>NC_134473.1:11022197-11145100 GCF_964194025.1 Convolutriloba macropyga | reverse complement strand
CGACAATAAAAGACCTCAATAATATCATTGACAATTATGCGCCATCAACAAAAGCAGAATGTCTGATTATTCATACAGGGCATAATTCCATTGATCAAGGTACGGCAGGAGAAGATGCCGCTAAAGAGTTGGGAGTGGTTTTATCGAAGTGCGTTAGTAAAATAAAGCCTTACAAAGTAGCGATTTGTAAATTACCCAAGGTCAAAAACGGCAGTTTTGGACGCGAAACAAACAACAATGAAATAAACAAATTTAACCGGGCTTTAGACGATATAGCAGATGGTTTACGCGGAGAGTTTCAAAATACCGACATAAAAGTTCTGGATTATAATTTGGAAAATGTAGATATTCGAATGGATGGCATTCATCCTAATCACAATGGAATCCAGAAAATGGTTTTTAGCTTAAGAAATTACATATCAAGTGTGGGGTATCAACCTTCTGTCAGCAACGTATCTATGAGACAAATCAAAAAGCAGCCAATAGATAATGTCAACAACTGGAACAGAAATGGTCATATGGGATATAATGCGTTTGGGTGACTTTGAAAAATATGTTTTCCTATTGGAAATTTCTCGTGTTTTTTAGCCTGTTCTTTCTTGCAGAAAATAAAAAATGTAAGTGTTCAATCAATTGTCACCCAAGCACTTCAATTTATTTGATTTTCAAAAACAAAACAATAGTTGATAATGTATGTCTTGGATTTTGGTCTTTAAACTTAATATATCAGTTCCTAACTATAACCTACTTAATTTTACTTTGCGGTGATGTCGAATCTAATCCAGGGCCCAATTTACATAATTTGCATACATGCATCCATGTTTTGTATATAATACTTGTATATAATAAAACTTGCATCCATGTTTTGTATACACAAATATTAGAAGCGTTAACAACAAACACGAAGAGATTTCGGATTTTTTGCAGCAGCAGAACAGACAAACATGCTTCATTGTTACTGAAACATGGATAAACGATAATCAGAAGATACCCTTAAACTTTTTAAGCAACAATCACCACTTTGTCCATCAAAGTAGATCAAAATTGACGCAGTTAACGAGAGGTGGTGGAGTAGGGATATGGGTACCAAATACGTTCAAACATAAAATACGGAATGATCTCAACTCTATTAACAGAAGTTTTTTTGAATCACTATGGCTTGAAATACAAGCACCGTTTAAGGAAAAACTTCTAGTTAACGTTTCTTATTGTTCCAATAAAAACTTGGGCGAATTTTTTCTAGAAGAATTGACATCAGAAATTTCAGGCGCATATTCAATAACTGATAATGTAATACTATTCGGAGACTATAACATCAATTTTTTCAATCAAAGAGAAAAAGAGTTATTGACAGAATTTGCTTCCAACAATGGGCTTGAGATAGTAATACTCCAACCTGGACAAATGGAAATCAGGAAACATTAATTGATCACTGTTTAACAACGAAACATCAAATTTTTGATACAACTGTTATCGAGCAATTATTTGGAAGTGATCACTTTACACAAGTTTTCTTTTCGTCACTGGACATTGATTATGAAAACAACAAAACGCAATTTTTTTACCGGGATACTAGCAAATTTACTAGAGCTAATCTTAACAAAAAAATTGCATCCGCGGATTGGAGTTTCATGTATCAACAAAACAATGCAAACTCAACTTTTGAAAAATTTTCAATTATGTTTGAAAATATTCTGAATAGTATAGCTCCCATCAAAATAGGAGAGACATCATCAAAATCAACAAAAAAGAAATGGTTATCCAGAAAAATTCTGAATCTAATCAACGAAAAGCACAGGCTTTTCAATATTTGGAAGATAACAGCAGACGTTGACACATATAACTCATACAAAAGAATAAGAAACCATACAAACAGACTACTTAGAAGAGCGAGCCACAATTATTCACAGAAATTGTTCCAAAGTCTTCCCGATTCAAAACAACAGTGGAAATTCATTAAAACAAAAATAAAACACGAGAATAAAAACGGCGAAATTTCTAGAATTCGGTTCAACCAAGATATCTTAAAAGACAAAAAAGAAATCGCTGACACAATTAATATTTGTTTTTCTAAATTAGGTTTATACGAATGCGAGACAGAAAAGATTGAGCTACCGGACTTTGCTTTTGACAAAACTGAGTTTTCCTTCAGACATATAACGAGAAAAGAACTGTTTACTGTAATTGATCAATTACCACAAAACAAAGCAGCGGGTTCTGGATTACTCACTACATGGTCCTTCAAGTGTAGCAAAATGTCTATTGGAACACGTCTACAGTTTGCAATAAACGAATGTATTTCAGAAAACATTTTTCCTGACATACTTAGAAAAGCATATGTAACTCCAATTTACAAAAAAGGTGATCCACTGGAAGCAGGAAACTACAGACCAATTTCAGTTACACCGACTCTTGCAAAGATTTTTGAAAGACTTTTGCTCCAACAAATGTTAGAACATGTTGAAAAGTATGAAATAATCAATAAAAATCAGTTTGGGTTTCTGAAAAGAAAATCTTCGAATGACACAGTAATATCGTTGACAGAATCAGTGAATAGTTTGTTAGAAGAAAACGAAACCGTTGTTAGTATATTCTTGGATTTAGCCAAAGCTTTTAACTCAATATCTCACAAAATTTTTCTTGAAAAAATTACTAAATATGGATTTAGTACGGAATCAATTGCAATGCTAGAATCGTTTTTGTCTAACAGAAAACAATGCGTAAAGAATGGCATAGAATATTCGAACTGGGTGACAATAAATCACGGAGTACCTCAAGGAACAGTTCTCGGACCTTTAATTTTTTTAATATATATCAACGACTTCCCTGAAAAAATGAAAAAAAGAGAGGACGTTTTACAGTTTGCAGATGACACATGCATTATTTGTCATTCCAAATCCGATGAAAATCTCTTATGCGAAATTAACAGTGTATTTGAAAGTACTGACAGTTATATGAGGCAAAATATGCTAACTTTAAACAGAGATAAAACAGAAATTGTGGTTTTTTCAAAAAATGGTGAATCAAAAATTGAACAATTTCATTATAATGGAATTTTCATAGAGCCAAAAACAAGTTGTCGTTATCTAGGTATAATGATTGATAACAATCTAAATTTTGACATTCAGCTGAACAAAACATTAACAAAAATGGCAAATGCTATTAGGTCAATTTACTTAGTAAGACATTTTCTACCACTAAAAGCAAGAATCGTTCTTTTTAAATCACTTGTTTTGTCCCATCTCAATTTCAGTGCAATTTTTTTTCAATCGTTGTCGGTTATGTCACTTCAAAGAGTTAATAAACAAATAAATTGGGGAATAAAGGTTTGCCACCTGCGCAAAAAGTTTAACAGTGCAAGAGATCTATTACTGAAAGACAAAATTTTACCAGCAGAGCTTTTCATTAAAAAAGTTTGTCTTCTTAAATTTTTTGACCTCCTCTCACAATATAAACAGAGTAGTCGAGAAACCAAAAACTCCTCTTTCAGGATTCTTGAAAAGTACGAATTGACCAAAAACTGCAGAACTGTCCAGTTTTTTCCAAAGAATAAGTGCCAATCCAAATGGAGTGACAGGTCACTGATCAGAAATTTTTCTAGGAAATGGAATAATTTGCCAATTGAAATCCGAAAAGAGAAAACTAAAAACAAATTTAAGGAAAAACTAAGCAGCGAAATGGTCAAACTGCATGAACGTGTTCCAATAGATAGACAAGTAAGAGGCTTTAGGAAATTTTTCTACTGAAGTATAAAGACCAAACTATTCATATATTTACGAGGCGATTTTGAAAATGTAAATATTTAACCAAACGTTCTTGTTGTGGTTATAACTTTAAATTTACATTTTTGAAGATTAAAAAAAAAGCAAATTCAAAGGGAAAAACAATGTTGGAACCTTCATCATGAGGGAGTCAAACGCTTGTTATGCATATTGCTATGAAGAGCATCAAGTTGTTTCTAGTGGGCTAAGCGCTTGACAAAAAATCAATCTGTGTAGGTTGGACAATTTTGCGATTAAACTGAGTCTGTTACCGTGATGTTACAAGTAGCCCTGTGTTCAAAACGATAGCTATGAGATCTTGTGGAGACGATACTTCTGCATGGCGAAGTTATGTTATGATCAAATATCTACAGCGAGTTTTATGCTGCCGTTGGTAGGCGGCCATGGCCGAAAGCCCGGCCTTTGAAAAATGTAGTCTATGAGATGTAGTCTATGAAATGTAGTTTTTTTGGTTTTTACTTTGTAGTTGATAATAGCTAGATCAGAGATCAAATAGGGAGCTCTGTTGACGAACCTTTATCATGGGAACGTTGCACGCTGATCAAGCATCTTAATGAGACGAGTTTTATGTTCCTTCTAGTAGGCTAAGCGCAAACCGATAACTCAATATTTAGAAGTGGAAACGTTTTGCAATCAAACTGCTACTAGTAATGTGTTGTTACCAGTAGCCTTATGTACAAAAAGATAGATATGAGATTTTGTGAAAACAAAACTTCTGCATGATTGTCGTACAGAAATCGGATTCCTCATAAGCTAATTGATTTGCTAGGCAAATTGCCGAAACCGTTCGTTCCGAATTGCTTTTGTAATCGCGACGCGAAATCTCGCTAATCTTTGCTGAATGGATTAATTCATTTCGTTAGCAAACTTTTGTGGCTCAGCGAAGACGGCTTTTGTTTTAGGACAAATGATTCGCTTGGCGATAATCAGATTGAGTTAGATCTTTTTTTTCTGAGCGTTTTGAGGAGCGCAGTTTGGATGAAAGAGAATCAACTGAAAACTGTATTCGAATTGGAGAGAATGAAAATCAGAAATTAACATTTAGTTTGATCATCAATTTGATTACACAACATTTACAACATCACAACTAAAATTTGAATTAGCGGTAAAACTGCAACGTAGACAATATGGGCAGACAATATATCACAACTTTATGTAAAGAAATTGAAAAAGCTATGAACGATTAAATTTTGATCTTCAAATTGAATTGAAGGAAAAAATCTTTGAAATTGAACAAGAAAGAGAACTAAATTATGATTAAATTATGTTAATGAAGTTAGCATAATGATATTGATACCGCCGCAAAATGATACAATGAGTTTTTCATCTATACCACATTTCCCCTTTCCCCCTTAGCAAAACAAACAAGACGAAGTATTGTTTATAACAGAAGATTAATAGTTTATGTACTGGATAATATAATAATACAATAATGTTTTCCGATGAGTTTTATGATCAGTCCGTATCAGAGTCTCAAGCGCATTCTGCTTCGCAAACCGACATGCTGGTTTTTGGACCTTCATAGTTTGGAGAGATGTAATAATGCGTAGGGTACGGCTGATCAAGTGAACAAGTCCCCACTTGGAAGTCTAATGATTGTGGTTCTTGGTTTCGCTCAGCGGTTTTATTGATTGTTGAGATTATAGACTTGCTCTTGATTTGTTGTTCTTTCAACATTTGACGTCTCTTTTGTCTTGATGGTGCACTGCTTGCTGACAGATGTGGGGGGGGGGGCAAGTTTGATTCGAAGCCACAGATTCATCCGATTCAGTAATCGATGTTGATGACCTCTTCCGTTTTTGCGATGGTTGAGCGGTAGCTGTTTTGCGTTTGGGGCAACTCGGTGGTTCTACAAAAACTATTGATGTTTAGGGAAGTGTCATCGGCGACGCGAAATCAGTTGATGTTTGTGGTGGTTGTTTCGGCGATGCGGGTACAACTATCTCATTTGGCATTGTGGGCATCCGCATTCGCAGGGCTTGAGATACGTTTGAGAGTATCGATGACACACAGCTGGTATCGTCATTGATTCGGCTGTGTTTTATTTTCTTTTCGCCTTCGATTTTTCGCTTAGCATCTTTTGCGTGACGAGTTCCTCCGTTGTCTTCCCCGTTGGAAATTTCGGCCGTCGCTCTGCCTGGCATTTAAGGTCGGTTTGTTTCTCGGCCTTGGTTCCAAGTTTTGGTAAGGTCAGAATTCCTGATTGTGAACTCTCCCTTGCCTGGTTTTTTGATTATAGAGGTATGGTCATTGGTTTTGATAACTGACGATCCTGGTGCCAGCACTTCATACAGCCCGTCTAAGTTTTTCTTAGATCTTTTTAATTTTGGCTTTTTCTTGTCCAGTTTAGGGGTCAGTGAT
Organism: Convolutriloba macropyga; assembly: GCF_964194025.1. Classification (NCBI taxonomy): domain Eukaryota; kingdom Metazoa; phylum Xenacoelomorpha; order Acoela; family Convolutidae; genus Convolutriloba; species Convolutriloba macropyga. The sequence goes on along the minus strand of NC_134473.1, from coordinate 11,138,957 downwards.
GCCTCTGTTCTTGGGACTGGCAACCCGATATCTGGATAAGCATCGTGAGGAGCATGTACGAAGTTGATAAATCATTGAATTTATTGATGCTTTCAAATTAAATTTGTATTGCGCCGCGGTGTTGATACAAGCTAATCGACTCTTGATTGCTTGTGTTAGCCTCTCAACTAAACCAATCGCTCTGCAATCTTATATTGGGGCTTCAATTAACTGTATATTATTGTAATTACAAAAAGCTTTTATTTGTTGACGGATCTGACACTGTGCTTCATCAAATCTTATCGTACGAGGAATGCCATGCAATAATACGTGGTCTTGAAGAAATTTCAATATCTTTTGTGCATTCGCACTATCAAATACTTCTGCTGTGGGAAATTTAGAGAAACGGTCTACACCTGCAAGGAAATAAACCTCTTAATTTTTTTCATTATAAGTTGGTCCAACAAAATCTACTTCAATTTCATCATTGGGTACTTTGCATAATTTTAGTGGTGCTCAATTTCTGGAGGGTATGATGGACTTCAAATTTTTATCAATCTTGACGCATGGATTACACTTGGCCGTCTTTGAGAGAAGATCCCGATGCATGAACGGCCACCATGCGTGTACCGCCATGTCTGTCAGTCATCCCCAACTACCGGGATAGGTGGCGTGGACGGAAATGGGGATGGCAATTCTATTGTCCACACAAACACAGCCATTGTTCAAACGTAGGTCATTCCAGTAGCTGTGGATATATGGACTTATTTGGCGGCAACGGTCCTCGTTTCCAGTATTGATGCAGTCCCTCACCTCTTTAAGAATGGCATCTTTTGACGTGAGGCTGGCCATTAGAGTACTCGAAAGGGTCTTTGATAGCGAAAAAAAGGTCCATGAGTCCATGTAGAGGTCATCACTGTATCTGTGTTGAAGCTGTCACAGGAGCGGTTGGTGCTGTGGAAGGGCCTGCTTCGTCTGCAAAGCGAACTTTTGATGTTGTTGTTTGCTTTATTGGGGACAGCGTTTCCTCATCTGACGGTGAAATCATTAGAACAGATTGTAAAGATTGAGCAATACGGTTAAAATTTAAGGAATAATTACTCGACTGTTCTGTAGGGCAGTTAAAGGCAAAAAGTGAGTTTGGGATATGCGTTGTCTCGTTTTCGGTAGAAGAATTAAAACAATTTGGTGTTAATTTGCTTATAACGTGGTCGCTATTAGTAATTCCCGAATATTCGCATTTTTGCGGTGCAAGTTCACTGCATAAATTGTCGCTAGAATTTAAATTATTCGCGTCCGTTTTTTTATAAGCACTTTTCCCTAATTGAAAACCGTATATTTTTTCGAGTTTAGCAAAAAACGTTTTACTCTTAGTTTAATAGCGTCTAATTTGGCAATTATGAATTGCTCGTCGTAAGTCGATATATTTACAGATTTTTGCTCTGGCTCTCGTGGAATATATATTCTACCAATCCCATTTTTGAACCAAGAAGATGATCGATTGAAAAATCAAAAGGTTGTAGACAATCAACTCATCGAGTGAGACGACTATTATATGATTTTTTTGCTCTATTTTCTCTCAGTATAGATCATTATGCTCTATGATCTGTTAAGACAATGAAAAGTTTACCGCAAAGATAATATTTAAAATGTCCAATTGACCAGACTACTCCCAATAGATCGAGTTCATTAACGTTATTCAACGGAATTCAAGAAACGCGAGACAAATGCTACTGTATGCCAGCCATCTGGAGTTTGCTGCTCCAGTGCGTAATCCAACCCTTTTCTAGAGGCGTCGCATTTAATTCGTATTTCAAGATCTGGATTAAAATGTTTGTTTTAAGTTGCTTCTGCATTTTTTCTTTTAATTATGTTGAATTGTTGTTCATGCTCATCAGTCCAAACAAATTAGTCTTTTTCTTTAGTAACGGTTGAAGGGGTTGGCAAAGTTTAGACAAATTAAGTTTAAATTTACCTAGATGATGAACAGATCCCCAATTTTTTTAAAGTTTGTTGGAGAAGTGAGTTGTTGAATTGCAGTGGTTTTATTTGATAATGGATTGTGTTATTATTTCCAGTTGGGTTATACGATGACCGAGCAATTTAAATTGACCTTTTGCGAACTGATTTTTGGCTAAATTAAAGCCGAGATTTTCTTCGTCGAGTTTAATGAGACATTTTCTTTTAAGGTCTAAATGATCTTCAGTTCGACCTGTACTCACTATTAATATATCGTCCAGAAGACAAACTATATTGTTCAAACCGGCTAGCGTACAATCTATAGCTTTCTGGAATTCGGTCGGCATATCAGTCAACCCATAGAATCCTGTTTTGAAGCAAAAAGTGCCTGTCGTATCGACGCTGACAAAATTGAAATTGCAATGGCGAGCCGTATCAGTGTGTAGATTGAGTTGGCTGTATGCGTATTGCAAATCTAATATTGTAAAATGAGCTGTGTCTTGCGGTGCGTTTGACAGTGTTTGCGAAATAAATGAAATTAGCGAATTAATATTGGGCATTTGGTTTTTTGAATTCAAAGCAATTTTGATTGATTGATTTTTATTGACGGCAATGACAATCGGATAACAAGAATCGATCAGAACAATTGGACATTTTTTCAATATGTTTTTCATTTACTATTTTTTCAAGTTCAGTTTTCATTTTCGGTTGAAGATGAATGGGTACTTTTTTTTATTTTTGACTGCGTTTACTGCAGGGTGCTTCGACTGCGTTTACTGCAGTTTTTAGATAACGTTTTTGTGAAATTTTTATTCCAAGTTGGTCGAACCAATCTCGTCTCAAGATGGGTCGAAAACCGTCAGCGGCTACTCTTATTTTTGCTTTTGGCAATCATTACATTTTACTGGAGTTTTCAGATTTCCTAGCCTTTCTACAATAACGTTTGAAAAAGATATATGTTCGAGTGGTTTTTTCTCTGACCATTGGCTTGACTACAGTTAAACTTTATTTGCTTAGCAAGTGACATACTTTTTATAGTAAATGCACTGCCTGAATTGAGGAGCAAACGACAATATGTGTTGCCAATTGTTATTGTCATGTTTTGCAGAGCGATTGGGGTTTGATTGATTTGTTCTATCATTGCAATACAATTTTCGTCAGATGAATCGTATTGAGAGTTATTTTGTTCGTTATAGTTTATGAAATTCACATTTTGATTATCGGATTGTTCTGTATTAACTGAATTTTCGACATTATTGATGCGTTTATTTTCCTGTGGATTTTTAGACTTAACGTGTTTTTCCGACATACTCTTGCAAATTAATTGAAGGCCACAATGGTTACGTTTCTTACCCAATACAGGGCAAACCTGACTATGTGTTCGTGTTCAATTTTGTCCACAACCTCTACAAAGACCAGTTGATTCGCGATTGAATGTATTTCTGTTCTGCTGGTTCTTTCGAGCATTCGCACCTCAGAATTGGGTGAATTGATGTACTACATTAACTACAGTGTTGTTGTTAGAGGAAATTCATTGCTGGTTTTGATGGCCCATCTCCAAGATAACAGCAATGCTAAGAGCTCTTTCGGGTTCCACTGGGTCTCTTATAATTTTGCGTTGTATTTTGTCTTCAAGTATGTTGGCGATGAAAATATCCCGGATGGTTGCCTCCTCGCGATTTTCAAAATCGCAAATCTCTGCACCGTTTTGCCCTTCTTTTGTTTTCTGAAATAAAGACTTACCAATCGAAAGTGATTTTACGAGGCCGAATGGAGGCGATTTCCAGCATTTCTCAATATTTCAAAGTCGATAGTTCCTAAATTTTGTCGTTTGGAAAATTTTGTGTTGAAAAATGACGGCCCTGAGTTCCGAAGCTAACATAGTGAAGGAAGACACATTTCTGGTCATAAAGCGTCCGAGATCTTTCACCACACAGAATGTGTCTACTTCATTTATTGTCTGACTTTTTAATTCCCATTGAAGTTTCAGCTGATTACTACGAATTTGACGATATCGTTCTGTGTGTTCGGTTGCATCCTTGATAGCAGTTTCGTATTTTGGTTCGGGTAGCAGCTTAACATGGGTCGATTTTGTTTGAAGCAAAATGTCTAATGTTAAGTTTTCTCTGGCGAGAATGGCCAACTTGACTTGAATTTGCCATTTTTCTCATTGTATCGGGGTTCGGATGTAGCTCTTTCCCAGAGGTGTTTGATTGAGAGTGAAGTCTTGCGAGATTCGCGAGCTGATTTGCTAGGCGAATTGCCGAAATAGTTCGAACCAAATTTCTTGTGTATTCGCGACGCGAAATCACACATATCTTTGCTAGATGGATTAATTCAATTCGTTAGCAAAATTTTGGTGGTATTCGCTCTGCGAATACGGCTTTTGTTTTTGGCTAGTGATTCGCTTAGCGAATAACAGTTTAAGTTAGCTCTTTTATTCTAAGCGTTTTGCGGAGCGAAATTCTGATGAAAGAGAATCAGCTAAAACTGTATTGGACTTAGAGAGAATGATATTCAGAATTTAACAATTAGTTTGATGATCAATTTGATCACACGACATTTACAACATCACAACTAATAACTGAATTGGGGGTAAAACTGCAAGGTAGACAACGTGGACAGACAATATATCACAACTTAATGTAAACAAATTGAAAAAGATATGAACGATTGAATTTTGATCTTCAAATTGAAGTGAATGAAATAATCTATAAAACTGAACTAGAAAGGGAACTAAATTATGATAAAATAATGTTGAAAAAATTAGCTCTGCAAAATGATACAATGAATCTTCCATCTATACCACAATGGTGAAGCAACATTATGATCTAATATCTATAGCGAGTTTTATACTGCCATCAGTAGGCCCTGGCCGAAAGCCCAGCAATCGAAAGTTAGTATGGCGAGCCTTTATCATGGGAACGCTGCACGTGATCAAGCATCTTGATAAAAATGAATATTGTGCTGCTTCTATTAGGCTAAGCGCAAGCCGAAACATATGTGAAAATCGAATCATTTTGCAATCAAACTGTGTCTAGTACTGTGATAATAAAAGTAACCAACCGAGTTTGTTGCAAAACCCAAGAAGCAAGCTTAATTTTTGCAGCTTGGTGGTAACAAAAAGCTGCTAGTTTGGTCCAAATACATCCGTCAACAGGTGATCACTTGGCTCGCCTTACGAGGAGGCTTCGGCTGTTGACTGAGTCCTATTCAGGATTATATGATTCTCGATTGAGCACTCTGATTGATGTTCTGCTGCTGGAACACAAGTTGGACACGGAACCTCAGTTGAACACAAGTGGATCTCTAATTAAATAAATTTTTAAGTTTATTTTTTCTTGTAGCTGATATGAAAAAATGCCCAAAAAAATTTAAAAAGATCGACCCGAAATACATTCATAATCGGTTAGACCAAAACTATTGCTGCTCAGCTGTTAAAAAACGTAATTTCCTACAGTTTTCTTGGCATAAGAAAATCTTAAAAGTAAGTGCAATTTTAAAGGTAAATATCAACTTAAATAAGCAAAACACCGTCAAAATGTTAGTTGCAAAACACTTTCCCAGGAACCGGAAGTAAAAGTAGCCTTTTTCCGAGAAGACAGTTGTAGCAGTTTTTTGTCCGGACTTCCGGTCAAGTTGAACAAAATGGGCTAAATAGGCATATTTGATACAAATTCTTTTGACTAGAAAATCAATCCTGAAGTTTTGAAAATTGAGCCAACGTTTTAGCCGAGACAGCTGTTTCAAACAAATCAGCAACTATCTTTAATCTTTAATTCTAAAACCAATGAGATTGTCATTTACAATTTTATCCTTTCTAAGAAAAACCTGATCAAATTTTCACCTGAATTTACGAAAAATGTGTACAAAACTAGGTTAACGTTCACAAAAATGCAAACCTCGGAAACTATTTGAAATTAAAAAACGAAATTCAGAAAAAATTTGTTCCTGCCCATTTGAGTATATAGTTCCTCTCCCATTACTGTGGGTCGGAACAGAAAAGAGAATTAACGCTCACAAAAGACAATATGTAGGGAATAATAGAAAAGGTGAAATAGAAAACTGAAGACAGGCGACAGTAAGTGCACTGCAGACTAGATGCAATTACGCGGACACAAATCTATTTAATATTTTTTCGCTTAAATTGATACTCCTGAAGTATCGTAAAACTTGAACTGTTGTGTTTCTTGATAGTTTTTTTAACCTTCTTGAACTGAATCATTGTTTCAGAAGTAACGTATCAAAAATTTTTTTTACTTCTTTATCACCAAAAATGTTTATCGCCAACAAAACGTATGCTGAACTTTTCATTTTGTCTTTTTTTGGGCGTATAAAAATTCTGCCGACAAAACATATGCTGAGCAATGTAATTTGTTATCTATAGGCGTATGAAAGTTCTGCCAACAAAATGTATGCTGAACAATTAGTTTTGTCATTTTTGAGCGAAGAAATTCTCTTAATAAAACGTATGCTCTGCAGTATACATGAGACAATAGTTTCGTAACAGCTTTTTTGTAAATAATAGTTACACAATTTGGTTGTATCGCAAAATGCAGAAAATTTTTTAGCTGTTTTTGGCCTGTTGGTCGACTTTCACGTTACATGTAACGCATAATCATATATTCTAAGCGTTGTTTTCGTAGTTTTATTGCAGTGTAGTCTGTCTGACCACCGGTTCTTGACCTCTGTTTTTAGAAAGTGTGGTTGATAATTTGTCCTTCATTCTACAGTTTCTCTAAAACTTAATCTGCTCTCAATGCTTTTAAAAAATCATGAGTTGGAACAGATAACGAGTGCTAGCATCTGTGCTAGAATTGGAACAGGTAACGAGCTGTCTTCAGCATCTGAGTGCCTGAAGCGCTGATTAGGAGGGGGGGGGGGGGCTTACTTTTGATTAATTAGCTTTCAAACAATTTAAGCGGAAAACAATTTCCAGGAATTAAAGATTATCGGAATCGCCTTGAATGGTAACATTGTGTCATGAGTCGGGGAGAAAAATTTTAGAAGAAGTCCGCTGAACGTTTGGAAAATATCTACGAGAAAAGCCGAACGTGTGGAAATTATGTGAATGATGTGCTTAACGTGTGGAAATTATGTAAGAGTTGTGCTGAATGTGAGAAAATTATGTAACAGATGTTCTGAATATGAAATAATGTGTAAGAGATGTACTGAATGTAAGAAAATTTTGGTGAATATGAAAAAAAAGTGTAAGAGATGTACTTAATGTAAGAAAATTTTGTGAGAAATTATGTAAGAGTTGTGCTGAATGTGAGAAAATTATGTAACAGATGTGCTGAATATGAAAAAAGAATGTGCAAGAGACAAACTGAATGTGAGAAAATTTTGTAGGATATGTACTGAATCTGTGAAAATTATGTAACATATGTACTGAATATGAAAAAATGTGTAAGAGATGTACTGAATGTAAGAAAATTTTGTGAGAGATGTGCTGAATGTCAGAATATTTTCTAAGAAATGTAGAGAATGTGATAAAATTATAATAGAGATCTGCTGAATGTGAGAAAATGAAGTAGGAGATTTACTGAATGTGAGAAAATTCTGTGCGAGATGTGCCGAAAGTCAGAATTTTTTCTAGAAGATGTAATGAATGCGTTAAAATTTTAATAAAGATGTGCTGAATGTAACAAAATTATGTAAGAGATGAACTGAACGTGAGAAAAATTTGTAAGAGAGGGACTGAATGTGAGAAATTTATGTAAGAGATGTACTGAATTTGAGCAAAATTTGTAAAAGATGTGCTGAATATGAGAAAAATTATAAAAGAGATGTGCTGAAATTCAGAAAAGTTTGTAAGAGATGTGCTGAAGAAAAAGAAAATATTGAAGAGATGTACTGCATGTGGGAACTTTTTGAGAGATGTGATGAATGTGAGAAAATTATGTAAGGGATGCAATGATTGTGAGAAAATTACGTAAGAGATCTACTGAATGAGAAAAAAGTGTGTTAGAGTTGTGCTGAATGTGAGAGAGTTAATCGAGAGATGTACTGAATGTGAGAAAATGAAGTAAGAGATGTACTGAATGTGAGAAATTTTTGTGAGAGTTTTACTGAATGTCAGAAAATCTTGAAAGAGATGTAATGAATGTAGTAAATTTATAAAAAAGATGTGCTGAATGTGATATAGTTATGTAACAGATGCACTGAATGTGAGAAAATTACGCCAGAGACGTATTGAATGAGAGAAATTTTTGTTAAAGTTGTACTGAATGTAAGAAGAGTTTGTGAGGTATATTGAATAAGTGAATAATATGTAAGAGATCTGCAGAATGCGAGAAAATTTTTTGCGAGAGATGTACTGAATGTCAGAATATTTTGTAAGAGATGTCATGAATGTGATGAATTTAAAAAAGAGATGTGCTGAATGTGAGAAAATTATGTAACAGATGAATGAATGTGAGAACGTTACGTTAGAGATGTACTGAATTAGAGAAATTTTTGTGAGAGTTGTACTGAATGTGAGAAGTTTTTGCAAGGGATGTACTGAATGTGCGAATAATATGTAAGGGATCGGCTGAATGTAAAAATTATTTGTGAGAGTTGTCCTGAATGTCAGAGTTCTTTGTAAGGGATGCAATGAATGTGATAATTAGAGAAAATTATTCAAGATATTTACTGAATGTGGGAAAAATTATAAGAGATGTGCTGAAAATAAGAAAATTATATAAGAGATGCGCTGAATGTGAGAAAATTACGTAAGAGAAGTACTGAATGAGAAAAAAATTAAGTAAGAGATGTACTGAATGTGAGTAAATTTTGTGAGAGATTTGCTGAATGTCAGAACAATATTTTTCTAAGAGATGTAATGGTTGTGATAAAATTATAATAGAGATGTGCTGAATGCGAGAAAATTGTGTAACAGATGTGCTGAATAAGGGAAAATTAATCAAGAGATGTACTGCATGTGGGGAAAATTATAACAGATGTACTGAATTTGAGAAAATTATATAAGAGATGCGCTGAATGTGAGAAAATTACGTAAGAGATGTACTGAATGAGAAAAAAATTAGGTATGAGATGTACTGAGTGTGAGAAAAGTTTGTTAGAGATGTACTGAATTACAGATTTTTTTTCTAAGAGACTTTTTATGAATCAGATGAATTTAAAAAAAGAGATGTGCCGAATGTGAGAAAATTTTGTAACAGATGCACTGAATGTGAGAAAATTACTTCAGAGATGTAAAAAATGAGAGAAATTTTTATGAGAGTTGTACTGAATGTCAAAATATTTTTATGCGATATAATGAATGTGATAAAATTGAAAAAGAGATGTGCTGAATGTTAGAAAATTATGAAACAGATGCACTGTTAGAGATAAACTGTTATGAGAAAATTACGTTAGAGATGATGTACTGATTGAGAGAAACTTTGTGAGAGTTGTACTGAATGTGAGAAACTTTTGCAAGAGATATACTGAATGTGTGAATATTATGTAAGAGATCGGCTGAATGTAAAAATTATTTGTGAGAGTTGTCCTGAATGTCAGAGTTCTTTGTAAGGGATGCAATGAATGTGATAAAGTTATGAAAGAGATGTGCTGACTGCGAGAAAATTTTGTAACAGATTTGCTGAATATAATAAAATGTGTAAGAGATGTACTGAATGTGAATAAAATGTGTAAGAGTTGCACTGAATGTGAGAAGTTTGCATAAGAGATGTAGAGAACGAGAGAAATTATTATGAGAGTTGTACTGAAAGTCAGAATATTTTTAACGGGATATTTTGAATGTGATAAAATTAGAATAGAGATGTGCTAAATTCAAGAAAATTATGTAACCGATGTGCTGAATGTAATAAAATGTGTGCGAGATGTACTGAATGTGAGAAAACTTTGTGAGAGATTTGTTCATTGTGAGAAATTTTCGTAAGAGATGTAATAAATGTGCTAAAATTATAATAGAGATCTGCTGAATGTGAGAACATTAAGTAATAAATGTACTAAATGTGATAAAGTTATGTGAGAGACGCACTGAATGTGAGAAAATCATGAAGTAGATGAAATCTGTAAGAGATGTGCTTAATATGAGCAAACTTATGAAACAGATGTACTGAATAGGAGATAATTATTCAAGAGGTATACTGCATGTAGGAAAATTATAAGAGATGTACTGAATTTGAGAAAAATATGTAAGAGATGCTCTGAATGTGAGAAATTACGTAAGAGATGTACTGAATGAGAGAAAATTGAGTAGAAGTGTACTGATTGTGAGAAAATTTTGTAAGAGATGTACCGAATGCCAGAGTATTTCTCTAAGAGATGTAATGCATGTGATAAAATATAAAAGAGATGTGCTGAAATTGAGAAAAGTTTGTAACAGATGTGCTGGAGTAGAAAAAAATTATTCAAGAGATGTACTGAATGTGAAAAATTTATAATAGATGAATTGAATGTGAGAAAAATTTTCGAGAGTTGTACTGGATGTCAGAATATTTTGAAAGAGATGTAATGAATGTAATAAAATTTATAAACGAGATGTACTGTATGTGAGAAAATTTTGTAGTCGATGTGCTGAAAGTAATGAAAATTTGTAAGAAATGAAATGAATAGTAGTGAATCTGAGAAAATCATGTAGATGTACTGAATGTGAGAAAAATCTGTAAGAAATGTGCAAAAAATTAGAACATTCATGAAAAGTTGTGCTGAAAGTGAGAAAGTTTTGCAACAGATGTGCTGAATAGGGCAAAATTATACAAGAGATGAACTGCAGGCGGGAAAACGATAAAAGATAGGTACTGGATGATTGAAAAATATGTAAGAGTTGCGCTGAAATAGAGAGTTAATCGAGAGATGCACTGATTGTGAGAACCAAAAGCAATAGATTTACTGAATGTGAGAAAATTTTGTCAGGGATGTAGTGAATGTAAGCAAAATTTTGTAAGAGATGTACTGAAAGAGAGAAAATTAGGTAAGAGATGTACTGAACGTGAGAAAAGTTTGTAACAGATGTGCTGGATTAGAAAAAAATTATTCAAGAGATGTACTGAATGTGGAAAATTTACAATAGGTGAAATGAATGTGAGAAAAATTTTCGAGAGTTGTACTGGATGTCAGAATATTTTGAAAGAGATGTAATGAATGTAATAAAATTTATAAAAGAGATGTATTGTATGTGAGAAAATTTTGTAGTCGATGTGCTGAATGTGATAAAAATTTGTAAGAAATGAAATGCTCGTGCGAAAGTTAAGTAAGAAATGTAGGGAATCTGAGAAAATCATGTAGATGTACTGAATGTGAGAAAAATCTGTAAGAGATATGCAGAAAATTAGAACATTTATGAAAAAGTTGTGCTGAAGGTGAGAAAATTTTGCAACAGATGTGCTGAATAGGACAAAATTATACAAGAAATGAACTGCAGGGGGGAAAATGATAAAAGATAGGTTCTGGATGAGAGAAAAATATGCGAAGAGATGCGCTGAAAGTGAGAGTTAATCGAGAGATGCACTGATTGTGAGAACCTAAAGCAATAGATTTACTGAATGTGAGAAATTTTTGTCAGGGATGTAGTGAATGTAAGCAAAATTTTGCAAGAGATGTACTGAAAGAGAGAAAATTAGGTAAAAGATGTACTGAACGTGAGAAAAATTTGAGAGAGATGTAGAGAATGTCAGAATATTTTTCTAAAATTGTAATGCATGTGATAAAATTTTAAAAAAGATGTACTGAACGTGAGAAAAATTTGAGAGAGATGTAGAGAATGTCAGAATATTTTTCTAAAATTGTAATGCATGTGATAAAATTTTAAAAAAGATGTACTGAACGTGAGAAAAGTTTGTAACAGATGTGCTGAATTAGAAAAAATTATTCAAGAAATGTACTGAATGTGGACAATTTATAATAAATGAAGTGAAAGTGAGAAAAACTTGGGAGAATTGTACTGAATGCAAGAATATTTGGAAAGAGATGTAATGAATGTAAAAAAATTATAAAAAAGATGTGCCGAATGTGGGAAAATTGTGTAACAGATGTGATGAATAAAAAAATGATTAAAAGATGAACTGAACGTGAGAATATTTTGTAAGAGATGTACTGAATGTGTGAATTTTATGTCAGAGATCTGCTGAATGTAACAAAAATTAAGTACGAAATGTACAGAATGTGAAAAAGTTTTGTAAGATATGTGCTGAATGTGACAAAAATTATGTAAGAAGTGAAATGAACGTAAGAATGTTAAGTAAGAACTGTAGTGAATATTAGAAAATTTTGAAGGAGATGTACCGAATGTGAGAAAAATCTTTAAGAGAGGTGCTGAAAATTAGAAAATTTATGAAACAGTTGTGCTGAAAGTGAGAAAATTTTGTAACAGATGTGCTGAGTAGGAGAAATTTATTCAAGAGATGTACTGCAGGTGGGAAAGTTATAAGAGATAGGTACTGAATGAGAGAAAAATGTGTAAGAGATGCGCTGAAAGTGAGAGTTAATCGGGAGATGCATTGATTGTGAAGAAATTAAGCAAGAGATTTACTGAATGTGAAAAAAAGAATTGTTAAGGATGTACTGAAAGTAAGAAACATTTGCAAGAGTTGTACTTATTGTGGAAAAAGTATCTAGGAGATGTGCTGAGTGTGAGAAAATTAAATAAGGGTTGTGCTGAGTGTGCTGATTATGATAAATTATGTAAGAGATGCAGTTAACGTGAGAAAATGTGTAAGAGATGTAGCGAATGTGAGAAAATCATGTAGAAGACGTGATGAAAAAGAAAAAATTATTCAGGAGATTCACTGCTTGTGGGAAAATTATAAGATGTGTACTGAATGAGAGAATATTATGCAAAAGATGCGCTAAAAGTGAGAGTTAATCGAGAGATGTACTGAATGTGAGATAATTAAGCAAGAGATATACTGAATGTGAGAAAATTTTGTAAGCGATGTACTGAATGTGAGAAAAATTTTGTAAGAGACGTACTGAATAAGAGAAAATTAAGTTAGAGATGTACCGAAATTGAGAAAATTTTGTGAAAGATGTACTGAATGTCAAAACATTTTTCTAGAGTTGTAATGCATGTGATAAAATTATTAAAGAGATGTGTTGAATGTGAGAAAACTTTGTCACAGATGTCCTGAATTAGAAAAAATTATTCAAAAGATGTACTGAATGTGGAATATTTATAATAGATGAAGTGAATGTGAGAAAAATTTGGGAGAATTGTACTGACTGTCAGAATATTTTGAAGGAGATTTAGTGAATGTATAAAAATTATAAAAGAGATGTGCTGAATGTGAGAAAAGTGTGTAACAGATGTGATGAATAAAAAAATGAGTAAGAGATGTACTTAATGTGTGAATATTATGTAGGAGATCTGCTGAATGTGACAAAGTTATGTAAAAAATGAAATGAACGTGAGAATGTTAAGTAAAAAATATAGTGAATATGAGAAAATTATGTAGGAGATGTTCTGAATGATGTACGGACTACAATTTACAAAAGATGTACTGAATGTGAGAAAAGTTTGTGTGACGTGTGCTGAATGTTAGAATATGTTGTAAGAGATGTAATGAATGTAATAAAAATATGTAGGAGAGGTGCTGAATGTGAGAAAAATCTGTAATAGTTTTGCTGAAAATTAGAAAATTTATAAAAGAGTTGTGCTGAAAGTGAGGAAACTTTGTAACATATGTGCTGAATAGGAGAAAATTATTCATGAAATGTACTGCATGTGGTAAAATTATAAGAGATAGGTACTGAATAAGAGAAAAGTATTTAAGAGATGCGCTGAAAGTGGGAGTTAATCGAGAGATGTACTGAACGTGAGAATATTAAGCAAGATATTTACCGAAACTGTTAAGGATGTACTGAAAGTAAGAAACATTTGCAAGAGTTGTACTGATTGTGGAAAAAGTATCTAGGAGATGTGCTGAGTGTGAGAAAATTAAATAAGGGTTGTGCTGAGTGTGCTGAATATGATAAATTATGTAAGAGATGCAGTTAACGTGAGAAAATGTGTAAGAGATGTAGCGAATGTGAGAAAATCATGTAGAAGACGTGATGAAAAAGAAAAAATTATTCAGGAGATTCACTGCTTGTGGAAAAATTATAAGATGTGTACTGAATGAGAGAATATTATGCAAAAGATGCGCTAAAAGTGAGAGTTAATCGAGAGATGTACTGAATGTGAGATAATCAAGCAAGAGATATACTGAATGTGAGAAAATTTTGTAAGCGATGTACTGAATGTAAGAAAAATTTTGTAGGAGACGTACTGAATAAGAGAAAATTATGTTAGAGATGTACTGAAATTGAGAAAATTTTGTGAAAGATGTACTGAATGTCAAAACATTTTTCTAGAGTTGTAATGCATGTGATAAAATTATTAAAGAGATGTGTTGAATGTGAGAAAACTTTGTAACAGATGTCCTGAATTAGAAAAAATTATTGAAAAGATGTACTGAATGTGGAATATTTATAATAGATGAAGTGAATGTGAGAAAAATTTGGGAGAATTGTACTGAATGTCAGAATATTTCGAAGGAGATTTAATGAATGTAAAAAAATTATAAAAGAGATGTGCTGAATGTGAGAAAAGTGTGTAACAGATGTGATGAATAAAAAAAATGAGTAAGAGATGTACTGAATGTGTGAATATTATGTAAGAGATCTGCTGAATGTGACAAAGTTATGTAAAAAATGAAATGAACGTGAGAATGTTAAGTAAAAAATATAGTGAATATGAGAAATTTATGTAGGAGATGTTCTGATTGATGTACGGACTACAATTTACAAAAGATGTACTGAATGTTGGAACAGTTTGTGTGAGGTGTGCTGAATGTTAGAATATGTTGTAAGAGATGTAATGAATGTAATAAAAATATGTAGGAGAGGGCTGAATGTGAGAAAAATCTGTAATAGTTTTGCTGAAAATTAGAAAATTTATGAAAGAGTTGTGCTGAAAGTGAGGAAACTTTGTAACATATGTGCTGAATAGGAGAAAATTATTCATGAGATGTACTGCATGTGGTAAAATTATAAGAGATAAGTACTGAATAAGAGAAAAGTATATAAGAGATGCGCTGAAAGTGGGAGTTAATCGAGAGATGCACTGAACGTGAGAAAATTAAGCAAGATATTTACTGAAACTGAGAAAATTTTGTAGGGGATGTACTGAATGTAAGCAAAATTTGGTAAGAGATGTACTGAATGTGTGATTATTTTGTAGGAGATGTAATGAATAAAATAAAATTAAGCACTGAATGTGAGAAAAAACTCTAAGAGATGTGCTGAATATGAGAAGACTTATGAAAAAATGTGCTGAAAGTGAGAATATTTTTTAACAGATGTGCTCAATAAAAAATTCTTTCAAAGATGTACTGCAAGTCAGAAAATTATAAGAGTTGTACTGAATGTGGACAAATTATGTAAGAGATGTGCTGAATGTGAGAAAATTAGGTAGGAGACGTACTGAGTATGATAAAATTTTGCAAGAGATTTACTCAATGTGACAGAATGAAGTAAAAGATGTATTGAATGTGAGAAATTATGTTACAGATGTACTGAATGTAAGAAAATTTTGTGAGAGATGTACTGAATGTAACAATATTTTTCTAAGAGATGTAATGAAAGTGATCAAATTACTAAAGAGATGCGCTGAATGTGAGAAAATTTTGTAACAGATGTGCTGAATTAGAGAAAGTTATTTAGGAGATGTACTGCGTGTGGAAAATTTATAAAAGATGTACTGAATGTGAGAAAAATTGAGGAGAGTTGTACTGATTGTCAGAATATTTTGAAAGAGATATAATGAATGTAATAAAATTATAAAGAGATGTGCTGAATGTGAGAAAATAATGTAACATATATGCTGCATATAACAAATTGTGTAATTGATATACTGAACGTGAGAATATTTTGCAAGAGATGTACTGAATCTGTAAATATTATGTAAGAGACCTGCTGAGTGAGAGAAAATGAAGTAAGAAATGTACTGAGTGCGCTGAATGTGATAAAATTATGTAAGAGATGTAATGAACGTGAGAAAAAGTGTAAGAGATGTAGTGAATGTGAGAAAATCATGTAGGAGATGTACTGAAAGTGAGAAAAATTGAGGAGAGTTGTACTGAACGTCAGATTTTTTCGGAAGAGATATATTGAATGTATTAAAATTATAAAAGAGATGTGCTGAAAATGTGAAAATTATGTAACCTAAATGCTGAATATCAAAAATTGTGTAATTGATGTACTGAACGTGAGAACATTTTGCAAGAGATGTACTGAATGTGTAAATATTATGTAAGAGATCTGCTGAGTGTGAGAAAATGAGGTAAGAAATGTTCTGAGTATGCTGAATGTGATGAAATAATGTAAGAGATGTAATGAACGTGAGAAAATGTGTAAGAGATTTAGTGAATGTGAGAAAATCATGTAGGAGATGTACTGAAAGTCAGAAAAATTGAGGAGAGTTGTACTGAACGTCAGAATTTTTCGGAAGAGATATATTGAATGTAATAAAATTATAAAAGAGATGTGCTGAAAGTGAGAAATTTTTGTAAAATAAATGATGAATATAAAAAATTGTGTAATTGTTGTACTGAATGTGAAAACATTTTGCAAGAGATGTACTGAATGTGTAAAATTTATGTAAGAGATCTGCTGAGTGTGAGAAAATGAGGTAAGAATTGTTCTGAGTGTGCTGAAAAAGATAAAATAATGTAAGAGATGTAATGAACGTGAGAAAATGTGTAAGAGATGTAGTGAATTTGAGAAAATCATGTAGGCGATGAAATCTGTAAGAGGTGTGCTAAATATTAGAAAAAATATGAAAGAGTTGTGCTGAAAATGAGAAAATTTTGAAACAGATGTGCTGAATCACAAAAAAATATTAAAGAGATGAACTGCATGTGGGAAAATTATAAGAGATGTACTGAATTAGAGAGAAATTGAGGAGAGTTGTACTGAATGTTAGAATACTTTGAAAGAGATATAATGACTATAATAAAATTATAAAAGGGTTGTGCTGAATGTGAGAAAATAATGTAACATATATGCTGCATATAACAAATTGTGTAAGTGATGTACTGAACGTGAGAATGTTTTGCAAGAGATGTACTGAATGTGTAAATATTTTGTAAGAGATCTGCTGAGTGAGAGAAAATGAAGTAAGAAATGTACTGAGTGTACTGAATGTGATAAAATTATGTAAGAGATGTAATAAACGTGAGAAAATGTGTAAGAGATGTAGTGAATGTGAGAAAATCATGTAGGAGATGTACTGAAGGTGAGAAAAATTGAGGAGAGTTGTACTGAACGTCAGTTTTTTTTGGAAGAGATATATTGAATAAAATAAAATTATAAAAGAGATGTGCTGAATATGTGAAAATTACGTAACCTAAATGCTGAATATCAAAAATTGTGTAATTGATGTACTGAACGTGAGAACATTTGGCAACAGATGTAATGAATGTGTAAAATTTATGTAAGAGATATGCTGAGTGAGAGAAAATGAGGTAAGAAATGTTCTGAGTATGCTGAATGTGATGAAATAATGTAAGAGATGTAATGAACGTGAGAAAATGTGTAAGAGATGTAGTGAATTTGAGAAAATCATGTAGGAGATGTATTGAATGTGAGAAAAATCTGTAAGAGATGTGCTAAATATTAGAAAAATTATGAAAGAGTTGTGCTGAAAGTGAGAAAATTTTGTAACAGATGTGCTGAATCAGAAAAAAATATTAAAGAGATGTACTGCATGTGGGAAAATTATAAGAGATGTACTGAATTAGAGAGAAATTGATTAGAGTTGTACTGAATGTTTGAATATATTGAAAGAGATATAATGACTGTAATAAAATTATAAAAGAGTTGTGCTGAAGATGAGAAAATTATTTAACATATATGCTGAATATAACAAGTTGTGTAAGTGATGTACTGAACGTGAGAACATTTTGCACGAGATGTACCGAATGTGTAAATATTATGTTAGAGATCGGCTGAGTGTGAGAAAATGAAGTAAGAAATGTACTGAGTGTGCTGAATGTGATAAAATTATGTAAGAGATGTAATGAACGCGAGAAAATGTGTAAGAGATGTAGTGAATGTGAGAAAATCATGTAGGAGATGTAATGAATGTGAGAAAGATTCAGGAGAGTTGTACTGAATGTCAGATTATTTTGAAAGAGATATAAGGAATGTAATAGAAATATAAAAGAGATGTGCTGAATGTGAGAAAATTATGTAACATAAATGCTGAATATAACAAGTTGTGTAAGTGATGTACTGAACGTGAGAACATTTTGCACGAGATGTACCGAATGTGTAAATATTATGTTAGAGATCGGCTGAGTGTGAGAAAATGAAGTAAGAAATGTACTGAGTGTGCTAAATGTGACAAAATTAAGAAAGAGATTTAATGAACAAGAGAAAGGAGAAAATGTGTAAGAGATGTAGTAATTGTGAGAAAATCATGTAGGAGATGTACTGAATGTGAGAAAAATCTGTAAGAGATGTGCTAATTTTTAAAAAATTTATGGAAGAGTCATGCTGAAAGTGAGAAAATTATGTAACAGATGTGCTGAATCAGAAAAAAATATTTAAAAGATTTAATGCATGTGGGAAAATTATATGAGATGTACTGAATTAGAGAAAAATTGAGGAGAGTTGTACTGAATGTCAGAATATTTTGAAAGAGATATAATGACTGTAATAAAATTATAAAAGAGATGTGCTGAATGTGAGAAAGTAAAGTAACATATATGCTGAATATAACAAATTGTGTAAGTGATGTACTGAACGTGAGAACATTTTGCAATAGATTTACTTAATGTGTAAATTTTTTGTAAGAGATCTGCTGAGTTTGAGAAAATGAAGTAAGAAATGTACTGAGTGTGCTAAATGTGATAATATTAAGAAAATGATTTAATGAACAAGAGAAATTGAGAAAATGTGTAAGAGTTGTAGTAAATATGAGAAAATCATGTAGGAGATGTACTGAACGTGAGAAAAATCTCTAAGAGATGTGCTAAATTGTAAAAAATTTATGGAAGAGTTATGCTGAAACTGAGAAATTTTTGTAACAGATGTGCTGAATCAGAAAAAAATATTCAAAAGATTTAATGCATGTGGGAAAATTATATGAGATGTCCTGAATTAGAGAAAAATTGAGGAGAGTTGTACTGAATGTCAGAATATTTTGAAAGAGATATAATGACTGTAATAAAATTATAAAAGAGATGTGCTGAATGTGAGAAAATTATGTAACATAAATGCTTAATATAAAAAACTGTGTAATTGATGTACTGAAATTGAGAAAATTTTGCAAGAGATGTACTGAATGTGTAAAATTTATGTAAGAGATCTGCTGAGTGTGAGAAAATGAAATAAGAAATGTACTGAGTGTGCTAAATGTGATAAAATTAAGAAAGAGATTTAATGAACAAGAGAAGAGGAGAAAATGTGTAAGAGATGTAGTAATTGTGAGAAAATCATGTAGGAGATGTACTGAATGTGAGAAAAATCTGTAAGAGATGTGCTAATTTTTAAAAAATTTATGGAAGAGTCATGCTGAAAGTGAGAAAATTATGTAACAGATGTGCTGAATCAGAAAAAAATATTTAAAAGATTTAATGCATGTGGGAAAATTATATGAGATGTACTGAATTAGAGAAAAATTGAGGAGAGTTGTACTGAATGTCAGAATATTTTGAAAGAGATATAATGACTGTAATAAAATTATAAAAGAGATGTGCTGAATGTGAGAAAGTAAAGTAACATATATGCTGAATATAACAAATTGTGTAAGTGATGTACTGAACGTGAGAACATTTTGCAATAGATTTACTTAATGTGTAAATTTTTTGTAAGAGATCTGCTGAGTTTGAGAAAATGAAGTAAGAAATGTACTGAGTGTGCTAAATGTGATAATATTAAGAAAATGATTTAATGAACAAGAGAAATTGAGAAAATGTGTAAGAGATGTAGTAAATATGAGAAAATCATGTAGGAGATGTACTGAACGTGAGAAAAATCTCTAAGAGATGTGCTAAATTGTAAAAAAATTATGGAAGAGTTATGCTGAAACTGAGAAATTTTTGTAACAGATGTGCTGAATCAGAAAAAAATATTCAAAAGATTTAATGCATGTGGGAAAATTATATGAGATGTCCTGAATTAGAGAAAAATTGAGGAGAGTTGTACTGAATGTCAGAATATTTTGAAAGAGATATAATGACTGTAATAAAATTATAAAAGAGATGTGCTGAATGTGAGAAAATTATGTAACATAAATGCTTAATATAAAAAACTGTGTAATTGATGTACTGAAATTGAGAAAATTTTGCAAGAGATGTACTGAATGTGTAAAATTTATGTAAGAGATCTGCTGAGTGTGAGAAAATGAAATAAGAAATGTACTGAGTGTGCTAAATGTGATAAAATTAAGAAAGAGATTTAATGAACAAGAGAAGAGGAGAAAATGTGTAAGAGATGTAGTAATTGTGAGAAAATCATGTAGGAGATGTACTGAATGTGAGAAAAATCTGTAAGAGATGTGCTAAATTTTAAAAAATTTATGGAAGAGTTATGCTGAAAGTGAGAAAATTTTGTAACAGATGTGCTGAATCAGAAACAAATATTCAAAAGATTTAATGCATGTGGGAAAATTATATGAGATGTCCTGAATTAGAGAAAAATTGAGGAGAGTTGTACTGAATGTCAGATTATTTTGAAAGAGATATAATGACTGTAATAAAATTATAAAAGAGATGTGCTGAATGTGAGAAAGTAAAGTAACATATATGCTGAATATAACAAATTGTGTAAGTGATGTACTGAACGTGAGAACATTTTGCAAGAGATGTACTTAATGTGTAAATTTTATGTAAGAGATCTGCTGAGTTTGAGAAAATGAAGTAAGAAATGTACTGAGTGTGCTGAATGTGATAAAATTATGTAATAGATGTAATGAACTTGAGAAAATGTGTAAGAGATGTAGTAAATGTGAGAAAATCATGTAGGAGATGTAATCATTGTGAGAAAAAATGAGGAGAGTTGTACTGAATATCAGATTATTTTTAAAGAGATATAATGAATGTAATAAAATTATAAAAGAGATGTGCTGAATGTGAGAAAATTATGTAACATAAATGCTGAATATAAAAAACTGTGTAATCGATGTACTGAACTTGAGAAAATTTTGCAAGAGATGTACTGAATGTGTAAATTTTATGTAAGAGATCTGCTGAGTGTGAGAAAATGAAGTAAGAAATGTACTGAGTGTGCTGAATGTGATAAAATTATTTAAGAGATGTAATGAACAAGAGAAAATGTGTAAGAGATGTAGTGAATGTGAGAAAATCATGTAGGAGATGTACTCAATGTGAGAAAAATCTGTAAGAGATGTGCTAAATATAAAAAAATTTATGGAAGAATTATGCTGAAAGTGACAAGGTTTGTAACAGATGTGCTCAATCAGAAAAAAATATTCAAGGGATTTACTGCATGTGGGAAAATTATATGAGATGTACTGAATTAGAGAAAAATTGAGGAGAGTTGTACTGAATGTCAAAATATTTTGAAAGAGGTATAATGACTGCAATAAAATCAAGAAAGAGATGTGCTGAATGTGAGAAATATAAGTAACATATATGCTGAATATAAAAAATTGTGTAAGTGATGTACTGAACGTGAGAACATTTTGCAAGAGATGTAAATGTGTAAATTTTATGTAAAAGATCTGCTGAAAGTGAGAAAATGAAGTAAGAAATGTACTGAGTGTGCTGAATGTAATAAAATTATTTAAGAGATGTAATGAACAAGAGAAAATGTGTAAGAGATGTAGTAAAAGTGAAAAAATCATGTAGGAGATGTACTGAATGTGAGAAAAACTGAGCAAAGTTGTACTGAATGTCAGAATATTCTGAAAGAGATATAATGAATGTAACAAAATTATAAAAGAGATGTGTTGAATGTGAGAAAATTATGTAACATAAATGCTGAATATAACAAATTTTGTTATTGATGTACTGAACATGAGAAAATTTTGCAAGAGATGAACTGAATCTGTAAATTTTATGTAAGAGATCTGTTGAGTGTGAGAAAATGAAGTAAGAAATGCACTGAGTGTGCTGAATTATGTAAGAGATGTTATGAACGTGAGAAAATGTGAAAGAGATGCAGTGATTGTGAGAAAATCATGTTGGAGATGTACTGAATGTGAGAAAAATTTGTAAGAGATATGCTAAAATTTAGAAAATTTATCAAAGAGTTGTGCTGAAAGTGAGAAACTTTTGTAACAGATGTGCTGAATCAGAAAAAATTGTTCAAGATATGTACTGCATGTGGGAACATTATAAGAGATGAACGGAATGAGAGAAAAATTGAGGATAGTTGTACTGAAGGTCAGAAAATTTCGAAGGAGATATAATGAAAATAATAAAATTATAAAAAAGATGTGCTGCATGTGAGAAAATTGTGTAACATATATGCAGAATATAACAAATTGTGTAAGTGATGTACTGAACGTGAGAAACTTTTGCAAGAGATGTGCTGAATGTGTGAATATTATGTACGAGATCTGCTGAGTGTGAGAAATTGAAGTAAGAAATGCACTGAGTGTGCTGAATGTGATAAAATTATGTGAGAGATGTTATGAACGTGAGAAAATCATGTTGGAGATGAACTGAAAGAGAGAAAAATTGAAGAGAGTTGTACTGAATGTCAGAATATTTCAAATGAGATATAATGAAAGTAATAAAATTATAAAAGAGATGTGCTGAATGTGAGAAAATAGTGTAACATATATGCTGAATATAACAAATTGTGTAATTGATGTACTGAACATGAGAACATTTTGCGAGAGATGTACTGAATCTGTAAATTTTATGTAAGAGATCTGCTGAGTGTGAGAAAATGAAGTAAGAAAAGTACTGAAGGTGCTGAATGTGATAAAAATAAGAAAGAGATTTAATGAACAAGAGAAAATGAGAAAATGTGTAAGAGAAGTAGTAAATGTGAGAAAAATATGTAGGAGATGTACTGAAAGTGAGATAAGTTGAGGAGAGTTGTACTGAATGTCAGAATTTTTCGAAAGAGATATATTGAATGTAAAAAAATTATAAAAGAGATGTGCTGATTATGAGAAAATTGTGTAACATATATGCTGAATATAACATATTGTGTAAGTGATGTACTGAACGTGAGAAGCTTTTGCAAGAGATGTTTTGAATGTGTAAATATTATGTACAAGATCTGCTGAGTGTGAGAAAATGAGGTAAGAAATGTTCTGAGTATGCTGAATGTGATGAAATAATGTAAGAGATGTAATGAACGTGAGAAAATGAGTAAGAGATTTAGTGAATGTGAGAAAATCATGTAGGAGATGTACTGAAAGTCAGAAAAATTGAGGAGAGTTGTACTGAACGTCAGAATTTTTCGGAAGAGATATATTGAATATAAGAAATGCACTGAGTGTGCTGAATCTGATAAAATTATGTTATGAACGTGAGAAAATGTGAAAGAGATGTAGTGAATGTGAGAAAATCATGTTGGAGATGAACTGAATGAAAAAAAAATTGTACTGAATGTCAGAATATTTCGAAAGAGATATAATGAAAGCACTAAAATTATAAAAGAGATGTGCTGAATGTGAGAAAATTCTGTAACGTATATGCTGAATATAACATATTGTGTTATTGATGTACTGAACGTGAGAAAATTTTGCAAAAGATGTGCTGAATGTGTAATTATTATGTAAGAGATGTTATGAACGTGAGAAGATTTGAAAGAGATGAGTAAATGTGAGAAAATCAAGTAGGAGATGTACTGAATGTGAGAAAAACTGAGCAGAGTTGTAATGAATTTCAGAATATTTTGAAAGAGATATAATGAATGTAATAAAATTATAAAAGAGATGTGCTGAATGTGATAAAATTATGTAAGAGATGTTATGAACGTGAGAAAATGTGAAAGAGATGTAGTGAACGTGAGAAAATCATGTTGGAGATGTACTGAATGTGAGAAAAATTTGTAAGAGATGTGCTAAAATTTAGAAAATTTATGAAAGAGTTGTACTGAAAGTGAGAAAATTTTGTAACAGATGTGCTGAATCGGAAAAAATTGTTCAAGAGATGTACCGCATGTGGGAACATTACAAATGATGAACTGAATTAGAGAAAAATTGAGGAGAGTTGTACTGAATGTCAGAAAAATTCGAAGGAGATATAATGAAAGTAATAAAAATATAAAAAAGATGTGCTGAATGTGAGAAAAATTGTGTAACATATATGCAGAATATAACAAATTGTGTAAGTGATGTACTGAACGTGAGAATTTTTTGCAAGAGATGTGCTGAATGTGTAAATTTTATGTACGAGATCTGCTGAGTGTAAGAAATTGATGTAAGAAAATTACTGAGTGTGCTGAATGTGATAAAATTATGTAAGAGATGTAATGAACGTGAGAAAATTTGTAAGAGATGTAGTGAATGTGCAAAAATCATGTAGATGTACTGAGTGTGATAAAAATCTGTGAGAGATGTGCTAAATATCAGAAAATTTTTGAAAGAATTGTGCTGAAAGTCAGAAAATTTTGTAACAGATGTGCTGAACCAGAAAAAAATGTTCAAGAGATGTACTTCTTGTGGGAAAATTCTGGCAGATGTACTAAATGAGAGAACATTATGCAAGAGATGCGCGGAAAGTGAGAGTTAATAGAGTATAAAAAGTGTATAATAATTGGGAGAGGTACTAAACGTTAGAAAAATCTGTAAAAGAACTGCTGAAAGAGAAGTGCTGCATATGAGAAAATTTATGAAAGATTTGTGCTGAAAGTGAGACAATTTTGTAGCAGATGTGATGAAAAAGAGAAAATTGTTCAAGAGATGCACTGCATGTGGGAAAATTATAAAAGATATTCTGATTGAGAGAAAATTATCCAACAGATGTGCTGAATCAGAGAAAATTTTCAAGAGATTTTTTGCATGGGGGAAAATTATAAGAGATAGCGACTGAATGTGACAAAAATGTGAATGTGAGAGTTTTATTGAATGTCAGAATATTTTGCAAGAAATGTAATGAAAGTAAAAAATCTATAAAAGAGATGTGCTGAATGTGAGAAAACTATGTAACAGATATGCTGAATATATCAAAATGTGTAAGAGGTTTACTGAACGTGAGAAAATTTTCTAAGAGATGTACCAAATGTGTAAATAATATGTAATGAATGTAATAAATTTATAAAAGAGATGTGTTGAATGTAAGAAAATTATGTAACAGATGTGCTGAATACAAAAAAATGTGTAAGAGATGTACTGAACGTGACAAAATTTTGTAACAGATGTACCGAATGTGTAAAAATTATGTAACAGATCTGCTGAATGTGAGAAAAATAAGTACGAAATGTATTGAGTGTGCTGACTCTGAAAAAATTATGTCAGAGTTGTAATGAACATGAGAAAATGTGTAATAGATGTAGTGAATGTGAGAAAATCATGTAGGGGATGTAGAAAAATTTGTAAGAGATGTGCTAAAATTTTCGAAAATTTATGAAAGAGTTGAGCTGAAACTGAGAAAATTTTGTAACAGATGTGCTGAAAAAAAAATTATTCAAAAGATGTAATGCATGTGGGAAAATTTTGAGAGATGTACTGAATGAGAGAAAAATATGCAAGAAATGCGCGGAAAGTGAGAGTTAATCGAGAGATGTACTGAATGTGAGAAAATTAAGCAAAAGATTTACTGACGTGAAAAAAATTTGTAAAAGATATACCAAATGTGAGAAGTTTTTGTGAGAGTTGTGCTGAATGTCATAATATGTTGTAAGAGATGTAATGAGTATAATAAAGTTATTTGGGAGAGGTACTAAACGTTAGAAAAGTCTGTAAAAGAACTGCTGAATATGACGAAATTTATGAAAGAGTTGTGCTGAAAGTGAGAAAATTTTGCAGCAGATGTGAGGAAGAAGAGAAAATTATTCAAGAGATGCACTGCATGTGGGAAAATTATAAAAGATATACTGATTGAGAGAAAATTATCCAACAGATGTGCTGAATCAGAGAAAATTTTTCAAGAGATTTATTGCATGGGGGAAAATTATAAAAGATATGACTGAATGTGACAAAAGTGTGAATGTGAAAGTTTTACTGAATGTCAGAATATTTTGCAAGAAATGTAATGAAAGTAAAAAATCTATAAAAGAGATGTGCTGAATGTGAGAAAACTATGTAACAGATATGCTGAATATATCAAAATGTGTAAGAAGTTTACTGAACGTGAGAACATTTTCTAAGAGATGTACCAAATGTGTAAAAAATATGTAATGAATGTAATAAATTTATAAAAGAGATGTGCTGAATGTAAGAAAATTTTGTAACAGATGTGCTGAATACAAAAAAAAGTGTAAGAGATGTACTGAACTTGACAAAATTTTGTAACAGATTTACCGAATGTGTTAAAATTATGTATGAGATCTGCTGAATGTGCGAGTTAATCGAGAGATGTACTGAATGTGAGAAAATTAAGCAAGAGTTCTACTGAATGTAGAAAAATTGTTTTATAAGATGTACCGAATGTGAGAAATTTTTGTGAGAGTTGTGCTGAATGTCATAATATGTTGTGAGAGATGTAATGAGTATAATAAAGTTATTTGGGAGAGGTACTAAACGTTAGAAAAAACTGTAAAAGAACTGCTGAATATGACAAAATTTAAGAAAGAGTTGTGCTGAAAGTGAGAAAATTTTGCAGCAGATGTGATGAAAAAGAGAAAATTATTCAAGCGATGCACTGCATGTGGGAAAATTATAAAAGATACACTGATTGAGAGAAAATTATCCAACAGATGTGCTGAATCAGAGAAAATTTTTCAAGAGATTTATTGCATGGGGGAAAATTATAAGAGATAGCGACTGAATGTGACAAAAAGTGAATGTGAGAGTTTTACTGAATGTCAGAATATTTTGCAAGAAATGTAATTAATGTAATAAATCTATAAAAGAGATGTGCTGAATAAGAGAAAATTATGTAACAGATATGCTGAATATATCAAAATGTGTAAGAGGTTTATTGAACGTGAGAAAATTTTCTAAGAGATGTACCAAATGTGTAAATAATAAGTAATGGATCTGCTGAATGTGAGAAAATTAAGTACGAAATGTACTGAATGTGCTGAATCTTAAAAAATTATGTAAGAATTGTAATGAACGTGAGAAAATTTGTAATAGATGTAGTGAATGTGAGAGAATCATGTAGAAGATGTACTGAATGTGAGAAAAATTTGTATGAGATGTGCCGAATTTTAGAAAATTTATGAAAGAGTTGTGCTGAAAGTGATAAAATTTTGTAACAGATGTGCTGCGTAAGAAAAAATTATTCAAAATATGCACTGTCTGTTGGGAAATTATAATAGATGTACTGAATGAGGGAAAGTTTTGCAAGAGAGATACTGAATGTGAGAACGTTAAGCAAGAGATTTACTGAATGTGAGAAAATTTTGTAAAGGATGTACTAGATGTAAGCAAATTTCGTAAGAGATGTACTGAATGTGTAAATATTATGTAAAAGATCTGCTGAATGTGAGAGTTAATCAAGAGATGCTCTGAATGTGAGAAAATTAAGTAAGAGATTTTCTGAATGTAAAAATTTTTTGTAAAAGATGTACCGAATGTGAGAGAATTTTGTGAGAGTTGTGCTGAATGTCAGAATATGTTGTAAAAGATGTAATGAATATAATAAATATATGAGGTACTGAATGTGAGGAAAATCTGTATGAAAAGTGCTGAATATGTGAAAATTTATGAAAGTATTGTACTGAAACTGAGAAAATTTTGTAACATATGTGATGAAAAAGAGAAAATTATTGAAGAGATGCACTGCATGTGGGAAAAATTTAAGAGATGTACTAAATGAGAGATATGCTGAATCAGAAAAAATTGTTCAAGAGATGTACTGCATGTGGGAAAATCATGAGAGATGTACTGAATGAGAGAAAAATCTGTAAGAGATGTGCTAAATATTAGAAAACTTATGATAGAGTTGTGCTGAAAGTGAGAAAATTTTGTAACAGATGTGCTGAATCAGAAAATTTTTTTAAAGAGATGTACTGCATGTGGGAAAATTATGAGAGATGTACTAAATGAGAGAAAATTATGCCAGAGATGCGCCAAAAGCGAGAGTTAATCGAGAGATGTACTGAATGTGAGAAAATTAAGCAAGAGATTTACTGAATGTGAGAAAATTTTGTAAAGGATGTACTAAATATTAGAAAATATTGTAAGAGGTGTCCTGAATGTGTAAATATTATGTAAGAGGTCTGCTGAATGTGAGAGTTAATCGAGAGATGTACTGAATGTGAGAAAATTAAACAAGAGATTTACTGAATGTGGGAAAATTTTGTGAGAGTTGTGCTGAATGTCAGAATATGTTGTAAGAGATGTAATTAATATAATAAAAATGTGTCGGAGAGGTACTGAATGTGAGAAAAATCTGTAAGAGAGGTGCTGAATATGAGCAAATTTATTAAAGAGTTGTGCTGAATGTGAGAAAATTTTGCAGCAGATTTGATGAAAAAGAGAAAATTATTCAAGAGATGCACTGCATGTGAGAAAACTATAAAAGATATACTGACTGAGAGAAAACTATCCAAGAGATGCGCTAAAAGTGAGAGTTAATCGAGAGATGTACTGAATGTGGGAAAATTAAGCAAGAGATTTATTGAATGTGAGAAAATTTTGTATAGGATGTGATGAAAGTAAGAAATTTTTGTAGTAGCTCTACTGAATGTGGAAAAATTATCTAAGAGATGTGCTGAATTTGAGAAAATTAAGTAAGAGATGTGCTGTGTGTGCAGAATATGATAAAATTATGTAAGAGGTGTATTGAACGTGAGAAAATGTGTACGAGATGTAGTGAATGTGAGAAAATCATGTAGAAGATGTATTGAATGTAAGAAAAATCAATAAGAGATGTGCTAAGTATTAGAAAATTTATTAAAGAGTTGTGCTGAAAGTGAGAAAATTTTGTAACAGTTATGCTGAATCAGAAATAATTATTCAAGAGATGTACTGCATGTGGGAAAATTATGAGAGATGTACTGAATGAGAGAAAATTATGCAAGAGATGCGCGGAAAGTGAGAGTTAATCGAGAGTGTACTGAATGTGAGAACATTAAGCAAGAGATTTACTGAATGTGAGAAAAGTTTGTAAGGATGTACTAAATATATAAGAAAATATTGTAAGAGATGTACTGAATGTGTAAATATTATGTAAGAGATCTGTTGAATTAATCGAGAGATGTACTGAATGTGAGAAAATTAAGCAAGAGATTTACTGAATGTGAAAAAATTTTGTAAAGGATGTACTGAAAGTAAAAAACTTTTGTAAGACTTGTACTGAATGTGGAAAATTTATCTAAAAGATGTGCTGAATGTGGGAAAATTATGCAAGAGATGTGCTGAGTGTGCTGAATGTGATAAAATTATGTAAGAGATGTATTGAACGTGAGAAAATGTGTACGAGATGTAGTGAATGTGAGAAAATCATGTAGAAGATGTTTTGAATTCAAGAAAAATCAATAAGAGATGTGCTAAATATTAGAAAATTTATTAAAGAGTTGTGCTGAAAGTGATAAAAATTTGTAACAGTTATGCTGAATCAGAAATAATTATTCAAGAGATGTACTGCATGTGGGAAAATTATGAGAGATGTATTGAATGAGAGAAAATTATGCAAGAGATGCGCGGAAAGTCAGAGTTAATCAAGAGTGTACTGAATGTGAGAAAATTAAGCAAGAGATTTACTGAATGTGACAAAAGTTTGTAAAGGATGTACTAAAAGTAAGAAAATATTGTAAGAGATGTACTGAATGTGTAAATATTATGTAAAAGATCTGCTGAATGTGAGAGTTAATCGAGAGATGTACTGAAAGTGAGAAAATTAAGCAGGAGATTTACTGAATGTGAGAAAATTTTGTAAAGGATTTACTAAATGTGAGAAAATGTTCAAAGAAATGTACTGAATGTGTAAATATTATGTAAGAGGTCTGCTAAATGTGCGAGTTAATCGAGAGATGTACTGAATGTGAGAAAATTAAGCAAGAGTTTTACTGAATGTAGAAAAAATTTTTTATAAGATGTACCGAATGTGGGAAAATTTTGTGAGAGTTGTGCTGAATGTCAGAATATGTTGTAAGAGATGTAATTAATATAATAAAAATGTGTAGGAGAGGTACTGAATGTGAGAAAAATCTGTAAGAGAGGTGCTGAATATGAGCAAATTTATTAATGAGTTGTGCTGAATGTGAGAAAATTTTACAGCAGATTTGATGAAAAAGAGAAAATTATTCAAGAGATGCACTGCATGTGAGAAAACTATAAAAGATATACTGATTGAGAGAAAATTATCCAAGAGATGCGCTAAAAGTGAGAGTTAATCGAGAGATGTACTGAATGTGGGAAAATTAAGCAAGAGATTTATTGAATGTGAGAAAATTTTGTATAGGATGTGATGAAAGTAAGAAATTTTTGTAGTAGCTCTACTGAATGTGGAAAAATTATCTAAGAGATGTGCTGAATTTGAGAAAATTAAGTAAGAGATGTGCTGTGTGTGCTGAATATGATAAAATTATGTAAGAGGTGTGTTGAACGTGAGAAAATGTGTAAGAGATGTAGTGAATGTGAGAAAATCATGTAGAAGATATATTGAATGTAAGAAAAATCAATAAGAGATGTGCTAAGTATTAGAAAATTTATTAAAGAGTTGTGCTGAAAGTGAGAAAATTTTGTAACAGTTATGCTGAATCAGAAATAATTATTCAAGAGATGTACTGCATGTGGGAAAATTATGAGAGATGTACTGAATGAGAGAAAATTATGCAAGAGATGCGC
Organism: Convolutriloba macropyga; assembly: GCF_964194025.1. Lineage (NCBI taxonomy): Eukaryota > Metazoa > Xenacoelomorpha > Acoela > Convolutidae > Convolutriloba > Convolutriloba macropyga. Next base: position 11,108,200 of record NC_134473.1, on the reverse strand, counting down.
GGAAAGTGAGAGTTAATCGAGAGTGTACTGAATGTGAGAACATTAAGCAAGAGATTTACTGAATGTGAGAAAAGTTTGTAAGGATGTACTAAATATAAGAAAATATTGTAAGAGATGTACTGAATGTGTAAATATTATGTAAGAGATCTGTTGAATTAATCGAGAGATGTACTGAATGTGAGAAAATTAAGCAAGAGATTTACTGAATGTGAAAAAATTTTGTAAAGGATGTACTGAAAGTAAGAAACTTTTGTAAGAGTTGTACTGAATGTGGAAAATTTATCTAAAAGATGTGCTGAATGTGGGAAAATTATGCAAGAGATGTGCTGAGTGTGCTGAATGTGATAAAATTATGTAAGAGATGTATTGAACGTGAGAAAATGTGTACGAGATGTATTGAATGTGAGAAAATCATGTAGAAGATGTTTTGAATTCGAGAAAAATCAATAAGAGATGTGCTAAATATTAGAAAATTTATTAAAGAGTTGTGCTGAAAGTGATAAAAATTTGTAACAGTTATGCTGAATCAGAAATAATTATTCAAGAGATGTACTGCATGTGGGAAAATTATGAGAGATGTACTGAATGAGAGAAAATTATGCAAGAGATGCGCGGAAAGTGAGAGTTAATCGAGAGTGTACTGAATGTGAGAACATTAAGCAAGAGATTTACTGAATGTGAGAAAAGTTTGTAAAGGATGTACTAAATGTAAGAAAATATTGTAAGAGATGTACTGAATGTGTAAATATTATGTCAGAGATCTGTTGAATTAATCGAGAGATGTACTGAATGTGAGAAAATTAAGCAAGAGATTTACTGAATTCGAGAAAAATTTTGTAAAGGATTTACTGAAAGTAAGAAACTTTTGTAAGAGTTGTACTGAATGTGGAAAATTTATCTAAAAGATGTGCTGAATTTGAGAAAATTAAGTAAGAGATGTGCTGTGTGTGCTGAACATGATAAAATATTGTAAGAGATGTATTGAGCGTGAGAAAATGTGTACGAGATGTAGTGAATGTGAGAAAATTATGTAGAAGATGTTTTGAATTCAAGAAAAATCAATAAGAGATGTGCTAAATATTAGAAAATTTATTAAAGAGTTGTGCTGAAAGTGATAAAAATTTGTAACAGTTATGCTGAATCAGAAATAATTATTCAAGAGATGTACTGCATGTGGGAAAATTATGAGAGATGTACTGAATGAGAGAAAATTATGCAAGAGATGCGCGGAAAGTGAGAGTTAATCAAGAGTGTACTGAATGTGAGAACATTAAGCAAGAGATTTACTGAATGTGAGAAAAGTTTGTAAAGGATGTACTAAATGTAAGAAAATATTGTAAGAGTTGTACTGAATGTGGAAAATTTATCTAAAAGATGTGCTGAATTTGAGAAAATTAAGTAAGAGATGTGCTGTGTGTGCTGAATATGATAAAATAATGTAAGAGATGTATTGAGCGTCAGAAAATGTGTATGAGATGTAGTGAATGTGAGAAAATCATGTAGAAGATGTATTGAATGTAAGAAAAATCAATAAGAGATGTGCTAAATATTACAAAATTTATTAAAGAGTTGTGCTGAAAGTGAGAAAATTTTGTAACAGTTATGCTGAATCAGAAATAATTATTCAAGAGATGTACTGCATGTGGGAAAATTATGAGAGATTTACTGAATGAGAGAAAATTATGCAAGAGATGCGCGGAAAGTGAGAGTTAATCGAGAGTGTACTGAATGTGAGAACATTAAGCAAGAGGTTTACTGAATGTGAGAAAAGTTTGTAAAGGATGAACTAAATGTAAGAAAATATTGTAAGAGATGTACTGATTGTGTAAATATTATGTAAAAGATCTGTTGAATTAATCGAGAGATGTACTGAATGTGAGAAAATTAAGCAAGAGATTTACTGAATGTGAGAAAAGTTTGTAAAGGATGTACTAAATGTAAGAAAATATTGTAAGAGATGTACAGAATGTGTAAATTTTATGTAAGAGATCTGTTGAATTAATCGAGAGATGTACTGAATGTGAGAAAATTAAGCAAGAGATTTACTGAATGTAAAAAATTTTTGTAAAGGATGTACTGAAAGGAAGAAACTTTTGTAAGAGTTGTACTGAATGTGGAAAATTTAGCTAAAAGATGTGCTGAATTTGAGAAAATTAAGTAAGAGATGTGCTGTGTGTGCTGAATACGATAAAATTATGCAAGAGATGTATTGAGGTTGAGAAAATGTGTAAGAGATGTAGTGAATGTGAGAAAATCAAGTAGAAGATGTATTGAATGTAAGAAAAATCAATAAGAGATGTGCTAAATATTAGAAAATTTATTAAAGAGTTGTGCCGAAAGTGAGAAATTTTTGTAACAGTTATGCTGAATCAGAAATAATTATTCAAGAGATGTACTGCATGTGGGAAAATTATGAGAGATGTACTGAATAAGAGAAAATTATGCAAGAGATGCGCGGAAAGTGAGAGTTAATCGAGAGTGTACTGAATGTGAGAACATTAAGCAAGAGATTTACTGAATGTGAGAAAAGTTTGTAAAGAATGTACTAAATGTAAGAAAATATTGTAAGAGATGTACTGAATGAGTAAATATTATGTAAGAGATCTGTTGAATTAATCGAGAGATGTACTGAATGTGAGAAAATTAAGCAAGAGATTTATTGAATATGAAAAAATATTGTAAAGGATGTACTGAAAGTAAGAAACTTTTGTAAGAGTTGTACTGAATACGGAAAATTTAATTAAAAGATGTGCTGAATTTGAGAAAATTAAGTAAGAGATGTGCTGTGTGTGCTGAATATGATAAGATTATGTAAGAGTTGTATTGAGCGTGAGAAAATGTGTAAGAGATGTAGTGAATGTGAGAAAATCATGTAGAAGATGTATTGAATGTAAGAAAAATCAATAAGAGATTTGCTAAATATTAGAAAATTTATTAAAGAGTTGTGCTGAAAGTGAGAAATTTTTGTAACAGTTATGCTGAATCAGAAATAATTATTCAAGAGATGTACTGCATGTGGGAAAATTATGAGAGATGTACTGAATGAGAGAAAATTATGGAAGAGATGCGCGGAAAGTGAGAGTTAATCGAGAGTGTACTGAATGTGAGAACATTAAGCAAGAGATTTACTGAATGTGAGAAAAGCTTGTAAAGGATGTACTAAATGTAAGAAAATATTGCAAGAGATGTACTGAATGTGTAAATGTTAGGTAAGAGATCTATTGAATTAATCGAGAGATGTACTGAATGTGAGAAAATTAAGCAAGAAATTTACTGAATGTGAAAAAATTTTGTAAAAGATGTACTGAAAGTAAGAAACTTTTGTAAGAGTTGTACTGAATGTGGAAAATTTATCTAAAATATGTGCTGAATGTGGGAAAATTATGTAAGAGATGTGCTGAGTGTGCTGAAAGTGATAAAATTATGTAAGAGATGTATTGAACGTGAGAAAATGTGTACGAGATGTAGTGAATGTGAGAAAATCATGTAGAAGATGTTTTGAATGTAAGAAGAATCAATAAGAGATGTGCTAAACACTAGAAAGTTTTTGAAAGAGTGGTGCTGAAAGTGAGAAAATTTTGTAACAGATGTGCTGAACCAGAAACAATTATTCAAGAGAGGTACTGCATGTGGGAAAATTATGAGAGATGTAATGAATGAGAGACAACTATGCAAGAGGTTTACTGAATGCGGCAAAATTTTGTAAAGGATGTACTAATTTTAAGAAAATATTGTAAGAGATGTACTGAATGTGTAAATATTATGTAAGAGATCTGCTGACTGTTTGAATTAATCGAGAGATGTACTGAATGTGAGAAAATTAGGCAAGAGGTTTACTGAATGTAAAAAAATTTTGTAAAAGATGTACTGAATGTAAGAGAATTTTGCGAGAGTTGTGCTGAATATCAGAATATGTTGTAAGAGATGTAATTAATATAATAAAAATATGTAGGAGACGTACTGAATGTGAGAAAAATCTGTAAGAGAAGTGCTAAATATGAGCAAATTTTTTAAAGAGTTGTGCTGAAAGTGCGAAAATTTTTTTAGCAGATAAGATGAAAAAGAGAAAATTTTTCAAGAGATGCACTGCATGTGGGAAAATTATAAGAGATGTACTGAATGAGAGAAAATGATGCAAAAGATGCGCTAAAAGTGAGAGTTAATCGAGAGATGTACTGAATGTGAGAAAATTAAGCAAGAGATTTACTGAATGTAAAAAAATTTTGTAAAAGATGAGCCGAATGTGAGAGAATTTTGTGAGAGTTGTGCTGAATGTCAGAATATGTTGTAAGAGACGTAATGAATATATTAAAAATATGTAGGAGAGGTACTGATTATGAGAAAAATCTGTAAAAGAGGTGCTGAATATGAGAAAATTTTTTAAAGAGTTGTGCTGAAAGTGAGAAAATTTTGTAGCAGATATGATGAAAAAGAGAAAATTATTCAAGAGTTGCACTGCATGTGGGAAAATTAGAAGAGATATACTTAATGAGAGAAAATTATGCACGAGATGCGCTAAAAGTGAGAGTTAATCGAGAGATGTACTGAATGTGAGAAAATTAGGCAAGAGGTTTACTGAATGTGAGAAAGTTTTGTAAGGGATGTACTGAATGTAAGAGAATTTTGCGAGAATTGTGCTGAATATCAGAATATGTTGTAAGAGATGTAATGAATATAATAATAATATGTAGGAGACGTACTGAATGTGAGAAAAATCTGTAAGAGAAGTGCTAAATATGAGCAAATTTTTTAAAGAGGAGTGCTGAAAGTGCGAAAATTTTTTTAGCAGATAAGATGAAAAACAGAAAATTTTTCAAGAGATGCACTGCATGTGGGAAAATTATAAGAGATGTACTGAATGAGAAAAAATGATGCAAAAGATGCGCTAAAAGTGAGAGTTAATCGAGAGATGTACTGAATGTGAGAAAATTAAGCAAGAGATTTTCTGAATGTGAGAAAGTTTTGTAAGGGATGTACTGAATGTAAGAAACTTCTGTAAGAGATGTACTGAATGTGTGAATATTATATAAGAGATCTGATGAATGTGAGAAATAATCGAGAGATGTACTGAAAGGGAGAGAATTAGGCAACAGATTCACTGAATGTCAGAAAAATTTACAAAAATGTACTGAATGTGAGAAAAATTTGTGTGAGGTGTGCTGAATGTCAGAATATGTAAAAGATGTAATGAATATAATAAAATTATGTAGGAGACGTACTGAATGTGAGAAAAATCTCTAAGAGAAATGCTGAATATGAAAAAAAAATTATGAAAGAGATGTACTGCATGAGGTAAAATTATGAGAGATTTACTGAATGTGGAAAAAATATGTAAGAGATGTGCTGAATTTGAGAAAATTAAGTAAGAGTTGTGCTAGTATGAGAAAAGTTTGTAACAGTTATGCTGGATAAGAGAAAATTATTCAAGAGATGTACTGCATGTGGGAAAATTATAAGAGATGTACTGCATGAGATAAGAAATGAGGAGAGTTGTACTGAAAGTCAGAATATTTTGAAAGAGATATAATGATTGTAATAAAATTATAAAAGAGATGTGCTGAATGTGAGAAAATTATTTAACATATATGCTGAAAAAAACAAATTGTGTAAGTGATGTACTGAATGTGAGAACATTTTGCAAGAAATTTACTGAATATGAGAAATTTTTGTAAAGGATGTACTAAATGTAAGAAACTTTTGTATGAGATGTACTGAATGCGTAAATATTATGTAAGAGATCTGCTGAAAGTGAGAGTTAATCGAGAGATGTACTGAATGTGAGAAAATTAAGCAAGAGGTTTACTGAATGTAAAAAAAATTTTGTAAAAGATGAACCGAATGTGAGAAAATTTTGTAAGAGTTGTGCTGAATGTCAGAATATGTTGTAAGAGATGTAATGAATATATTAAAAATATGTAGGAGAGGTACTGATTATGAGAAAAATCTGTAAAAGAGGTGCTGAACATGAGAAAATTTTTTAAAGAGTTGTGCTGAAAGTGAGAAAATTTTGTAGCAGATATGATGAAAAAGAGAAAATTATTCAAGAGTTGCACTGCATGTGGGAAAATTAGAAGAGATATACTTAATGAGAGAAAATTATGCAAGAGATGCGCTAAAAGTGAGAGTTAATCGAGAGATTTACTGAAAGTGAGAAAATTTTGTAAAGGATGTACTGAAAGTAAGAAACATTTGTAAGAGTTGTACTGAATGTGGAAAAATTATCTATGAGATGTGCTGAATGTGAGAAAACTAAGTAAGAGATGTGCTGAGTATGCTTAATATGATAAAATTTTGTAGGAGGTGTGGTGAATGTAAGAAAATCATGTGAAGATGTTTTGAATGTAAGAAAAATCAATAAGAGATGTGCTAAATATTTGAAAATTTATGAAAGAGTTTTGCTGAAAGTGAGAAAATTTTGTAACAGATGTGCTGAATCAGAAACAATTGTTCAAGAGATGAACTGCATGTGGGAAAATCATGAGAGATGTACTGAATGATAGAAAAATCTGTAAGAGATGTGCTAAATATTAGAAAACTTATGAAAGAGTTGTGCTGAAAGTGAGAAAATTTTGTAACAGATGTGCTGAATCAGAAAAAATTATTCAAGAGCTGTACTGCATGTGGAAAAATTATGAGAGATGTATTGAATGAGATAAAATTATGCAAGAGATGCGCTAAAAGTGAGAGTTAATCGAGAGATGTACTGAATGTGAGAAAATTAAGCAAGAGATTTACTGAATGTGAGAAAATTTTGTAAAAGATGTACCGAAATTGAGAGAATTGTGAGAGTTGTGCTGAATGTCAGATTATGTTGTAAGAGACGTAATGAATATAACAAAAAAATATGGAGGAGCGGTGCTGAAAGTGAGAAAAATCTCTAAGAGAAGTACTGAATATGAGAAAATTTATTAAAGAGTTGTGCTGAAAGTGAGAAAATTTTGTAGCAGATGTGATGAAAAAGAGAAAATTGTTCAATAGATGTACTGCATGTGGGAAAATTATGAGAGATGTATTCAATGAGATAAAAATTATGCAAGAGATGCGCTAAAAGTGAGAGTTAATCGAGAGATGTACTGAATGTGAGAAAATTAAGCAAGAGTTTTACTGAATGTAAAATATTTTTTAAAATATGTACCTAAAGTGAGAGAATTTTGTGAGAGTTGTGCTGAATGTCAGAATATGTTGTAGGAGATGTAATGAATATAATAAAAATATGTAGGAGTGGTACTGAAAATGAGAAAAATCTGTAAGAAAAGTACCGAATATGAGAAAATTTATGAAAGAGTTGTGCTGAAAGTGAGAAAATTTTGTAGCAGATGTGATATGAAAAAGAGAAAATTATTCAAGAGATGCACTGCATTTGGGAGAGATGCGCTAAAAGTGAGAGTTAATCGAAAAATTAATTTACTGAATGTGAGAAAATTTTGTAAAGGATGTACTGAAAGTAAGAAACATTTGTAAGAGTTGTACTGAATGTGGAAAAGTTATGTATGAGATGTGCCGAATGTGAGAAAACTAAGTAAGAGATGTGCTGAGTATGCTTAATATAATAAAATTATGTAGGAGATGTGGTGAATGTCAGAAAATCATGTAGAAGATGTTTTGAATGTAAGAAAAATCAATAAGAGATGTGCTAAATATTTGAAAATTTATGAAAGAGTTGTGCTGAAGGTGAGAAAATTTTGTAACAGATGTGCTGAATCAGAAAAAATTAATCAAGAGATGTACTACATGTGGGAAAATCATGAGAGATGTACTGAATGATAGAAAAATCTGTAAGAGATGTGCTAAATATTAGAAAACTTATGAAAGAGTTGTGCTGAAAGTGAGAACATTTTGTAACAGATGTGCTGAATCAGAAAAAATTGTTCAAGAGATGTACTACATGTGGGAAAATCATGAGAGATGTACTGAATGATAGAAAAATCTGTAAGAGATGTGCTAAATATTGGAAAACTTATGAAAGAGTTGTGCTGAAAGTGAGAACATTTTGTAACAGATGTGCTGAATCAGAAAAAATTATTCAAGAGCTGTACTGCATGTGGGAAAATTATGGGAGATGTATTGAATGAAATAAAATTATGCAAGAGATGCGCTAAACGTGAGAGTTAATCGAGAGATGTACTGAATGTGAGAAAATTAAGCAAGAGATTTACTGAATGTGAGAAATATTTGTAAAGGATGTACTAAATGTAAGAAAATTTTGTAAGAGATAAACTGAACGTGTAAATATTATGTAACAGATCTGCTGAATGTGAGAGTTAACTGAGAGATGTACTGAATGTGAGAAAATTAAGCACGAGATGTGCTGAGTATGCTTAATATGATAAAAATATGTAGGAGATGTGGTGAATGGGAGAAAATCATGTAGAAGATGTTTTGAATGTAAGAAAAATCACTAAGAGATGTGCTAAATATTTGAAAGTTTATGAAAGAGTTGTGCTGAAAGTGAGAAAGTTTTGTATCAGATGTGCTGAATCAGCAAAAATTGTTCAAGAGATGTACTGCATGTGGGAAAATCATGAGAGATGTACTGAATGATAGAAAAATTTGTAAGAGATGTGCTAAATATTAGAAAACTTATGAAAGAGTTGTGCTGAAAGTGAGAAAATTTTGTAACAGATGTGCTGAATCAGAAAAAATTATTCAAGAGCTGTACTGCATGTGGGAAAATTATGAGAGATGTATTGAATGAGATAAAATTATGCTAAAGATGCGCTAAAAGTGAGAGTTAATCGAGAGATGTACTGAATGTGAGAAAATTAAGCAAGAGATTTACTGAATGTGAGAAAATTTTGTAAAGGATGTAATAAATGTAAGAAAATTTTGTAAGAGATATGCTGAATGTGTAAATATTATGTAACAAATCTGCTGAATGTGAGAGTTAACTGAGAGATGTACTGAATGTGAGAAAATTAAGCAAGAGTTTTACTGAATGTAAAATTTTTTTTTAAAATATGTACCGAAAGTGAGAGAATTTTGTGAGAGTTGTGCTGAATGTCAGAACATGTTGTAGGAGATGTAATGAATATAATAAAAATATGTAGGAGCGGTACTGAAAGTGAAAAAAATCTGTAAGAGAAGTACTGAATATGAGAAAATTTATGAAAGAGTTGTGCTGAAAGTGAGAAAATTTTGTAGCAGATGTTATGAAAAAGAGAAAATTATTCAAGAGATGCACTGCATTTGGGAGAGATGCGCTAAAAGTGAGAGTTAATCGAAAGATGTACTGAATGTGAGAAAATTAAGCAAGAGATTTACTGAATGTGAGAAAATTTTGTAAAGGATGTACTGAAAGTAAGAAACATTTGTAAGAGTTGTACTGAATGTGGAAAAATTATCTATGAGATGTGCTGAATGTGAGAAAACTAAGTAAGAGATGTGCTGAGTATGCTTAATATGATAAAATTATGTAGGAGATGTGGTGAATGTGAGAAAATCATGTAGAAGATGTTTTGAATGTAAGAAAAATCAATAAGAGATGTGCTAAATATTTGAAAATTTTTGAAAGAGTTGTGCTGAAAGTGAGAAAATTTTGTAACAGATGTTCTGCATCAGAAAAATTTGTTCAAGAGATGTAATGCATGTGGGAAAATCATGAGAGATGTACTGAATGATAGAAAAATCTGTAAGAGATGTGCTAAATATTTGAATATTTATGAAAGAGTTGTGCTGAAAGTGAGAAAGTTTTGTATCAGATGTGCTGAATCAGAAAAAAATTGTTCAAGAGATGTACTGCATGTGGGAAAATCATGAGAGATGTACTGAATGATAGAAAAATCTGTAAGAGATGTGCTAAATATTAGAAAACTTATGAAAGAGTTGTGCTGAAAGTGAGAAGATTTTGTAACAGATGTGCTGAATCAGAAAAAATTATTCAAGAGCTGTACTGCATGTGGGAAAATTATGAGAGATGTATTGAATTAGATAAAATTATGCAAAAGATGCGCTAAAAGTGAGAGTTAATCGAGAGATGTACTGAATGTGAGAAAATTAAGAAAGAGATTTACTGAATGTGAGAAAATGTTGCAAAAGATTTACTAAATGTAAGAAAATATTGTAAGAGATATACTGATTGTGTAAATATTATGTAACAGATCTGCTGAATGTGAGAGTTAACTGAGAGATGTACTGAATGTGAGAAAATTAAGCAAGAGGTTTACTGAATGTAAAAAATTGTTTTAAAAGACGTACCGAAATTGAGAGAATTTTGTGAGAGTTGTGCTGAATATCAGATTATGTTGTAAGAGATGTAATGAATATATTAAAAATATGTAGGAGAGGTACTGATTATGAGAAAAATCTGTAAGAGAGGTGCTGAATATGAGAAAAATTTTTAAAGAGTTGTGCTGAATGTGAGAAATTTTTGTAGCAGATATGATGAAAAAGAGAAAATTATTCAAGAGTTGTACTGAATGTGGAAAAATTATCTATGAGATGTGCTGAATGTGAGAAAACTAAGTAAGAGATGTGCTGAGTATGCTTAATATGATAAAATTATGTAGGAGATGTGGTGAATGTGAGAAAATCATGTAGAGGATGTTTTGAATGTAAGAAAAATCAATAAGAGATGTGCTAAATATTTGAAAATTTATGAAAGAGTTGTGCTGAAAGTGAGAAAATTTTGTAACAGATGTGCTGAATCAGAAAAAATTGTTCAAGAGATGTACTGCATGTGGGAAAGTCATGAGAGATGTACTGAATGATAGAAAAATCTGTAAGAGATGTGCTAAATATTAGAAAACTTATGAAAGAGTTGTGCTGAATGTGAGAAAATTTTGTAACAGATGTGCTGAATCAGAAAAAATTATTCAAGAGCTGTACTGCATGTGGGAAAATTATGAGAGATGTGTTGAATGAGATAAAATTATGCAAGAGATGCGCTAAAAGTGAGAGTTAATCGAGAGATGTACTGAATGTGAGAAAATTAAGCAAGAGATTTTTTGAATGTGAGAAAATTTTGTAAAGGATGTACTAAATGTAACAAAATTTTGTAAGAGATATACTGAATGTGTAAATATTATGTAACAGATCTGCTGAATGCGAGAATTAACTGAGAGATGTACTAAATGTGAGAAAATTAAGCAAGAGATGTGTTGAGTATGCTCAATATGATAAAATTATGTAGGAGATGTGGTGAATGTGAAAAAATCATGTAGAAGGTGTTTTGAATGTAAGAAAAATCAATAAGAGATGTGCTAAATATTTGAAAATTTATGAAAGAGTTGTGCTGAAAGTGAGAAAATTTTGTAACAGATGTGCTGAATCAGAAAAAATTGTTCAAGAGATGTACTGCATGTGGGAAAATCATGAGAGATGTACTGAATGATAGAAAAATCTGTAAGAGATGTGCTAAATATTAGAAAACTTATGAAAGAGTTGTGCTGAAAGTGAGAAAATTTTGTAACAGATGTGCTGAATCAGAAAAATTGTTCAATAGATGTACTACATGTGGGAAAATCATGAGAGATGTACTGAATGATAGAAAAATCTGTAAGAGATGTGCTAAATATTAGAAAACTTATGAAAGAGTTGTGCTGAAAGTGAGAAAATTTTGTAACAGATGTGCTGAATCAGAAGAAATTATTCAAGAGCTGTACTGCATGTGGGAAAATTATGAGAGATTATTGAATGAGATAAAAATATGCAAGAGATGCGCTAAAAGTGAGAGTTAATCGAGAGATGTACTGAATGTGAGAAAATTAAGCAAGAGATTTACTGAATGTGAGAAAATTTTGTAAAGGATGTACTAAATGTAACAAAATTTTGTAAGAGATATACTGAATGTGTAAATACTATGTAAAAGATCTGCTGAATGTGAGAGTTAACTGAGAGATGTACTAAATGTGAGAAAATTAAGCAAGAGATGTGCTGAGTATGCTCAAAATGATAAAATTATGTAGGAGATGTGGTGAATGTGAAAAAATCATGTAGAAGATGTTTTGAATGTAAGAAAAATCAATAAGAGATGTGCTAAATATTTGAAAATTTATGAAAGAGTTTTGCTGAAAGTGAGAAAAATTTGTAACAGATGTGCTGAATCAGAAACAATTGTTCAAGAGATGAACTGCATGTGGGAAAATCATGAGAGATGTACTGAATGATAGAAAAATCTGTAAGAGATGTGCTAAATATTAGAAAACTTATGAAAGAGTTGTGCTGAAAGTGAGAAAATTTTGCAACAGATGTGCTGAATCAGAAAAAATTATTCAAGAGCTGTACTGCATGTGGAAAAATCATGAGAGATGTATTGAATGAGATAAAATTATGCAAGAGATGCGCTAAAAGTGAGAGTTAATCGAGAGATGTACTGAATGTGAGAAAATTAAGCAAGAGATATACTGAATGTGTAAATATTATGTAACAGATCTGCTGAATGTGAGAGTTAACTGAGAGATTTACTAAATGTGAGAAAATTAAGCAAGAGATGTGCTGAGTATGCTCAATATGATAAAATTATGTAGGAGATGTGGTGAATGTGAACAAATCATGCAGAAGATGTTTTGAATGGAAGAAAAATCAATAAGAGATGTGCTAAATATTTGAAAATTTATGAAAGAGTTGTGCTGAAGGTGAGAAAATTTTGTAACAGATGTGCTGAATCAGAAAAAATTGTTCAAGAGATGTACTGTATGTGGGAAAATCATGAGAGATGTACTGAATGATAGAAAAATCTGTAAGAGATGTGCTAAATATTAGAAAACTTATGAAAGAGTTGTGCTGAAAGTGAGAACATTTTGTAACAGATGTGCTGAATCAGAAAAAATTGTTCAAGAGATGTACTACATGTGGGAAAATCATGAGAGATGTACTGAATGATAGAAAAATCTGTAAGAGATGTGCTAAATATTAGAAAACTTATGAATGAGTTGTGCTGAAAGTGAGAAAATTTTGTAACAGATGTGCTGAATCAGAAAAAAATTATTCAAGAGCTGTACTGCATGTGGGAAAATTATGAGAGATGTATTAAATGAGATAAAAAAATGCAAGAGATGCGCTAAAAGTGAGAGTTAATCGAGAGATGTACTGAATGTGAGAAAATTAAGCAAGAGATTTACTGAATGTGAGAAAATTTTGTAAAGGATGTACTAAATGTAACAAAATTTTGTAAGAGATATACTGAATGTGTAAATACTATGTAAAAGATCTGCTGAATGTGAGAGTTAACTGAGAGATGTACTAAACGTGAGAAAATTAAGCAAGAGATGTGCTGAGTATGCTCAATATGATAAAATTATGTAGGAGATGTGGTGAATGTGAAAAAATCATGTAGAAGATGTTTTGAATGTAAGAAAAATCAATAAGAGATGTGCTAAATATTTGAAAATTTATGAAAGAGTTTTGCTGAAAGTGAGAAAATTTTGTAACAAATGTGCTGAATCAGAAACAATTGTTCAAGAGATGAACTGCATGTGGGAAAATCATGAGAGATGTACTGAATGATAGAAAAATCTGTAAGAGATGTGCTAAATATTAGAAAACTTATGAAAGAGTTGTGCTGAAAGTGAGAAAATTTTGTAACAGATGTGCTGAATCAGAAAAAATTATTCAAGAGCTGTACTGCATGTGGGAAAATTATGAGAGATGTATTAAATGAGATAAAAAAATGCAAGAGATGCGCTAAAAGTGAGAGTTAATCGAGAGATGTACTGAATGTGAGAAAATTAAGCAAGAGATTTACTGAATGTGAGAAAATTTTGTAAAGGATGTACTAAATGTAACAAAATTTTGTAAGAGATGAACTGAATGTGTAAATATTATGTAACAGATCTGCTGATTGTGAGAGTTAACTGAGAGATGTACTGAATGTGAGAAAATTAAGCAAGAGGTTTACTGAATGTAAAAAAATTTTTAAAAGATGTACCGAAATTGAGAGAATTTTGTGAGAGTTGTGCTGAATGTCAGATTATGTTGTAAGAGATGTAATGAATATAATAAAATATGTAGGAGAGGTACTGATTATGGGAAAAATCTGTAAGAGAGGTGCTGAATATGAGAAAAATAATTAAAGAGTTGTGCTGAAAGTGAGAAAATTTTGTAGCAGATATGATGAAAAAGAGAAAATTATTCAAGAGTTGTACTGAATGTGAAAAAATTATCTATGAGATGTGCTGAATGTGAGAAAACTAAGTAAGAGATGTGCTGAGTATGCTTAATATGATAAAATTATGTGGGAGATGTGGTGAATGTGAGAAAATCATGTAGAAGATGTTTTGAATGTAAGAAAAGTCAATAAGAGATGTGCTAAATATCTGAAAATAATGAAAGAGTTGTACTGAAAGTGAGAAAATTTTGTAACAGATGTGCTGAATCAGAAAAAATTGTTCAAGAGATGTACTGCATGTGGGAAAATCATGAGAGATGTACTGAATGATAGAAAAATCTGTAAGAGATGTGCTAAATATTAGAAAACTTATGAAAGAGTTGTGCTGAAAGTGAGAAAATTTTGTAACAGATGTGCTGAATTGGAAAAAATTGTTCAAGAGATGTACTACATGTGGGAAAATCATGAGAGATGTACTGAATGATAGAAAAATCTGTAAGAGATGTGCTAAATATTAGAAAACTTCTGAAAGAGTTGTGCTGAAAGTGAGAAAATTTTGTAACAGATGTGCTGAATCAGAAAAAATTATTCAAGAGCTGTACTGCATGTGGGAAAATTATGAGAGATGTATTGAATGAGATAAAATTATGCAAGAGATGCGCTAAAAGTGAGAGTTAATCGAGAGATGTACTGAATGTGAGAAAATTAAGCAAGAGATTTACCGAATGTGAGAAAATTTTGTAAAGGATGTACTAAATGTAAGAAAATTTTGTAAGAGAAGAACTGAATGTGTAAATACTATGTAAAAGATCTGCTGAATGTGAGAGTTAACTGAGAGATGTACTGAACGTGAGAAAATTAAGCAAGAGGTTTACCGAATGTAAAAAATTTTTAAAAGATGTACCGAAATTGAGAGAATTTTGTGAGAGTTGTGCTGAATGTCAGATTATGTTGTAAGAGATGTAATGAATATAATAAAATATGTAGGAGAGGTACTGATTATGAGAAAAATCTGTAAGAGAGGTGCTGAATATGAGAAAAATAATTAAAGAGTTGTGCTGAAAGTGAGAAAATTTTGTAGCAGATATGATGAAAAAGAGAAAATTATTCAAGAGTTGTACTGAATGTGAAAAAATTATCTATGAGATGTGCTGAATGTGAGAAAACTAAGTAAGAGATGTGCTGAGTATGCTTAATATGATAAAATTATGTGGGAGATGTGGTGAATGTGAGAAAATCATGTAGAAGATGTTTTGAATGTAAGAAAAATCAATAAGAGATGTGCTAAATATTTGAAAATTTATGAAAGAGTTGTACTGAAAGTGAGAAAATTTTGTAACAGATGTGCTGAATCAGAAAAAATTGTTCAAGAGATGTACTGCATGTGGAAAAATCATGAGAGATGTACTGAATGATAGAAAAATCTGTAAGAGATGTGCTAAATATTAGAAAACTTATGAAAGAGTTGTGCTGAAAGTGAGAAAATTTTGTAACAGATGTGCTGAATCAGAAAAAATTGTTCAAGAGATGTACTACATGTGGGAAAATCATGAGAGATGTACTGAATGATAGAAAAATCTGTAAGAGATGTGCTAAATATTAGAAAACTTCTGAAAGAGTTGTGCTGAAAGTGAGAAAATTTTGTAACAGATGTGCTGAATCAGAAAAAATTATTCAAGAGCTGTACTGCATGTGGGAAAATTATGAGAGATGTATTGAATGAGATAAAATTATGCAAGAGATGCGCTAAAAGTGAGAGTTAATCGAGAGATGTACTGAATGTGAGAAAATTAAGCAAGAGATTTACCGAATGTGAGAAAATTTTGTAAAGGATGTACTAATTGTAAGAAAATTTTGTAAGAGAAGAACTGAATGTGTAAATATTATGTAACAGATCTGCTGAATGTGAGAGTTAACTGAGAGATGTACTGAATGTGAGAAAATTAAGCAAGAGGTTTACTGAATATAAAAAATTGTTTTAAAAGACGTACCGAAATTGAGAGAATTTTGTGAGAGTTGTGCTGAATGTCAGATTATGTTGTAAGAGATGTAATGAATATAATAAAATATGTAGGAGAGGTACTGATTATGAGAAAAATCTGTAAGAGAGGTGCTGAATATGAGAAAAATCATTCAAGAGTTGTGCTGAAAGTGAGAAAATTTTGTAGCAGATATGATGAAAAAGAGAAATTTATTCAAGAGTTGTACTGAATGTGAAAAAATTATCTATGAGATGCGCTGAATGTGAGAAAACTAAGTAAGAGATGTGCTGAGTATGCTTAATATGATAAAATTATGTGGGAGATGTGGTGAATGTGAGAAAATCATGTAGAAGATGTTTTGAATGTAAGAAAAATCAATAAGAGATGTGCTAAATATTTGAAAATTTATGAAAGAGTTGTACTGAAAGTGAGAAAATTTTGTAACAGATGTGCTGAATCAGAAAAAATTGTTCAAGAGATGTACTGCATGTGGGAAAATCATGAGAGATGTACTGAATGATAGAAAAATCTGTAAGAGATGTGCTAAATATTAGAAAACTTATGAAAGAGTTGTGCTGAAAGTGAGAAAATTTTGTAACAGATGTGCTGAATCGGAAAAAATTGTTCAAGAGATGTACTACATGTGGGAAAATCATGAGAGATGTACTGAATGATAGAAAAATCTGTAAGAGATGCGCTAAATATTAAAAAACTTCTGAAAGAGTTGTGCTGAAAGTGAGAAAATTTTGTAACAGATGTGCTGAATCAGAAAAAATTATTCAAGAGCTGTACTGCATGTGGGAAAATTATGAGAGATGTATTGAATGAGATAAAATTATGCAAGAGATGCGCTAAAAGTGAGATTTAATCGAGAGATGTACTGAATGTGAGAAAATTAAGCAAGAGATTTACCGAATGTGAGAAAATTTTGTAAAGGATGTACTAATTGTAAGAAAATTTTGTAAGAGAAGAACTGAATGTGTAAATATTATGTAACAGATCTGCTGAATGTGAGAGTTAACTGAGAGATGTACTGAATGTGAGAAAATTAAGCAAGAGGTTTACTGAATGTAAAAATTTTTTTAAAAGATGTAGCGAAATTGAGAGAATTTTGTGAGAGTTGTGCTGAATGTCAGATTATGTTGTAAGAGATGTTATGAATATATTAAAAATATGTAGGAGAGGTACTGATTATGAGAAAAATCTGTAAGAGAGGTGCTGAATATGAGAAAAATATTTAAAGAGTTGTGCTGAAAGTGAGAAAATTTTGTAGCAGATATGATGAAAAAGAGAAAATTATTCAAGAGTTGTACTGAATGTGAAAAAATTATCTATGAGATGTGCTGAATGTGAGAAAACTAAGTAAGAGATGTGCTGAGTATGCTTAATATGATAAAATTATGTAGGAGATGGGGTGAATGTGAGAAAATTATGTAGAAGATGTTTTGAATGTGCGAAAAATCAATAAGAGATGTGCTAAATATTTGAAAATTTATGAAAGAGTTGTACTGAAAGTGAAAAAATTTTGTAACAGATGTGCTGAATCAGAAAAAGTTGTTGAAGAGATGTACTGCATGTGGGAAAATCATGAGAGATGTACTGAATGATAGAAAAATCTGTAAGAGATGTGCTAAATATTAGAAAACTTATGAAAGAGTTGTGCTGAAAGTGAGAAAATTGTGTAACAGACGTGCTGAACCAGATAAAATTATTCAAGCGCTGTACTGCATGTGGGAAAATTATGAGAGATGTTTTGAATGAGATAAAATTATGCAAGAGATTCGCTAAAAGTGAGAGTTAATCGAGAGATGTACTGAATGTGAGAAAATTAGGCAAGAGATTTACTGAATGTGAGAAAATTTTGTAAAGGATGTACTAAATGTAAGAAAAATTTGTGAGAGATATACTGAATGTGTAAATATTATGTAACAGATCTGCTGAATGTGAGAGTTAACTGAGAGATGTTCTGAATGTGAGAAAATTAAGCAAGAGATGTGCTGAGTATGCTTAATATGATAAAATTATGTAGGAGATGTGCTGAATGTGAGAAAATCATGTAGAAGATGTTTTGAATGTAAGAAAAATCAATAAGAGATGTGCTAAATATTTGAAAATTTATGAAAGAGTTGTGCTGAAAGTGAGAAAAATTTGTAACAGATGTGCTGAAGCAGAAAAAATTGTTCAAGAGATGTACTGCATGTGGGAAAATCATGAGAGATGTACTGAATGATAGAAAAATCTGTAAGAAATGTGCTAAATATTAGAAAACTTATAAAAGAGTTGTGCTGAAAGTGAGAAAATTGTGTAACAGATGTGCTGAACCAGATAAAATTATTCAAGCGCTGTACTGCATGTGGGAAAATTATGAGAAATGTTTTGAATGAGATAAAATTATGCAAGAGATTCGCTAAAAGTGAGAGTTAATCGAGAGATGTACTGAATGTGAGAAAATTAAGCAAGAGATTTACTGAATGTGAGAAAATTTTGTAAAGGATGTACTAAATGTAAGAAAAATTTGTGAGAGATATACTGAATGTGTAAATATTATGTAACAGATCTGCTGAATGTGAGAGTTAACTGAGAGATGTTCTGAATGTGAGAAAATTAAGCAAGAGATGTGCTGAGTATGCTTAATATGATAAATTTATGTAGGAGATGTGGTGAATGTGAGAAAATCATGTAGAAGATGTTTTGAATGTAAGAAAAATCAATAAGAGATGTGCTAAATATTTGAAAATTTATGAAAGAGTTGTGCTGAAAGTGAGAAAATTTTGTAACAGATGTGCTGAACCAGAAAAAATTGTTCAAGAGATGTACTGCATGTGGGAAAATCATGAGATATGTACTGAATGATAGAAAAATCTGTAAGAGATGTGCTAAATATTAGAAAACTTATGAGAGAGTTGTGCTGAAAGTGAGAAAATTTTGTAACAGATGTGCTGAATCATAAAAAATTGTTCAAGAGATGTACTGCATGTGGGAAAATCATGAGAGATGAACTGAATGATAGAAAAATCTGTAAGAGATGTGCTAAATATTAGAAAACTTATGAAAGAGTTGTGCTGAAAGTGACAACATTTTGTATCAGATGTGCTGAATCAGAAAAAATTATTCAAGAGCTGTACTGCATGTGGGAAAATTATGGGAGATGTATTGAATGAGTTAAAATAATGCAAGAAATGCGCTAAAAGTGAGAGTTAATCGAGAGATGTACTGAATGTGAGAAAATTAAGCAACAGATTTACTGAATGCGAGAAAATTTTGTAAAGGTTGTACTAAATGTAAGAAAATTTTGTAAGAGATATACTGAATGTGTAAATATTATGTAACAGATCTGCTGAATGTGAGAGTTAACTTAGAGATGTACTGAATGTGACAAAATTAAGCAAGAGATGTGCTGAGTATGCTCAATATGATAAAATTTTGTAGGAGATGTGGTGAATGTGAGAAAATCATGTAGAAGATGTTTCGAATGTAAGAAAAATCAATAAGAGATGTGCTAAATATTTGAAAATTTATGAAAGAGTTGTGCTGAAAGTGAGAAAATTTTGCAACAGATGTGCTGAATCAGAAAAAATTGTTCAAGAGATGTACTGCATGTGGGAAAATCATGAGAGATGTACTGAACGATAGAAAAATCTGTAAGAGATGTGCTAAATATTAGAAAACCTATGAAAGAGTTGTGCTGAAAGTGAGAAAATTTTGTAACAGATGTGATGAATCAGAAAAAATTATTCAAGAGCTGTACTGCATGTGAGAAAAATATGAGAGATGTATTGAATGAGAAAAAATAATGCAAGAGATGCGCTAAATGTAAGAGTTAATCGAGAGATGTACTGAATGTGAGAAAATTAAGCAAGAGATTTACTGAATGTGAGAAAATTTTGTAAAGGATGTACTAAAGGTAAAAAAATTTTGTAAGAGATATACTGAATGTGTAAATATTATGTAACAGATCTGCTGAATGTTAGAGTTAACTGAGAGATGTACTGAATGTGAGAAAATTAAGCAAAAGATGTGCTGAGTATGCTTAATATGATAAAATTGTGTAGGAGATGTGGTGAATGTGAGAAAATCATGTAGAAGATGTTTCGAATGTAAGAAAAATCAATAAGAGATGTGCTAAATATTTGGAAATTTATGAAAGAGTTGTGCTGAAAGTGAGAAAATTTTGTAACAGATGTGCTGAATCTGAAAAAATTATTCAAGAGCTGTACTGCATGTGGGAAAATTTTGAGAGATGTATTGAATGAGATAAAATTATGCAAGAGATACGCTAAAAGTGAGAGTTAATTGAGAGATGTACTGAATGTGAGAAAATTAAGCAAGAGATTTACTGAATATGAGAAAATTTTTTAAAGGATGTACTAAATGTAAGAAAATTTTGTAAGAGATTTACTGAATGTGTAAATATTATGTAACAGATCTACTGAATGTGAGAGTTAACTGAGAGATGTACTGAATGTGAGAAAATTAAGCAAGAGGTTTACTGAATGTAAAAAAATTTTTAAAAGATGTACCGAAATTGAGAGAATTTTGTGAGAGTTGTGCTGAATGTCAGATTATGTTGTAAGAGATGTAATGAATATATTAAAAATATGTAGGAAAGGTACTGATTATGAGAAAAATCTGTAAGAGAGGCGCTGAATATGAGAAAAAATTTCAAAGAGTTGTGCTGAAAGTGAGAAGATTTTGTAGCAGATATGATGAAAAAGAGAAAATTATTCAAGAGCTGCACTGCATGTGGGGAAATTAGAAGAGATATACTTAATGAGAGAAAATTTTGCAAGAGATGCGCTAAAAGTGAGAGTTAATCGAGAGATGTACTGAATGTGAGAAAATTAAGCAAGGGATTTACTGAATGTGAGAAAAATTTGTAAAGGATGTACTGAAAGTAAGAAACATTTGTAAGAGTTGTACTGAATGTGGAAAAATTATCTATGATATGCGCTGAATGTGAGAAAACTAAGTAAGAGATGTGCTGAGTATGCCTAATATGATAAAATTATGTAGGAGATGTGGTGAATGTGAGAAAATCATGTAGAAGGTGTTTTGAATGTAAGAAAAATCAATAAGAGATGTGCTAAATATTTGAAAATTTATGGAAGAGTTGTGCGGAAAGTGAGAAAATTTTGTAACAGATGTGCTGAATCAGAAAAAATTGTTCAAGAGATGTACTGCATGTGGGAAAATCTTGAGAGATGTAATCAATGATAGAAAAATCTGTAAGAGATGTGCTAAATATTAGAAAACTTATGAAAGAGTTGTGCTGAAAGTGAGAAAATTTTGTAACAGATGTGCTGAATCAGAAAAAATTATTCAAGAGCTGTACTGCATGTGGGAAAATTATGAGAGATGTATTGAATGAGAAAAAATAATGCAAGAGATGCGCTAAAAGTAAGAGTTAATCGAGAGATGTACTGAATGTGAGAAAATTAAGCAAGAGATTTACTGAATGTGAGAAAATTTTGTAAAGGATGCACTAAATGTAAGAAAAATTTGTAAGAGATATACTGAATGTGTAAATATTATGTAACAGATCTGCTGAATGTGAGAGTTAACTGAGAGATGTACTGAAAGTGAGAAAATTAAGCAAGAGGTTTACTGATTGTAAAAATTTTTTTAAAAGATGTACCGAAATTGAGAGAATTTTGTGAGAGTTGTGCTGAATGTTAGATTATGTTGTAAGAGAAGTAATGAATATAATAAAAATATGGAGGAGCGGTACCGAAAGTGAGAAAAATCTGTAAGAGAAGTACTGAATATGAGAAAATTTATTAAAGAGTTGTGCTGAAAATGAGAAAATTTTGTAGCTGATGTGATGAAAAGGAGAAAATTGTTCAAGAGATGTACTGCATGTGGGAAAATCATGAGAGATGTACTGAGTGATAAAAAAATCTGTAAGAGATGTGCTAAATATTAGAAAACTTATAAAAGAGTTGTGCTGAAAGTGAGAAAATTTTGTAACAGATGTGTTGAATCGGAAAAAAATTATTCAAGAGCTGTACTGCATGCTAGAAAATTATGAGAGATGTATTGAATGAGGTAAAATTATGCAAGATATGCGCTAAAAGTGAGAGTTAACCGAGAGATGTACTGATTGTGAGAAAATTAAGCAAGAGATTTACTGAATGTGAGAAAATTTTGTAAAGGATGTACTAATTGTAAGAAAATTTTGTAAGAGATGCACTGAATGTGTAAATATTATGTAACAGATCTGCTGAATGTGAGAGTTAACTGAGAGATGTACTGAATGTGAGAAAATTAAGCAAGAGTTTTACTGAATGTAAAAATTTTTTAAAAATATGTACCGAAAGTGAGAGAATTTTGTGAGAGTTGTGCTGAGTGTCAGAATATGTTGTAAGAGATGTAATGAATATAAAAAAATGTAGGAGCGGTACTGAAAGTGAGAAAAATCTGTAAGAGAAGTACTGAATATGAGAAAATTTATTAAAGAGTTGTGCTGAAAGTGAGAAAATTTTGTAGCAGATGTGATGAAAAGGAGAAAATTGTTCAAGAGATGTACTGCATGTGGGAAAATCATGAGAGATGTACTGAGTGATAGAAAAATCTGTAAGAGATGTGCTAAATATTAGAAAACTTATAAAAGAGTTGTGCTGAAAGTGAGAAAATTTTGTAACAGATGTGCTGAATCAGAAAAAAATTATCCAAGAGCTGTACTGCATGTGGGAAAATTATGAGAGATGTATTGAATGAGGTAAAATTATGCAAGAGATGCGCTAAAAGTGAGAGTTAATCGAGAGATGTGCTGAATGTGAGAAAATTAAGCAAGAGATTTACTGAATGTGAGAAAATTTTGTAAAGGATGTACTAAATGTAAGAAAATTTTGTAAGAGAAGAACTGAATGTGTAAATATTATGTAACAGATCTGCTGAATGTGAGAGTTAACTGAGAGATGTACTGAATGTGAGAAAATTAAGCAAGAGGTTTTTCTGAATGTAAAAACTTTTTTAAAATATGTACCGAAAGTGAGAGAATTTTGTGAGAGTTGTGCTGAATGTCAGAATATGTTGTAAGAGATGTAATGAATATAAAAAAAAATGTAGGAGCGGTACTGAAAGTGAGAAAAATCTGTAAGAAAAGTACTGAATATGAGAAAATTTATTAAAGAGTTGTGCTGAATGTGAGAAAATTTTGTAGCAGATGTGATGAAAAGGAGAAAATTGTTCAAGAGATGTACTGCATGTGGGAAAATCATGAGAGATGTACTGAGTGATAGAAAAACCTGTAAGAGATGTGCTAAATATTAGAAAACTTATAAAAGAGTTGTGCTGAAAGTGAGAAAATTTTGTAACAGATGTGCTGAATCAGAAAAAAATTATTCAAGAGCTGTACTGCATGTGGGAAAATTATGAGAGATGTATTGAATGAGGTAAAATTATGCAAGAGATGCGCTAAAAGTGAGAGTTAATCGAGAGATGTGCCGAATGTGAGAAAATTAAGCAAGAAATTTACTGAATGTGAGAAAATTTTTGTAAAGGATGTACTAATTGTAAGAAAATTTTGTAAGAGATGCACTGAATGTGTAAAAATTATGTAACAGATCTGCTGAATGTGAGAGTTAACTGAGAGATGTACTGAATGTGAGAAAATTAAGCAAGAGTTTTACTGAACGTAAAATTATTTTTAAAATATGTACCGAAAGTGAGAGAATTTTGTGAGAGTTGTGCTGAATGTCAGAATATTTTGTAAGAGATGTAATGAATATAAAAAAAATGTAGGAGCGGTACTGAAAGTGAGAAAAATCTGTAAGAGAAGTACTGAATATGAGAAAATTTATGAAAGAGTTGTGCTGAAAGTGAGAAATTTTTGTAGCAGATGTGATGAAAAAGAGAAAATTATTCAAGAGCTGTACTGCATGTGGGAAAGTTATGAGAGATGTATTGAATGAGATAAAAATATGCAAGAGATGCGCGGAAAGTGAGAGTTAATCGAGAGTGTACTGAATGTGAGAACATTAAACAAGAGATTTACTGAATGTGAGAAAAGCTTGTAAAGGATGTACTAAATGTAAGAAAATATTGCAAGAGATGTACTGAATGTGTAAATATTAGGTAAGAGATCTGTTGAATTAATCGAGAGATGTACTGAATGTGAGAAAATTAAGCAAGAGATTTACTGAATGTGAGAAAATTTTGTAAAGGATGTGCTGAAAGTAAGAAACTTTTGTAAGAGTTGTGCTGAATGTGGAAAATTTATCTAAGAGATGTGCTGCATGTGAGAAAATTAAGTAAAAGATGTGCTGGGTGTGCTGAATATGATAAAATTATGTAAGAGATGTATTGAACGTGAGAAAAGGTGTAGTAGATGTAGTGAATTTGGGAAAATCATGCAGAAGATGTTTTGATTGTATGAAAATTCAATAAGCTAAACATTAGAAAATTTATGAAAGAGTTGTGCTGAAATTGAGAAAATTTTGTAACAGATATGCTGAATCAGAAAAAATTGTTCAAGAGATGTACTGCAAGTGGTAAAATCATGAGAGATGTACTGAATGAGAGAAAAATCTGTAAGAGATGTGCTAAATATTAGAAAACTTATGATAGAATTGTGCTGAAAGTGAGAAAATTTTGTAACAGATGTGCTGAATCAGAAAAAATTTTTAAAGAGATGTACTGCATGTGGGAAAATTATGAGAGATGTACTAAATGAGAGAAATTTATGCAAGAGATGCGCTAAAATTGAAAATTAATCGAGAGATGTACTGAATGTTAGAAAATTAAGCAATGGATTTCCTGAATTTGAGACAATTTTGTAAAGGATGTACTAAATGTAAGAAAATATTGTAAGAGATGTACTGATGTGTAAATATTATGTAGGAGATCTGCTGATTGTGAGAGTTAATCGAGAGATGTACTGAATGTGAGAAAATTAAGCAATGGATTTCCTGAATTTGAGACAATTTTGTAAAGGATGTACTAAATGTAAGAAAATATTGTAAGAGATGTACTGATGTGTAAATATTATGTAAGAGATCTGCAGATTGTGAGAGTTAATCGAGAGATGTACTGAATGTGAGAAAATTAAGCAAGAGATTTACTGAATTCGAGAAAAATTTTGTAAAGGATTTACTGCAAGTAAGAAACTTTTGTATGAGTTGTACTGGATGTGGAAAAATTATCTAAGAGATGTGCTGAATGTGAGAAAATTAAGTAAGAGATGTGCTGAGTGTGCTGAATATGATAAAATTATGTAAGAGATGTATTGAACGTGAGAAAATGTGTAGAAGATGTAGAGAATGTGAGAAAATCATGAAGAAGATGTTTTGAATGTAAGAAAAATCAATAAGAGATGTGCTAAATATTGGAAAATCTATGAACGAGTTGTTGTGAAAGTGATAAAATTTTGTAAGAGATGTGCTCAATCAGAAAAAATTTTTAAAGAGATGTACTGCATGTGGGAAAATTATGAGAGATGTACTGAATGAGAGAAATTTATGCAAGAGATGCGCTAAAATTAAGAGTTAATCGAGAGATGTACTGAATGTGAGAAAATTAAGCTATAGATTTCCTGAATTTGAGAACATTTTGTAAAGGATGTACTAAATGTAAGAAAATATTGTAAGAGATGTACTGATGTGTAAATATTATGTAAGAGATCTGCTGATTGTGAGAGTTAATCGAGAGATGTACTGAAAGTGTGAGAATTAAGCAACAGATTTACTGAATGTAAGAACAATTTACAAAAGATGTACTGAATGTGAGAAAAGTTTGTGTTAGGTGTGCTGAATGTTAGAATATGTTGTAGGAGATGTAATGAATATAATAAAAATATGCAGGAGAGGTGCTGAATGTGAAAAAAATCTGTAAGAGAAGTGCTGAATATGAGAAAATTTATCAATGAGTTGTGCTGAAAGTGAGAAAATTTTGTAGCAGATAAGATGAAAAAGAGAAAATTATTCAAGAGATGCACTGCATATGGGGAAATTATAAGAGATGTACTGAATGAGAGAAAATTATGCAAAAGAAGCGCTAAAAGTGAGACTTAATCGAGAGATGTATTGAATGTGAGAAAGTTTTGTAAGGTATGTACTAAATGTAAGACACTTTTGTGAGAGATGTACTGAATGTGTGAATATTATGTAAGAGATGTACTGAATGTGAGAAAAGTTTGTGTGAGGTGTGCTGAATGTTAGAATATGTTGTAAGAGATGTAATGAATATAATAAAAATATGCAGGAGAGGTGCTGAATGTGAAAAAAATCTGTAAGAGAAGTGCTGAATATGAGAAAATTTATCAATGAGTTGTGCTGAAAGTGAGAAAATTTTGTAGCAGATAAGATGAAAAAGAGAAAATTATTCAAGAGATGCACTGCATGTGGGGAAATTATAAGAGATGTACTGAATGAGAGAAAATTATGCAAAAGAAGCGCTAAAAGTGAGACTTAATCGAGAGATGTACTGAATGTGAGAAAGTTTTGTAAGGTATGTACTAAATGTAAGACACTTTTGTGAGAGATGTACTGAATGTGTGAATATTATGTAAGAGATCTGCTGAATGTGAGAGTTAATCGAGAGATGTACTGAAAGCGTGAGAATTAAGCAACAGATTTACTGAATGTAAGAAAAATTTACAAAAGATGTACTGAATGTGAGAAAAGTTTGTGTGAGGTGTGCTGAATGTCAAAATTTTTTGTAAAAGATGTAATGAATATAATAAAATTATATAGGAGACGTACTGAATGTGAGAAAAAATCTGTAAGAGATGTTGTGAATATGAGAAATCTTATGAAAGAGATGCGCTGAAAATGAGAATATTTTTTAACAGATGTGCTCAATAAGAGAAATTCATTCAAGGATGTACTGCAAGTCAGAAAATCATAAGAGTTGTACTGAATGTGGACAAATTATGTAAGAGATGCGCTGAATGTGAGAAAATTAAGAAAGAGATGTACTGCATGTGGGAAAATTAGAAGAGATGTACTGAATGTGAGAAAAATTTAGGAGAGTTGTATTTAATTTCAGAATTCTTTGAAAGAGATGAAATGATTGCATTAAAATTATGAAAGAAATGGGCTGAGTGTGAGAAAATTATGTAACAGATATGCTGAATATTACAAAATTTGTAAGAGATGTACTGAACGTGAGAATATTTTGTAAAAGATGTACTGAATGTGTAAATATTATTTAAGAGATCTGCTGAATATGAGAAATTTAAGTAAGAAATGTACTGAATGTGCTAAATGTGATAAAATTAGAGATGTAATGTAAGAGATGTAATGAACGTGAGAAAGTTACGTAAGAGATGTAGTGAATGTGAGAAAATGAGGTAGGAGATCTACTGAATGTGAGAAATATCTGTAAGAGTTGTGCTGAATATAACAATACGTATGAAATAGCTGTGCTGAAAGTAAGAAAAAATTGTAATAGTTGTGATACAGAATAAGATAAAATAATTATGTACTGCATGTTGGAAAAATATGAGAGATGCACTGAATGAGAGAAAATTAGGCAAGATATGCTCTGAAATTGTGACTTACTCGAGAGATGTACTGAATGAGAGAAAATTAAGCAAGAGATTTACTGAATGTAAAAAAGTTTTGTGAAAGGTGTACTGAATGTGAGAGAAACATGTACATTATTTTCTGAATTTGACAAAACTATGTTAGAGACGTACTGAATGCGAGAAAAATATGTAGGAGATGTGCTGAGTGCAAGAAATCTATGTAACGGATGTGCTGAATGTGAGAAAGTTATTCAAAAATTGAACTGAATGTAATTGAGTAAAGAGTTGCATTGATAGAAAGAAAATTTTGTGAGAGTGTTTCAGAATGTGAAAAAATTTTGTTAGAGACATGCTAAGTGTGAGGAAAATATGTAACAGATTTGCTGAATGTGAAAAAATTGTTCATGAGATATACTGAAAGTAAAAAACTATAAGAGATTACCTGAATGTGAGAAAAAATTTAAGTGATGAGCTGTATGTGAGAAAATTATGTACTGAATGTGAGAAATTATAAAAGAGAAGTACTGAATGTGAGAGATTTATGCAAGATATGTGCTGAAAGTGAAGAAAATTGTGTAAGAGATGCACTGAATGTGGAACAGTTTTGTAAGAGACGCACTGAATGTGAGAAAAATTGTAAGAGATGTGCTGTAAGTGAGAAAAATTGTGACAGATGTGCTGAATGTGAGAAAATATGTAAGAGAAGTACTGAATGTGAGAGAATTATGAAAGATATGTAATGATTGTGAGAAAAATGCGTAACAGATGCACTGAAAGTGAGAAAAAATTGTAAGGGATGTGCTGAACGTGACAAATTATGTAAGAGAAGTAATGAATGTGAGAGAATTGTGTAAAATGTTTACTGAATCTGAGATAACTATGTTAGAGTTGTACTGAGTGCGAGAAAATCATGAACTGAATGTGAGAACAAAAAGTATGAGATGTGCTGAATGTGAGAAAACTATGTAACAGATGTGCTGAATGTGAGAAAATTATTCAAAAGATGTACTGAAAATTATAAAGTATGTACTGAATTTGAGAAAACTGTGTAAGAAATAAACTGAATGTAAGAAACTTACTTAAGAGACGCACTGAATGTGAGACAATATTGTAAAAAATGTGCTGAACGTGAGAAAGTTATCTAAGAGAAGTGCTGCAAGTGAGAGAACTATGACAAATATGTTCTGAAAGTGAGAAAACTACGTTAGAGGTGCACTGAATAAGAAAAAATTATGTAAGAGATGTAATGAAAGTGAGAAAAATATGTAAGAGATGTGCAGAATGTAAGAAAAATTTGTAACGGATGTGCCGAATGTGAGAAAATTATTCAGGAAATGAACTGAATGTAAAAAAATTGTGTAACAGATGCTTTGAAAGAAAGAAAATTTTATGAGAGTGGTTTGGATATTGAAAAAATTATGTAAGAGACATGCTATGTGTGAGCAAAATATGTGAGAACAAAATGTAAGAGATGTGCTGAATGCGAGAAAGCTATGTAACAGTTGTGCTGAATGTGAAAAAATTGTTCAAATGATATACTGAATGCAAAAAAATTATACGAGAAGTATTGAATGTGAAAAAAACAGTAAGAGATGTGCTGTATGCAATAAAATTATGTAAGAGATGTGCTGAAGATGACAAATTAAGTAAGAGAGGTACTGAATTTGAGAGAAATATGTAAGATGTATGCTGAATGTGAGAAAATGGTGTAAGAGTTGCACTGAATGTAGGAAAATTATGTAAGAGAGGCACTGAATGTGAGAAAAAATTTTAAAAAATGTGCTGTGTGTGAAAAAAATATGAAAGAGTTGCGCTGAATGTGAGAAATTATGTAAGAAAATAATTGGATGTGAGAGAATTATGTAGGATATGAACTGAATGCGAGAAAATTATAGAAGAGATGCACTGAATGTGGGAAAAAAATGTGAGGGATATGCTGAACTTGATAAAATTATCTAAAAAAAGTAATGAATGTGAAAGAAATATGTAAAATTTGTACTGAATCTGAGAAAACTATATAAGAAGTGTACTGAATGCAAGAAGATCATGTAAGAGACGTACTGAATTTGAGAAAAATATGTATCATACGTGCTGAAAATGAGAAAACTATGTAACAGATGTGCTGAAAGTGAGAGAATTTTGTAACATATTTACTGAATGTAAGAAAATTGCGTAAGAAATGCACTGAATGTAAGAAGATTTTTTAAGAGGAGCACTGAAAATGAGAAAATTGTGTAACAGATTTGCTGAATGTGAGATATTAAGTAAAATATGTACTGAATGTGAGAAAATTGTATAAGAGATGCACTGAATGTAAGAAACTTACGTAAGAGACGCACTGAATAAGAGAAGAAATCGTAAGAGATGTGATGAACGTGAGAAAAATATGTAAGAGAAGTGCTGAATGTGGGTGAATTATGACAAATATGTCCTGAAAGTGAGAAAACTTTGTTAGAGGTGCACTGAATAAGAAAAAATCATGTAAGTTATGTACTGAAAGTGAGAAAAATATGTAAGAGATGTGCAAAATGTAAGAAAACTATGTAACGGGTGTGCCGAATGCAAGAAAAATATTCAGGAGATGAACTGGATTTAAGAAATTTGTGCAAAAGATGTTTTAAACGAATGAAAATTTTGTGAGAGTGGTTTGGATAGTGAAAAAATTTTGTAGGAGACATGCTAAGTGTGAGGAAAAAATGTAGCAGATTTGCTGAATGTGAAAAAATTGGTCATGAGATATATTTAAAGTAAAAAAATATAAGAGATTACCTGAATGTGAGAAAAAATTTAAGAGATGAGCTGTATGTGAGAAAATTATGTACTGAATGTGAGAAACTATAAAAGAGAAGTACTGAATGTGAGAGATTTATGCAAGATATGTGCTGAAAATGAAGAAAATTGTGTAAGAGATGCACTGAATGTGAAACAGTTTTGTAAGAGACGCACTGAATGTGAGAAAAATTGTAAGAGATGTGCTGTAAGTGAGAAAAATTGTGACAGATGTGCTGAATGTGAGAAACTATGTAAGAGAAGTACTGAATTTGAGAGAATTATGAAAGATATGTAATGATTGTGAGAAAAATGCGTAACAGATGCACTGAAAGTGAGAAAAAATGTACTGGGATGTGCTGAACGTGACAAATTATGTAAGAGAAGTAATGAATGTGAGAGAATTGTGTAAAATGTTTACTGAATCTGAGATAACTATGTAAAAGTTGTACTGAATGCGAGAAAATCATGAACTGAATGTGAGAACAAATTGTATGAGATGTGCTGAATGTGAGAAAACTATGTAACAAATGTGCTGAATGTGAGAAAATTATTCAAAAGATGTACTGAAAATTATAAAGTATGTACTGAATTTGAGAAAACTGTAAGAAATAAACTGAATGTAAAAAACTTACTTAAGAGACGCACTGAATGTGAAACAATATTGTAAGAAATGTGCTGAACGTGAGAAAGTTATGTAAGAGAAGTGCTGAAAGTGAGAGAATTATGACAAATATGTTCTGAAAGTGAGAAAACTAAGTTAGAGGTGCACTGAATAAGAAAAAATTATGTAAGAGATGTAATGAAAGTGAGAAAAATATGTAAGAGATGTGCAGAATGTAAGAAAAATTTGTAACGGATGTGCCGAATGTGAGAAAATTATTCAGGAAATGAACTGAATGTAAGAAAATTGTGTAACAGATGCTTTGAAAGAAAGAAAATTTTATGAGAGTGATTTGGATATTGAAAAAATTATGTAAGAGACATGCTATGTGTGAGCCAAATATGTGAGAACAAAATGTAAGATGTGCTGAATGTGAGAAAACTATGTAACAGTTGTGCTGAATGTGAAAAAATTGTTCAAATGGTATACTGAATGCAAAAAAATTATATGAGAAGTATTGAATGTGAAAAAAACAGTAAGAGATGTGCTGTATGCAATAAAATTATGTAAGAGATGTGCTGAAGATGATAAATTAAGTAAGAGAGGTACTGAATTTGAGAGAAATATGTAAGATGTATACTGAGTGTGAGAAAATGGTGTAAGAGTTGCACTGAATGTAGGAAAATTATGTAAGAGAGGCACTGAATGTGAGAAAAAATTGTAAAAAATGTGCTGTGTGTGAAAAAATTATGTAAGAGTTGTGTTGAATGTGAGAAATTATGTAAGAAAATAATTGGATGTGAGAGAATTATGTAGGATATGTACTGAATGTGAGAAAATTTTAGAAGAGATGCACCGAATGTGGGAAAATAATGTGAGGGATCTGCTGAACTTGTTAAAATTATGTAAAAAAAGTAATGAATGTGAAAGAAATATGTAAAGTTTGTACTGAATCTGAGAAAACTATATAAGAAGTGTACTGAATGCAAGAAGATCAAGTAAGAGACGTACTGAATGTGAGAAAAACATGTATCATACGTGCTGAAAATGAGAAAACTATGTAACAGAAGTGCTGAAAGTGAGAGAATTTTGTAACATATTTACTGAATGTAAGAAAATTGTGTAAGAAATGCACTGAATGTAAGAAGATTTTTTAAGAGGAGCACTGAAAATGAGAAAATTGTGTAACAGATTTGCTGAATGTGAGATATTAAGTAATATATGTACTGAATGTGAGAAAATTGTATAAGAGATGCACTGAATGTAAGAAACTTACGTAAGAGACGCACTGAATAAGAAAAGAAATTGTAAGAGATGTGATGAACGTGTAAAAAATATGTAAGAGAAGTGCTGAATGTGGGTGAATTATGAAAAATATGTTCTGAAAGTGAGAAAACTTAGTTAGAGGTGCACTGAATAAAAAAAATCATGTAAGTTATGTACTGAAAGTGAGAAAAATATGTAAGAGATGTGCAAAATGTAAGAAAATTATGTAACGGATGTGCCGAATGCAAGAAAAATATTCAGGAGATGAACTGGATTTAAGAAGTTTGTGTAAAAGATGTTTTAAACGAAAGAAAATTTTGTGAGAGTGGTTTGGTGAAAAATTTTTGTAAGAGACATGCTAAGTGTGAGCAAATTACGGAACAGTTAGGCCGAAAATGAAAAAATTTTGAATGTGAAGAAGTATTGAATGTGATAAAAAACTGTAAGAGATGTGCTGAATGTGAGAAATTATGTCAGAGAAAAAGTGGATGTGAGAGAATTATGTAAGATATGTACTGAATGTGAGAAAATTCTGTAAGAGATGCACTGAAAATAAGAAAATAATGTAAGAGATGTGCTGAATGTAAGAAATTATGTAAGAGAAAAACTGGATGTGAGAGAATTAAGTAGTATGTACACTGAATGTGAGGAAATTGTGTAAGAGCTGCACTGAATGTAAGAAAAATATGTAAGGGACGCATTCAATGTGAGAACAAATTGCAAAAAAATGTGCTGTATGTCAAAAAATTATGAAAGAGTCGCGCTGAATGTGAGAAATTATGTAAGACAATAATTGGATGTGAGAGAATTACGTAGGATATGTACTGAATGTGAGAAAATTTTAGAAGAAATGCATTGAATGTGAGAAAAAATTGTAAGGGATGTGATGAACGTGAGAAAATTATGTAAAAGAAGTATTGAATGTGAGAGAAATATGTAAAGTTTGTACTGAATCTGAGAAAACTATATAAGAAGAGTACTGAATGCAAGAACATCACGTAAGAGACGTACTGAATGTTAGAAAAATATGTAACAGACGTGCTGAATGTGAGAAATCTATGTAACATATGTACTGAATGTAAGAAAATTGTATAAGAGATGCACTGAATGTAAGAAACTTACGTAAGAGACGCACTGAATAAGAGAAGAAATTGTAGAGATGCGATGAACGTGAGAAAAATATGTAAGAGAAGCGCTGAATGTGGGCGAATTATGAAAAATATGTTCTGAAAGTGAGAAAAATTAGTTAGAGGTGCACTGAATAAGAAAAAATCATGTAGGATATGTACTGAAAGTGAGAAAAATATGTAAGAGATGTGCAAAATTTAAGAAAACTATGTAACGGCTGTGCCGAATGCAAGAAAAAATATCCAGGAGATGAACTGAACTTAAGAAAATTGTGTAAAAGATGTTTTATACCAAAGAAAATTTTGTGAGATTGGTTTGGATAGTGAAAAATTTTTGTAAGAGACATGCTAAGTGTGTGCAAATTACGGAACAGTTGTGCCGAAAGTGAAAAAATTTTGAATGTGAAAAAAAACTGTAAGAGATGTGCTGTATGTGATAAAATTATGTAAGTTGTGGTGAAAGTAAGAAATTATGTAAGAGAAAAAGTGGATGTGAGAGAATTATGTAAGATATCTACTGAATGTGAGAAAATTCTGTAAGAGATGCACTGAAAGTACGAAAATTATGTATGAGATGTGCTGAATGTGAGAAATTATGTAAGAAAAGAACTGGATGTGAGAGAATTATGTAAGATGTATACTGAATGTGAGAAAATTGTTTAAGAGTTGTACTGAATGTAAGAAAAATATGTAGGAGACGCATTCAATGTGAGAACAAATTGCGAAAAAATGTGTTGTATGTGAAAAAATTATGGAAGAGTTGCGCTGAATGTGAGAAATGATGTAGGAGAAAAACTGGATGTGAGAAAATTATGTAAGATATGTACTGAATGTGAGAAAATTTTGTAGGAGATGAACTGAAAGTAAGAAAATTATGTAAGAGATGTACTGAATGTGAGAAAAATATGTAGATTTGCTGAATGTGAGAAATCTATGTAACAAATGTGCCGAATGTGAGAACGTTATTCAAAAAAGGAACTGAATGTAAGGAAATTGAGTAAGAGTTGCAATGATTGAAAGAAAATTTTGAGAGAGTGGTACAGAATGTGAAAAAATTTTGTAAGAGACATGCTAAGTGCTGAATGTGAAAAAACTTTTTGAAGAGATAGACTGTTTGCGAAAAATTTATAAGAGATGTACTGAATGTGGAAACAATTGTAAGAGACGTGCTGTATGTGATAAAATTATGTAATAGATGTGTTGAACGTGAGAAATAATGTAAGAGAAGTACTGAATTTAAGTTAATTATGTAAGATATATACTGAATGTGAGAAAATTGTGTAAGAGATGCACTAAAAGTCAGAAAATTAAGTAGGAGACGCACTGAATGTGAGAAAAAAATTGTAAGGTATGTGCTGAACGTGAAAAAATTATGTAAAAGAAGTAATGAATGTGAGAGAATTATGTAAACTATGTACTGAATCTGAGAAGACTGAGAAAGAAGTGGGCTGAATGCAAGAAAAACAGAAAGAAATATACTGAAAAGGAGAAAAACATGTAAGAGATGTGCTGATTGTGATAAAACTATGTAACAGATGTGCTGCAAGTGAGAAAACTATGCAAGATTTGTACTGAATGTAAGAAAATTGTGTAAGAAATTCACTGAATGTAAGAAATATTTGTAAGAGACGCACTGAATGTGAGAAAATTTTTTAAGACATGTGCTGAATGTAATAAAATTATGTAAGATATGTAATAAACTTAAGAAAATTATGCAAAAGATGTAGTGAATGTGAGAAAATCACGTAGGAGATGTACTGAATGTGGGAGAATTATGTAAAATATGTAATGAACGTTAAAAATTATGTAAGAGGTGTACTGAATGTGAGAAGGTTGTGTAGGAGATGTACTGAATGTGACAAAAACGTAAGAGATGTGCTGAATATGAGAAAAGATGAAAGATATGTACTGAATGTGAGAAGTTTTTTGAGAGATCTAGTGAATGTGATAGAATTATGTAAGATATGTAATTTAAGTGAGAAAATTATGCAAGAGGTGTACTGAATGTGAGAAAATCGTGTAGGAGTTGCACTAAATGTGAAAAAAATGTAAGAGAGGTGCTGAAAGTGAGAAAATATGTAAGTTGTGTGAGAAAACTATGTAACAGATGTGCTGAATGTCAGAAAATTCTGTAAGAGACGCACTGAATGTGAGAATCAAACTGCAAGAGATCTGATGAACGTGAAAGAATTATGCAAGAAATGCGATGAAAATGAAAAATCATGTATGAGAAGTACTGAATTGAGAGATTTATGTAAAGTATATACTGAATGTGAGAAAACTATGTTAGATTTGTTCTTAATGTGAGAAAATCATGTAAGAGATGTACTGAATGTGAGAAAAATTTGTAAAATATGTGCTGATTGTGATAAAACACTGGTGTGCTGAATGTGAGAAAATTTTTCAAGAGATGAACTAAATATACGAAAATTGTATAACAAATACAGTGATTGAAAGAAAATTTTGTGAGAGTGGTACGAAATATGAAAAAATTTTGTAAGAGAAGTGCTAAGTGTGAGAAAACTATGTAACAGTAGTGCTGAAGGTGATAAAATTATAAGAGAACTACTAAAAGTGAGAAAATTGTATATAAGATGCACTGAATGTAAGAAAATTATGTAAGAGACGCAGTGAATGAAAGCAAAAAATGCAGGAAATCTGCTGAACGTCAGAAAATTATGTAAGAAATGAGATGAATATGAAAAATTAC
This sequence comes from Convolutriloba macropyga, assembly GCF_964194025.1. NCBI lineage: Eukaryota > Metazoa > Xenacoelomorpha > Acoela > Convolutidae > Convolutriloba > Convolutriloba macropyga. Next base: position 11,072,231 of record NC_134473.1, on the reverse strand, counting down.
TTAAGAGATGTACTGAATATGAGAAATATGTACGATATGTACTGAAGATGAAAAAAAATTTTGTAAGAGATGCACTGAATGCAAGAAAATTATGCAAGACACTTAATGAATGTGAGAAGAAAATGTAAGAGGTGTGCTGAATGTGAGAAAATTATGTAAGAGAGGTGCTGAACGTGAGAAAAAAATGGAAGAGTAGTATTGAATGTGAGAAAATTATGTAAAATATGTACTGAATGTGAGAAAACTATAATAGAGTTGTACTGAATATGAGAAAAACTTGTAGGAAATGTACTGAACTTGAGAAAAATATGTAAAATTTTTCTGAATGTGAGAAAACTATGTAACTGATGCTGATGTGCTGAATGTATGAAAATTATTCAAGGGATGAACTAAAAGTAGGAAATTTGTGTGAAAAACAGTCATCGAACGAAAATATTTTGAGAATGGTAAGGATATATAAAAATTATATAAGAGGCGTGCTAAGTGTTAGAAAAGAATGCAACAGATATACTGAGTAAGAAAAATTTGTTCGACAGATATACTTAATGTGAGAAAATTATAAGAGATGTACTGAATGGCAGAAAATTTTGTAAGCGATGCACTGAACGTGAGAGAATTATGTAAGAGATGCACTGAAAGTAAGAAAATAAATTAAGAGATGTGCTGAATGTAAAAAATTTTGGTAGGAGCTGTACTGAATGAGAGAAAATTATGTAAGAGATGTGCTGAAAGTGAGAACATTATTTTAGAGATGTACTGACTGTAAGAAAATTCTATAGGAGAGTTACTGATTTTACTGAATCTGTAAGAATTCTGTAACAGATGAACTGATTGTGAGAAAACTATGTAAGAGATGAACTGAATCTGAGAAAATTATGTAAGAATCATACTGACTGTGAGAAACTTTTGTAAGAGATGAACTTAATGTGCGAAAATTATCTGAGAGATGTAATGATTGTGAGAAAAATTTGTAAGAGAAGTGGTGGAGTTGATAAATTTGTGTGCTCGATTTACTGGGTGCAAGAAAATATGTAAGTGATCTGCTGAATGTGAGAAAACTTTGGACATGTTGGACAGTTGTACTGATTGGAAAAATACATAACAGATGTACTGATTGTAAGAAATTTTTGTGAGAGATGCATTGAATGTATGAAAATTATGTAAGAGTTGTACTGATTGTTAGTAAGTTATGTCAGAGATGTACTGAATCTGAGAAAATTATGTAAGAGATGCACTGATTTTGAGAAAATTATGTATGAGATGTGATGAAAGTGGAAATTTTGTGTAACCAATTTACTGAAATTGAAAAAAATTACGTAACAGATGTGCTGAATGTGAGAAGAAAATCGTTCAACAGATGTAATAATTGGATAAATATATAAGAGATGTGCTGACTGTAAGAAATTTATGTAAGAGATGCACTAATTGTGAATCAATTTTGTATGAGATGTGCTGAAATTGGGAAATTTTCGTTAGAAATATACTGAATGTGAGAAAATTACGTAAGAGATGCACTGAATGTGAGAAAATTATATAAGAAATGTACTGATTGGTAGTAAGTTATGTCAGAGAGTTACTGAATCTGAAAAAATTATGTAAGAGATGCACTTATTTTGAGAAAATTTTGTATGAGATGTACTGAAAGTGGGGAATTTGTGTAACCAATTTAGTGAATTTGAAAAAATTATGTAACAGATGAGCTGAATGTGAGAAGAAAATCGTTCAACAGATGTATTGATTGGAAAAATTATTAAGAGAAGTACTGAATGTGAGAAAATTACTTATGAGTTGTACTGAGCGCGAAAAAATTATGTAAGAGATGTACTGATTGTTAGTAAATTATGTCAGAGATGAACTGAATCTGGGAAAATTATGGAAAGAGAAGCACCGATTGCGAGAAAACTATGTATGAGATGTACTGAAGTTGGGAAATTTGTGTAACAGATGCGCTGAATGTGAGAAAATCGTTCAAGAGATGTACTGATTGGAGAAATACATAAGAGATGTACTGATTGTAACAAATTTATGTAAGAGATGCACTGAATGTGAGAAAATTATGTAAGAGATATACTTAATGTAGGAAAATTGTGTAAAAGATGTATGGAATGGCGAAACTTATGTAAGAGATGCCTTAAAAGTAATAAAATTATGTAAGAGATGTACCGATTGTTAGTAAGTTATGTCAGAGATGTACTGAATCTGAATAAATTATGCAAGCGATGCACTGATTGTGAGAAAATTGTGGATGAGATGTGTTGAAAGTGAGAAATATTTGTAACAAAATTACTGAATTTAAAAAAATTATGTAACAGATGTACTGAATGGTAGAAAATTATAAGGATGTACTGAATATAAGAAAACTATGCAAGAGATCCATTGAATGTGAAAAAGTTATGCAAAAGATGTACTGATTCTGAGAAAACTATGTAAGAAATATAGTGAATCTGAGAGCATTATGTAAGAAATGTACTGAATATGAGAAAAGTATGTAACACATATACTGAATCTGAGGAAATTATGTAGGAGTTGTACTGAATGTGAGCGTAAAATGTAAAAGATATGCTGAAATTGAGAAATTTTTGTAACTGATTTACTGATTGCAAAAAAATTATGTAACAGATGTGCTGATTTTGAGAAAATCGTTCAACAGATGTACTGATTGGAGAAATATATGAGAGATGTACTTACTGTGAGACATTTATGTTACAGATGCCCTGCATGTGAGCAGATTATGTAAGAGATGTACTGAATGAACGAAAGTTATGTGAGAGATGTACTGAATGTGAAAAAAGTATAATTGAGTTGTACAGAGTGTGATAAAATTATGTAAAATATTTGCTGAAAGTGAGAAATTTATGTAACAGATGTTTTAAAGGTGAGAAGTTTTTGTAAAGGATGTACTGAATATGAGAAAATTTTGTAATCGATGAACTGAATGTGCGAAAATTGTGTAGGAGATAAACTGAAAGTGAGAAAATTATGTAAGAGATGTACTAAATATGAGGCAAATTTAATGCTATGGGTTGAATGAGCTGAATTATTTTCAGCACTAAACATTTACATGATTTCAATTGTATCAGAGGCAGGAATTATGCAGATGGGTTAGTGCACGCTGCGCCAGCGTCGGGGCTAATTTTATGGATTATGAAAAACGGCGAAAGACTGGCATAGCCATGGGCTGAGATCTGAAACTGTTGCCTAATTTTTTTCATTTCTCGTTAGTTCTGATTAATATGAATGCCTTTGACTACTTATGGAGGGTTGGCAATAAGATTGAATTCAATTGTCCAATGATTAAATTATAAAATTGAATTAAAATGTAACAGACAAGCTGAATGTGAGAAAATGGTTCAAGAGGTGTACTGAATGGGAGAAAGTTATAACAGATGTAGTGAAGGTAATAAAATTATGTAAGAGATGCACTAAATGTGAGTGATTTTTGTAAGGGATGAAGTGATTGTGAGAAAAATGTGTGAAAGAAGCTGTGAAAGTGAAAAATTATGTAACCGATGTACCGAGGTTGAAAAAATTATGTAAGAGATTTGCTGAAAGTGAGAAATTCGTTCAACAGAGGTTTTGAATGGGAGAAATTTATATGAGATGTACTGAATGTAAACAATTGTGTAGGAGATATAATGAATGTAATAAAATTTTGTAAGAGATACACTGAATGTGAGAAAACTATGTAGAAGATGTACTGAGTCTGTGAAAATTATGTAACAGATGTACTGAACGTGAGAAAATTATGTAAGAGATGTACTGCCTCCGAGAAAATTATGTACGAGATGTACTGAATCTGTGAAAATTATGTAACAGATGTACTGAACGTGAGAAAATTATGTAAGAGATGTACTGCCTCCGAGAAAATTATGTACGAGATGTACTGAATCTGTGAAAATTATGTAACAGATGTACTGAGTGTGAGAAAATTTTGTAAGACATGTACTGAGTCTGAGAAAATTATGTAAGAGATGTACTGATTGTGAGAAAACTATGTAAGATATGTACTGAATCAGTGAAAATTACGTAACAGATGTACTGATTCTGAGAAAACTATGTAAGAGATGTACTGAATCTGTGAAAATTATGTAACAGATGTACTGAATGTGAGAAAATTATGTAAGAGATGTACTGAGTCTGAGAAAATTTTGTGAGAGTTGCATTGAATGTAAAAAATTATGCAGGAGATTTAATGAATGTGAGAAAATTATGTAAGAGATGAACTGATTGTGGGAAAAATATGTAAGAGATGTACTGAATCTGTGAAAATTAAGTAACAAATGTACTGATTCTGAGAAAACAATGTAATAGATGTACTGAATCTGCGAAACTTTTGTAACAGACGTACTGATTGTGAGAAAACTATGTAAGAGATGTATTGAGTCTGAGAAAATTATGTAGCAGATGTACTGAATATGAGAGAATTATGTAAGAGATGAACTGAGTCTGAGAAAATTATGTAAGAGATGTACTAACTGTGAGAAAACTATGCAAGAGATGTACTGAATCTGTTAAAATTATGTAGCAGATGTATTGAATGTGAGAAAATTATGTAAGAGATGTACTGAGTCTGAGAAAACTATGTAAGAGATGTACTAACTGTGAGAAAACTATGCAAGAGATGTACTGAATCTGTGAAAATTATGTGAGATGCACTGATTGTGAGAAAAATATGTAAGAGATGTACTGAATCTGTAAAAATTATGTAGGAGGTGTACTGAATGTGAAAAAATTATGTAAAAGATGCACTGAGTCTGAGAAAATTATGTAAGAGATGTACTGATTGTGAGAAAACTATGTAAAAGATGTACTGAATCTTTGAAAAATATGTAGCAGATGTAATGAAAGTGAGAAAAATATGTAAGAGATGTACTGAGTCTGAGAAAAATATGTTAGAGATGTACTGATTATGAGAAAACAATGTAAGAGAACACTGAATCTCTAAAAATTATGTAGCAGATGTTCTGAATGTGAGAAAAATATGTAAGAGATGTACTGAGTCTCAGAAAATTGTATAAGAGGTGTACTGATTGTGAGAAAACTATGTAACAGATATACTGAATCTGTGAAAATTATGTAACAGATGTACTGATTGTAAGAAAACTATGTAAGAGATGTAGTGAATCTGTGAAAATTATGTAAAAGATGTACTGATTGTGAGAAATTTATGTAAGAGATGTATTGAGTCTGAGAAAATTATGTAACAGGTGTACTGAATGTGAGAAAATTTTGTAAGAGAAGTACTGAGTCTGAGAAATTTATGTTAGAGATGCACTGATTGTGAGAAAAATATGTAAGAGATGTACTGAATCTGTGAAAATTACGTAACAGATATACTGATTGTGAGAAAACTATGTAATAGATGTACTGAATCTGCGAAAATTATGTAACAGACGTACTGATTGTGAGAAAACTATGTAAGAGATGTATTGAGTCTGAGAAAAATTTGTATCAGATGTACTGAATGTGAAAAAATTATGTAAGAGATGTACTGAATCTATGAAAATTACGTAACAGATATACTGATTCTGAGAAAACTATGTAATAGATGTACTGAATCTGCGAAAATTATGTAACAGACGTACTGATTGTTAGAAAACTATGTAAGAGATGTATTGAGTCTGAGAAAAATATGTATCAGATGTACTGAATGTGAAAAAATTATGTAAGAGATGTACTGAATTTGTAAAAATTATGTAACAGACGTACTGATTGTGAGAAAACTATGTAAGAGATGTATTGAGTCTGAGAAAACTATGTAACAGATGTACTGAATGTGAGAAAATTATGTAACCGATATACTGAGTCTGAGAAAATTATGTAAGAGATGTACTGATTGTGAGAAAAATATGTAAGAGATGTACTGTATCTGTGAAAATTACGTAACAGATGTACTGATTCTGAGAAAACTATGTAATAGATGTACTGAATCTGCGAAACTTTTGTAACAGACGTACTGATTGTTAGAAAACTATGTAAGAGATGTATTGAGTCTGAGAAAAATATGTATCAGATGTACTGAATGTGAAAAAATTATGTAAGAGATGTACTGAATTTGTAAAAATTATGTAACAGACGTACTGATTGTGAGAAAACTATGTAAGAGATGTATTGAGTCTGAGAAAACTATGTAACACATGTACTGAATGTGAGAAAATTATGTAAGCGATATACTGAGTCTGAGAAAATTATGTAAGAGATGTACTGATTGTGAGAAAAATGTGTAAGAGATGTACTGAATCTGTGAAAATTACGTAACAGATGTACTGATTCTGAGAAAACTATGTAAGAGATATACTGAATCTGTGAAAATTACGAAACAGATGTACTGATTCTGAGAAAACTATGTAATAGATGTACTGAATCTGCGAAACTTTTGTAACAGACGTACTAATTGTGAGAAAACTATGTAAGAGATGTATTGAGTCTGAGAAAATTATGTATCAGATGTACTGAATGTGAAAAAATTATGTAAGAGATGTACTGAATTTGTAAAAATTACGTAACAGATGTACTGATTCTGAGAAAACTATGTAATAGATGTACTGAATCTGCGAAAATTATGTAACAGACGTACTGATTGTGAGAAAACTATGTAAGAGATGTATTGAGTCTGAGAAAACTATGTAACAGATGTACTGAATGTGAGAAAATTATGTAAGCGATATACTGAGTCTGAGAAAATTATGTAAGAGATGTACTGATTGTGAGAAAACTATGTAATAGATGTACTGAATCTGCGAAAATTATGTAACAGACGTACTGATTGTGAGAAAACTATGTAAGAGATGTATTGAGTCTGAGAAAACTATGTAACAGATGTACTGAATGTGAGAAAATTATGTAAGCGATATACTGAGTCTGAGAAAATTATGTAAAAGATGTACTGATTGTGAGAAAATTATGTATGAGATGTATTGAGTCTGAGAAAACTGTGTAACAGATGTACTGAATGTGAGAAAATTATGTAAGAGATGTACTGATTGTGAGAAAAATATGTAAGAGATGTACTGAATCAGTGAAAATTACGTAACAGATGTACTGATTCTGAGAAAAATATGTAAGAGATGTACTGAATCTGTGAAAATTACGTAACAGATGTACTGATTCTGAGAAAACTATGTAATAGATGTACTGAATCTGCGAAACTTTTTTTAACAGACGTACTGATTGTGAGAAAACTATGTAAGAGATGTATTGAGTCTGAGAAAATTATGTATCAGATGTACTGAATGTGAAAAAATTATGTAAGAGATGTACTGAATTTGTAAAAATTACGTAACAGATGTACTGATTCTGAGAAAACTATGTAATAGATGTACTGAATCTGCGAAAATTATGTAACAGACGTACTGATTGTGAGAAAACTATGTAAGAGATGTATTGAGTCTGAGAAAACTATATAACAGATGTACTGAATGTGAGAAAATTATGTAAGCGATATACTGAGTCTGAGAAAATTATGTAAGAGATGTACTGATTGTGAGAAAAATATGTAAGAGATGTACTGAATCTGTGAAAATTACGTAACAGATGTACTGATTCTGAGAAAACTATGTAATAGATGTACTGAATCTGCGAAACTTTTGCAACAGACGTACTGATTGTGAGAAAACTATGTAAGAGATGTTTTGAGTCTGAGAAAATTATGTATCAGATGTACTGAATGTGAAAAAATTATGTAAGAGATGTACTGAATTTGTAAAAATTACGTAACAGATGTACTGATTCTGAGAAAACTATGTAATAGATGTACTGAATCTGCGAAAATTATGTAACAGACGTACTGATTGTGAGAAAACTATGTAAGAGATGTATTGAGTCTGAGAAAAATATGTATCAGATGTACTGAATGTGAAAAAATTATGTAAGAGATGTACTGAATCTGTGAAAATTACGTAGCAGATATACTGATTCTGAGAAAACTATGTAATAGATGTACTGAATCTGCGAAAATTATGTAACAGACGTACTGATTGTGAGAAAACTATGTAAGAGATGTATTGAGTCTGAGAAAACTATGTAACAGATGTACTGAATGTGAGAAAATTATGTAACCGATATACTGAGTCTGAGAAAATTATGTAAGAGATGTACTGATTGTGAGAAAAATATGTAAGAGATGTACTGTATCTGTGAAAATTACGTAACAGATGTACTGATTCTGAGAAAACTATGTAATAGATGTACTGAATCTGCGAAACTTTTGTAACAGACGTACTGATTGTTAGAAAACTATGTAAGAGATGTATTGAGTCTGAGAAAAATATGTATCAGATGTACTGAATGTGAAAAAATTATGTAAGAGATGTACTGAATTTGTAAAAAATATGTAACAGACGTACTGATTGTGAGAAAACTATGTAAGAGATGTATTGAGTCTGAGAAAACTATGTAACACATGTACTGAATGTGAGAAAATTATGTAAGCGATATACTGAGTCTGAGAAAATTATGTAAGAGATGTACTGATTGTGAGAAAAATATGTAAGAGAGGTACTGAATCAGTGAAAATTACGTAACAGATGTACTGATTCTGAGAAAAATATGTAAGAGATGTACTGAATCTGTGAAAATTACGTAACAGATGTACTGATTCTGAGAAAACTATGTAATAGATGTACTGAATCTGCGAAACTTTTGTAACAGACGTACTGATTGTGAGAAAACTACGTAAGAGATGTATTGAGTCTGAGAAAATTATGTATCAGATGTACTGAATGTGAAAAAATTATGTAAGAGATGTACTGAATTTGTAAAAATTACGTAACAGATTTACTGATTCTGAGAAAACTATGTAATAGATGTACTGAATCTGCGAAAATTATGTAACAGACGTACTGATTGTGAGAAAACTATTTAAGAGATGTATTGAGTCTGAGAAAACTATGTAACAGATGTACTGAATGTGAGAAAATTATGTAAGCGATATACTGAGTCTGAGAAAATTATGTAAGAGATGTACTGATTGTGAGAAAAATATGTAAGAGATGTACTGAATCTGTGAAAATTACGTAACAGATGTACTGATTCTGAGAAAACTATGTAATAGATGTACTGAATCTGCGAAACTATTGTAACAGACGTACTGATTGTGAGAAAACTATGTAAGAGATGTATTGAGTCTGAGAAAATTATGTATCAGATGTACTGAATGTGAAAAAATTATGTAAGAGATGTACTGAATTTGTAAAAATTACGTAACAGATGTACTGATTCTGAGAAAAATATGTAATAGATGTACTGAATCTGCGAAAATTATGTAACAGACGTACTGATTGTGAGAAAACTATGTAAGAGATGTATTGAGTCAGAGAAAAATATGTATCAGATGTACTGAATGTGAAAAAATTATGTAAGAGATGTACTGAATCTGTGAAAATTACGTAACAGATATACTGATTCTGAGAAAACTATGTAATAGATGTACTGAATCTGCGAAAATTATGTAACAGACGTACTGATTGTGGGAAAACTATGTAAGAGATGTATTGAGTCTGAGAAAACTATGTAACAGATGTACTGAATGTGAGAAAATTATGTAACCGATATACTGAGTCTGAGAAAATTATGTAAGAGATGTACTGATTGTGAGAAAAATATGTAAGAGATGTACTGTATCTGTGAAACTTACGTAACAGATGTACTGATTCTGAGAAAACTATGTAATAGATGTACTGAATCTGCGAAACTTTTGTAACAGACGTACTGATTGTTAGAAAACTATGTAAGAGATGTACTGAGTCTGAGAAAAATATGTATCAGATGTACTGAATGTGAAAAAATTATGTAAGAGATGTACTGAATTTGTAAAAATTATGTAACAGACGTACTGATTGTGAGAAAACTATGGAAGAGATGTATTGAGTCTGAGAAAACTATGTAACACATGTACTGAATGTGAGAAAATTATGTAAGCGATATACTGAGTCTGAGAAAATTATGTAAGAGATGTACTGATTGTGAGAAAAATATGTAAGAGATGTACTGAATCTGTGAAAATTACGTAACAGATGTACTGATTCTGAGAAAACTATGTAAGAGATATACTGAATCTGTGAAAATTACGTAACAGATGTACTGATTCTGAGAAAAATATGTAAGAGATGTACTGAATCTGTGAAAATTACGTAACAGATGTACTGATTCTGAGAAAACTATGTAATAGATGTACTGAATCTGCGAAACTTTTGTAACAGACGTACTGATTGTTAGAAAACTATGTAAGAGATGTATTGAGTCTGAGAAAAATATGTATCAGATGTACTGAATGTGAAAAAATTATGTAAGAGATGTACTGAATTTGTAAAAAATATGTTACAGACGAACTGATTGTGAGAAAACTATGTAAGAGATGTATTGAGTCTGAGAAAACTATGTAACACATGTACTGAATGTGAGAAAATTATGTAAGCGATATACTGAGTCTGAGAAAATTATGTAAGAGATGTACTGATTGTGAGAAAAATATGTAAGTGATGTACTGAATCTGTGAAAATTACGTAACAGATGTACTGATTCTGAGAAAACGATGTCATAGATGTACTGAATCTGTGAAAATTACGTAACAGACGTACTGATTGTGAGAAAACTATGTAAGAGATGTATTGAGTCTGAGAAAATTATATATCAGATTTACTGAATGTGAAAAAATTATGTAAGAGATGTAATGAATCTGTAAAATTTACGTAACAGACGTACTGATTGTGAGAAAATTATGTAAGAGATGTACTGAATCTGTGAAAATTATGTAAAAGATTACAGATTGTGAGAAAATTATGTAAGAGATGTATTGAGTCTGAGAAAACTATGTAACAGATTTACTGAATGTGAGAAAAATTTGTAAGAGAAGTACTGAGTGTGAGAAAATTATGCAAGAGATGTACTGATTGTGAGAAAAATATGTAAGAGATGTGCTGAATCTGTGATAAATACGTAACAGATGTACTGATTCTGAGAAAACTATGTAATAGATGTACTGAATCGGCGAAACGTTTGTAACAGACGTACTGATTGTGAGAAAACAATGTAAGAGATGTATTGAGTCTGAGAAAATTATGTATCAGATGTACTGAATGTGAGAAAATTATGTACGAGATGTACTGATTGTGAGAAAAATATGTAAGAGATGTACTGAATCTGTGAAAATTACGTAACAGATGTACTGATTCTGAGAAAACTATGTAATAGATGTACTGAATCTGCGAAACTTTTGTAACAGACGTACTGATTGTGAGAAAACTATGTAAGAGATGTATTGAGTCTGAGAAAATTATGTATCAGATGTACTGAATGTGAGAAAATTTTGTAAGAGATGTACTGAGTCTGAGAAAATTATGTAAGAGATGTACTGATTGTGAGAAAAATAAGTAAGAGATGTACTGAATCTGTGAAAATTACGTAACAGATGTACTGATTGTGAGAAAACTATGTAAGAGATGTACTGAATCTGTGAAAATTATGTAACAGATGTACTGATTGTGAGAAAATTATGTAAGAGATGTATTGAGTCTGCAAAAACTATGTAACAGATGTACTGAAAGTGAGAAAATTATGTAAGAGATGTACTGATTGTGACAAAGATATGTAAGAGATGTACTGATTCTGTGAAAATTACGTAACAGATGTACTCATTCTGGGAAAACATTGTAATAGATGTACTGAATCTGTGAAAATTATGTAACAGACGTACTGATTGTGGGAAAATGGTGTAAGAGATGTATTGAGTCTGAGAAAACTGTGAAACAGATGTACTGAATGTGAGAAAATTATGTAAGAGATGTACTGAGTCTGAGAAAATTTTGTGAGAAATGTATTGAATGTAAAAATTGTGTAGGAGATTTAATGAATGTAAGGAAATTATGTAAGAGATGGACCGATTGTGAGAAAATTATGTAAGTGTTGTACTGAATCTGTGAAAACTATGTAACAGATGTACTGGTTAAGAGAAAACTATGTAAGAGATGTACTAAATCTTTGAAAATTATGTAGCAGATGTACTGAATGTGAGAAAATTATGTAAGAGATGTACTGATTGTGAGAAAAATATGTAAGAGATGTACTGAATCAGTGAAAATTACGTAACAGATGTACTGATTCTGAGAAAACTATGTAAGAGATGTACTGAATCTGTGAAAATTATGTAACAGATGTACTGATTGTGAGAAAATTATGTATGAGATGTATTGAGTCTGAGAAAACTATGTAACAGATGTACTGAATGTGAGAAAATTATGTAAGAGATGTACTGATTGTGAGAAAAATATGTAAGAGATGTACTGAATCAGTGAAAATTACGTAACAGATGTACTGATTCTGAGAAAAATATGTAAGAGATGTACTGAATCTGTGAAAATTATGTAACAGATGCATTGAATGTAAAAAATTATGTAGGAGATTTAATGAATGTGAGAAAATTATGTAACAGATGAACTGATTGTGGGAAAATTCAATAAGAGATGTACTGAACCTGTGAAATTTATTTAACAGATGTACTGAGTCTGAGAAAGTTATGTAAAAGATGTACTGAAAGTGAGAAAATTATGTAAAAGATGTATTGTTTGTGGAAAATTGTGTAAGAAATGTACTGAATGTGAGAAACTTATGCACGAGATGTATTGAAAAAGAAAGAATTATTTAAGAGGTGTACTGATTGTGAGAAAATTATGTAAGAGATATGCTGAAAGTGAGAAATTTGTTCAACAGATGTTTTGAATGTGAGAAATTTTGGTAAGGGATATACTGAATGTGCAAAAATTGTGTAATTGATGTACGGAATGTAAGAAAAAGTATCAAATTGCTTTGGGATGTTTGAGGCATGACTACATATTCACATGCACACTCAAAAGAAAATGACAGTCAGAAGAAAAACACGAGTTCAACCTTTTTTAATGAAAAGTTTAGCTGCCAAAATATACTTATTCACTTCACCCCTTATTTTAGCTAAGGATAATAAAAATGGGGATTTTTTTGGATCACCAGCCTTCCCACCTTGATCTAATCTAGGAAACGTGGGATAAGAGACAGTAAATACTCCAAATGAAATCAAAAAATTTTTTGGGATATATTTCGACCCCGAAATGTTTTTGTTTTACATGCAATCCAGTAAAAACAGTAGTCTTTGGCCGCTTCTGCCGTGCTTTCCGCTATGTTTACTTAAATACTGAAATTTCCCGGCTTTCCCGGTGAGTTTTCCGCCCAAAAACTAAGGTTCCTGTGTTTCCCGCTAACTGTCCCAAGAAACTCAAGATTCCCGAGATTTCCTGCAAGTTTAATCGGACAAAAATCTGTTTCCCGGTTTTCCCGACAAGTTAACCGGGAAAAACTAAGGGTTTCCCGGCAGGGTTTACGGGATTCGATGGACTGAGAATTTTGTAAGAGATGTACTGAACGTGAAAAAATAATGTAAGGGATGTACTAAATGTGAGGCAAATTTAGTGCTGCGGGTTGAATGAGCTGAACTATTCTAAGCACTCAACATCTTCACTTGTATCACTTTCAGAGTTCATTTGTATCAGAGGCAAGAATTACGCAGGGGGTTAGTGCACACTTCGCCAGCGTCTGGGCTAATTTTTTGGACTATGAACAACTGCGCACAGCCATGGACTGAGGTCTGAAATTTTGCTCAATTTTTTCTTGTTTCTTGTTAGTTCTGATTAATATGGGTGCCTATGACTACTTATGGAGGGTTAACAATAAGATTGAATTCAATTGTCGTCGAATGATTGGAGAGATTGAATTCATTTGAAGTTTGGATTTTTTTTCTTATTTTGGAATTTTCGCATGCAATTTTCTCTTATGTCCTGATATAAAAGAGCACAAAGAAACGTCTCATGGCATCGCTGATAGAAATTTTGTGATTTTCAAGCGGATTCAAATAAAAACCTACAATGGCAAGCCATATCAAAACTAAATTGGGCTTGATAAAATGTTTACAAAAACTTAAAAAAAATAATCTTTGTGGCAACAATTTTTCGTTCAAAAATCAAATTTATCAGATAGAGAGATATTGAAACAATGAAAAATTTTTCTGAAGTTAAAACAACGTCTGATTGCATCCCAATTGAAGGATAGATCCCAATCATCTGCAACAGTTACGGCGACACCTTCAGTTAATTATTTTATTTGAACCAGAGAATTATCTTCAACCAAAACGTTTTTGTAACTTTTATGTAAACTGCTTCTAAAATTTCTATACTGTTTTCTTTGATTTTTTCTTCAAAAGTCTCAGAAACGTATTTTGATCTCAATTTGTAACTAATGCATGTTTTGATTTCGACTGAAATTTGTTTCAAAAAGTAAAAACGAATTTTTGATTTTATGATGTATTTGTAAAATCCTTAAATGAAACATATAAAGACAAACAAAATTGCACATAGACCCTCCTATGTGATACTAACATAGAGGGGCTGAAAGAATTAATTCAAAAATACGCCTACCAATTAAACGTTGCGTCGGGTTGAAATGTCTGTGTGAGTGTGAGCTAGCTAACATAATAGTTTTTGCGGAGTCCACATTTTGAGTTATTAAGCAGAAGTTTATATGGTAAATTTGTTGGAGAACTAATTTTTTTTGCTTTCTTCTAAGTTCATCTATCTAGCTCAAATTAGAAGTGAAATAAAAAATAAAGAAAAAAACCCACAACTTGTGGGGTTGTGATTTTCAAAAAAATTTTCCGTCTTTCTTATCTTTGGATTTTGTCCTCGCTTTTTCTTAATTTTTTTTAGATCCATTGATGCCGCTTCAAATATTATGTTTATGTTGATCCGATTTCTAAATTGCCTATTGGCGGGGATTTATGAGACTTAACTGTTCTTAGTAAAAATGAAGCTCTATTGATTCTAAATTTTTTGCGAACTGTTTCAGTCTTCATTTTTGAAAGTGTTTATACGTTGTTAGATTATCAACTGTATAATCTGCTCAGTGTATTTTTGCTATATGGTAATTGACGCGTTTATGATGTACTTATGTATTTTATATATATATATATATATATATATATATATATATTTATATATATATATATATATATATATATAAATATACATATATATATATATATATATATATATATATATATATATATATATATATGTGTGTGTGTGTGTGTGTGTGTGTGTGTAAGTAGTATGGTAATCCGCCATATGACTGTAGGGGGTGGTCCGACCCCCCCCCCTACAAGACTTTTTACCAACGAAAAACTGATTTTCTCTTTGTGAAACCAAGTTTTTTTGGTTAAGTTTCGTCCGCCTGTGAGAAGTTCTTATGTTAAGCCGCTGGCTCAACTTAACCAAAAAACTTGGTTTCACAAAGAGAAAATCAGTTTTTCGGTGGTAAAAGGTCTTGTAGGGGGTGGGGTTCGGACCCCCGCCCCGACAGTCATATGGCAGATTTCCGCTGTTGCAATGTTCGCTGTATATAGAATTAGGAGTTACCTAAGTTTTGAACTCTCACTAAATCTTTTCGGTGAAAACATAAAAAATCTGATATAAGACACCAGAAGCCTTTTTTTTCGAAAATTTTTCAAAGTTTTTCAAAGTCCTAAAATGGTCTGAAATGGATTTTGCTCTAGGAAAAAGCACTCAAAAGTGATTTTTTGTTGACTTCACTTTTTTTTACCTATGCAGTGTGGGGGTCGAAACATATAAAAATTTCAAATTTTTGAAAAAAAATCCAAAATTTTTCGAAGTGCTAAAATGGTCTGAAATGGATTTTGCACTATGAAAGAGCACTCAAAAGTGATTTTTTGTTGACTTCACTTTTTTCATCTTAGCAGTATAGGGGTCGAAACATATATAAAATTTCAAATTTTTGAGAAAAATTTTTCAAAATTTTTCAAAGTCTTAAAATGGTATTAAATGGATTTTGCGCTATGAAATTGAACTCAAAATTGATTTTTTGTTGACTTCATTTTTTCAGCCATGCAGTATAGGGGTAGAAACATAAAAAAATTTCAAATTTTTGAGAAAAAAATTGTAAAATTTTTCGAAGTCATATAATGGTCTGGAATGGATTTTGCGCAATAAAAGAGCACACAAAAGTGATTTTTTGTGAACTTCAATTTGTTCAACCAAGTAGGATATGAGAAACTCAGGTTCTGAAAAAGTCTGAAATAAGTCAAAGAACTGTCAGAAGCAATTTTTGTTGACATTACTTTTGCAAATGTGCAGTATGATGTCTAAAACAAGTCTTTTGTTTTTGTATACGATTGTAACTATGTATGTTTCTATCTAAACAAGTACGTCTGCTTGCTTTCATGTGTTAAAAATTGAAATTTTTTTATTTATGAATGAGCAGTTGAAAAAAAATGAAGAATGAAAACGTTATGTATAAAATTATGCGTATTCATGTAAGTAGTCGTGAAAGTGTATATATTTGTTTATAAGTAAATATAACTGTGCATAAGTTTAGTAATATGTTTGTATGAGTATGAGCTAGAATGTATGCTTGTGTGTAGTAGTTCTAAATGTTTGTATATGTCAAGACATTTTTGGTTTTATGTGTGTACGTTTTTCTATATGTTTACGGTGGAATGTATTTATGTATGTCTGAATGTGTTTATGTATTTATGTATTTATATGCATACAAGTCTGACAAGAGAGAGAGAGAGAGAAGTTCCTGGAGGGCAACTTAGCTGTTTAAGATAATGTTGGTATTTTTTTCCACGGTTCATTATTATTATATCTTGCAAACAGATTTTGACCTTCAGCGTTGATAAACTCACGCTTTTGTCCTTTAAACATTGGCAAGCAAAATGTCACAACAGGAGACGATTACAATTTATTATTGTTCTAAGCATGCTTGTTTTGAAAAAAGACTTCTCTACACTTGTTCAGCTACCCTTTCAGGATTGAGCAAGATTATTTACAGGACAAATGTATTTGAGATAAATTGTTGAGAGATAAACAATAAACTGAGCTGAGTAAAAAGAATATATTCTGTTAAAAAAACAGAAAAAGTTGGTAGGGAAACTATGATATGCAGGGGCAGCTGGCATTTTTTACTTAAATAAATTAGAATGATAGGAATTCATCAAGAGCGTGAATCAGAGAAAAATTGTAATGATGTACAAGAAGTGTAGTTTCCACTGGAACTGTAAAACCCGCCAAATATTTAAAGTTAAGTAGCCACTTGAACAATTAAGCAAGAGCGGACGCAACCTCTGTATCTGCGGGGGTTGCTAGAAACAGCTCCAGTAGTGTATAGGTCTTGCTTACGTATTGGGAATAATACTAGTAGATAATGCATGCTGGTATTGAAATCACAACAAACGCTAATCGCTTCTTCAGTAAATGTAGTAGTAAATTACCAGAGCACCCCAAGCCCGCAGATATCAAAAAAGTTCAAAATAGTTTTTTCTTGAATCAAATATGCTCAGCATTCTGTAACCCTGTCTTAACATTTTGGATTAATTATTGTTCTGTCGACGTTTTAAAATAACATTACCGTAACGATATTTGATAGAGCATCGGAAAGAGGTACATACAGAGAAATTTGAAATTAAAAAGAACAGAGTCTATATATCATAAAATTGGGCTAAGAAGTCTGGCAAACATTTCGGAATTGAACACAACACTACTGCTACCTACTACTGCTACTGACAACTACTACATCTACTGTCTACTACTACCTACAAGTAGTACCTACAACTACTAATAGATACTACCACTACTAACTACTGCAACTACTTATTGCTTCTAAGTTACACTAGTACCTACTACTACTCACTTTTTACTACCTTCAAATATTATTTTCTTTACCTTATCTACAACAATATTTTTTTGTTTTTCTAAAGAACGAAAACAATTCTAATATCTAGACACTCGTTTAACATAAACAATAGAAGGTTTTGTCTATTTTAAGGTAACGTGTTGTGACTGACGCGGACCGACAGACAGTATCCATCAATATTTTCAACAAATCATCAAGTGTTTGAAGTTTTTTAAGGATATGAAAAACTTAAAGCTTTGTTGCATACATTAACTCAGCATTTTCAACTTAATGTTAATTTTCTGAATTAACAATTACAAACATGCGTAGTATGATAAATCAGGTGGTATTTAATTAATTAAATCAATGTAGGTTTTTACTGTTTAGCGAAGGAATCTAATTTTTAAAACTTCAATTAAATTTCATTTTATGTTCTGTTTTTTTGAAGTGCAACTTTTTGTTTATTTTTCTTACTTATGGTGGATCAGCCATAAGCTTAAGTTTTTTGATCAAACGCTGAGTTTTTTTTTGTTTATTCAGTGTATGAAGTCTGATATCAATTGCAATCAACTGAAAGATATAAAAAGCAAACTTAAAGTTCTAGTTTGAAGGATTTTATGGCGTAAACATTGAGTGCTTCACAACGGCGCTGCACTATTTCTTCTTATAATATCAACCCAACGAAAATAGGCTTGCTTCCGAAAAGTCTATAGTGTGTACCTAAATGGAAACAAATACTTTACCACGTACTTACATTATCCAAACAACTGCGGTTTGACTGTATATAGTTGTTTTCATTTGATTATTCAAAGTCACTTATTATTTCAGTTGTAAGGTATTACACAACTTTTTCTGAATCCTTTCTTTTCAGCTTTTGGAATAAGCTGGAAATTGCTGGGACAGCTTGCCAAAAGAACAATATATTAGTTGTGTTTCAAAATGAACCTCAGCTTCGGCTAATGATGTATTCCCAGCTAAGACTGTAATTGTGAAATTGCTGTTCAAAGAAAAGTTCAGCGCTACATGATTTTGTGATTTTTTCTGTATAAACTTCTTCCTAAATTTTATTGAATTTCATTTAATCTTTGTTTATCTGAAAAAAAAATGAGAAATAAATCAACCTCATTAAACGTTTCTCAGCAAAAATGAGTCAAACAGTCTTGTTGGGTTTGTGAACTCAAACAAAACCTTAAATATAGAGGTTAAGTTGAACAAAATTCTGTTTGTTTTCGACATCTGCTTACACTAAACGGACATTAAATAGTTCCAAGAAGCACTTTTTGTTTATTTTGGAACAAAAAAACTTCAAAACTCAATCGGAAATGGTATGGCATTGGATGAGCAAGTATAATAAAATGAAGAAACATGGCCGATCATTTTACCTAAAAGTTGAACTTTTGAATTCATGTTTGAGTGTTTGATCTAAAAACAGTATTCAAAGGTAATTGACTTAAAAAGTGGTTCTTTGTTAGTATTCAAAACTCAACAATCGGAGGCCGCATGGACTTCGATAAGCAAGTATATTAAAATGGTGATGCTTGGCAATCACTCTCCATAAAAGTTAAAGTTGTGAGGTAGTGTTCGAGTTTGCTATCTAGAAACACTATTCAAAGATAATTGAATTTTAGAAAAGACTACTTTTGGTGTTGTGACAGTGTAACTTTGAATTACCAAATATAAAATGGGAAAACATGGCCTATCGCTCTATTTATAAATTCAAGTTCAAGTTTGAGTTTGTGATCTAAAAATAGTATTCATGTGATGATTACGTCAGAATATTTAAGTTATGTTATACAGTTGCGAACGCAGAACAAATGAAACACGTTCTCACAACCTAATTGAACTACCCCTAAATATATATGTAAAAAAGCGAAAGAGACCTTCTGGTTTTACTAAGCTTTTTGATATAGTTTAGATTTTGTCCTATAATTTATCTTAAACATGTTAGACAAAAGTTAAGAAATTTGAAGTATATATTTCTCTTGCTGATGTTTCTCTCAACTTCGTATGAACAGAAAACTATGCGAAAAACCTCATTGTTTTTATCAGATAATAAGGAATTGACGCTGGCATCCCACAGAATAGATTTTGCGTAAATTTCTGTGTTCTAATAGATTTTTTTTCAAAGAACAAATACATATTCCAAACCTAAAAAGTTTTCAGATTCTTTGTATTTATGTTTCAAGAAATGACATTAGAAATGCAACTGTAGTTTGTCAAAATTTTTTAAAGAATGCCTTGAGACTATGGAGACTCTTCTTTGTGAGACTATAGTTTTATAACTATATAGTTTTATATACTCTTATTTGTGAGACTATAGTTTTATAAATATTTCTTTTTAGTAATGGAAACCGATGTCTTTTTGAGAAAACGCAGAGTTGTATTTTGTCATTTTGTTGGAAAAAATGGTCACAAAATTTGGTTTGTTTGTTTTATCAGAAAAGCAATCAATGATCCTAAAAAGACAGTTAAAAAGCTGTATTAAGATTTTTTTCTCAATTAAATAAATAGCTTTTTTCACGAGTTTCACGATTTCATCATTGAAACGATATTCAATTGGTCTATTATGCAATCTTTACTTCACGAGTTCTATAAGCATTCCTGAAGAGTATTATTCTGCATTGTTCTATAGAAGAGTACAGAAAAAACACAGAATTTTCCCGGTGCTAGGAAAATTGATCGACAGAACGTTTAGCCGACAAGGAAAAAATGAGAAATTTACCTGTCAGTTTTTATCAAAGTTGGTAATAAAAGTGTGATTGGTTTATAAATCAGTAGTTCGGTTGTGATAAGATTCATAC
Source organism: Convolutriloba macropyga (assembly GCF_964194025.1). NCBI lineage: Eukaryota > Metazoa > Xenacoelomorpha > Acoela > Convolutidae > Convolutriloba > Convolutriloba macropyga. Next base: position 11,051,721 of record NC_134473.1, on the reverse strand, counting down.
CAAGTCCCCCAGACCGTTGAGGCATGGCCATGGCCCGCGAGGCATGGCCAGATGAGGTTAAATACGGTTCAACCTCGGATAGACCTCCGGTACACTAGTTTATGAACAAACTTCAGTGTATTTGTCCGCTTACGGAATAGTGTTTTAAATTGGTCAATCACAGATTCAGATTAAGTTTTATTGCTCATTTTAATTCAATTGTTGGTTAAATTTCTCATTTTTTGGTTGTCTATAAACACTCTGTGGGCCAATACGGTGGCCACAGATTTTCCAAAATTAGCACAGTGTTGACATTTTTTACCATTAATCCTTTAAAAGAGAGGTCAGTGCAACTCTTAAAATGATTAATTTTCTCTTAAGAATGTTCTGATAATGAACTTTAAATATTGCAAAATAACTAATATGGAGATACTTTGAAGTCATGACCACATTAGGTAACAGTTAACACAACTAACTTTGATTTTTGCTATCATAAAAAACCGTCAACATCGAGAGTAGAGATCAAATTAGGCGCTCTGATACCATCGTCAAACTGACAAGTGTATTTCTACAGTCATTTTGACCGATTTGGAAAAGTTTCCAGCGTTAAAACCCTGATACCCATAGTGCTTCAAGTTCAAACTTTGAAGTACTACACATTTTCGGACATTAGTGTTTCACTTTTCAATGTGTTAACAAGTATTCTTGGTTGTGCGTACTTCGTTTTGATGCTATCGTTCCAAAAGGGTTTCGATTTTTTTTTCAAACGTTGGTTTATTATGGATCATTTGAGGAGTTGATTTCAGTTCGTTCAACTTAGCCAGAGAAAAAAACAACTGACAAACAACTAGTTTTGATTATAGAGGCAATTAGGCTAATAAAGTTATCAGGTTTCTTAATGCACTATTTTAATTTTCTCGAAGATTACACAATGTGAGAAATATGTAAAACTGTCTTTTCGAAGAAAGTTCTAGGCGGAGTTTTACTACTGCGTGTTGTGCTAATTGCCACTATTGTCAAAAAAACGTTGCACTTTAACACCATTTTGATTTTCATGCAAAATTGTATCCTCTATAACAATAAATGGTAGAATCATTATGTACATGACAAGTTTTTTTTTCACGAGTAATCATATAGCAAAAATTTTATCTTCAATAATGCTTTTATGTTCTGCAATATACGCTATTGAAAAGAATCAGCGGTCTCACAGGTAGTATGGAAAGGTTTTTTTCATGGCGCTCAAAAAAAGAAACCTCTAACGGAACTGCAAGATTAACAAAAGTTTAGAAATTAAACGTTTTTTCTCACGTCAACTTTGTTGTTTTTTTGATTGATTTATTATAAAACAATGCCTGGCTTACAGTAAAAAGACTTAGATTATGCAAAACAAAGTTTTTTAAGATATACATGTCAAACAAAATGTCTATTTAAAAGCTTATTTCTTGTTACCAATTTAGCAAAATTGTACTTTTAAGACCTCAATAGTTCACCTTGAGGAAACTCATAAGAGAACAGAAAAGTATTCACTTCTTGAATCTATTGGAAACTTCGTTCTGATACGTTGAATGCTTACTAATCTTGATACCATAGCTTTATGGATTAACGTAGTTTTTGCGTCCGCGTTAATGAATACTTAGGTTACAAAATTTTATGAACTACTTAGGTAACATACTAAAAATACTTCCAATTGATACATAGCTTTAAAGCTACTGAGTGAATTCTGTGAAAACCAAATATTCCACATGTTGTTGCACATGTACACAGAAAACTTTAATGCATATTTACGTCTATGGTTCAGGTTGAACATTTTAGCAAAATTTGTTTGTTATCTATTAACAGAAAACGTGAGCAGGGAAATTCTCGTCGTTGTTCAAAATAAACCACGTCAATACTATGCAAAATTTAATTTATTGTACAAATAACTTGATATTAAAACTACGTCTTGGAAACAGTTACTATATAAACTAGAAGCAATTGTAACCATGAAAATCCAACAAGAACGCCAATAGGTGAATTTAATTGAATTTGAACTCTCCCGCTTATTCCATTGCTTCATTTAAGTTAACATTATTTTTGCTTAGCTGGAGCACACTGGGGTCGGAGTGTATTCCCTAATAAACAATTGCAAGCCTACGTACTCACTCTATATTTGTCTCAACTTTTTCTGCACGCATAAACACAGTAGAGTACATGTATATACACCTTCTTGGTCAGAGACAAGAGAATAATTAAGCAAACTAATAAAAGTGCTTTTAGCAGAAAATTTTATGCAAGTATTCTTGCAGAGCAGACTGAACTTCTCATACGCACAGTGCAAGTCTCCTTTATACGTAGCAAGCAGATCGAATCTTGAAATGTCAATGCCTGAGGTACTTAAGAGAAACTTCAATTCATTTTACAATTGAAAACGAATAAGAATTTGTCAAACAGATTTAACAACTGACGCGTTCTCGAAATGTTATAAGTGCTCATTGAAAACTATTTTAGCCAGAAAATGATTGCTAATATCCCAGCCAACGGTTTAAATTTACCTTGACATGGACATTTGCTTCTCAAAATAACATTTCAACGTTTTCATTCTTGACTTTCATTCCATTCAGTTAGTGTATGCCAAAACACAAACTCAACTGCTGGTTTATAACTTATAATGTACCATATCCTAACGCAATTTCAAGGATCACTTCAACGAACAGTTATCTATCAAACTCGATATGAAAACAATTTTGCCTTTTTACAACAAAGGAAGGACAGTTCAATTTCAAGCTGGAATACCTTCGATCATTGCCTCATACCAAAAAAATTTATTGACATTGTTACTACATTACCTAATATAACCGAAGAAGAAGAATTTATCAACAACTCAACCCCCTCGGAAACTGAAGTAACTTATCAGCATACACCTAATCACTTGACTTCTGATATAGGATCGCTTCCCATGGACATCAAGAAGATTTTGCTCAGTTACGATTTAGAAAGTATGCCCCTCTTCAGGAGCCATGAAGAATATTTCGCTGCTTTAGAGAATTCGGAAAATATGTGGCAAAAGCATGAATCATGCATAACTGAAGCAAAACTAACCACTATTCATGATAAAATTGATCATACTACATCATCCACATCCGATGATAACAGAAAGACTGTGATATCTTCGATTTTAGAACGATTTCCTAGTCTTCTTGAAAAAAACTCAAAAATTGAAGAAAATTTCCAGAAACTTAGCACGTAGCCATCGCCTAACAATGCTCTAAAAAAGAGGAGCCATTTTCGTGTAGTCCGAGGATGTGTCATTCACAGTGGAAATTTTCCAAAAAGAATGAGATTCAATGAAAATGTGAGGTGTTCATGCGACAATAACAACTAGAACTGTAAAATTCTTGCTGATTAAAGCTTATGAACTAGACTTTGGTTTCCAGTATTGAATTGCTTATATTTATAACCTGTTTGAATTGCTGTGCATTATTAAATTTCGTTGTGTATGCTTATTATCTCAATTCTGGTTATAGAAAAACCACTAGTTTAAAGTCGATTCAACATTGTCGACGCCAGAGGAACAGGAAACAGTATTCGGCCTGTTCAAAGGAGTAGAAAGTCAGAAGTTTGTTGTAGAGTGGGATCCCCAAACCGTAGATTTTTGTTCTGAAAATGTTGTAACGAATACGCGCAAGAGAGGCGATGTTATAAAGAGATGACGTTAGAAAACGCCGCAACTTGTTTTGATTTATGTGGAGCCAAGGTTGCTGTTAATTACACTAAATTGTTAATTGATTACTAACAAAAGCACCTGAGTGGGCTATTTGGTCTCATGTTTGGTTATGATAGTTTCATATCAAGTCCCAAGAGCTGCTGAAGCATGGCCATGGCCCGCGTCGATATCTAATTATTTATTAATTCGTTTCCAGTGTCTTATACTAGAAGATACTAAAATTTCATTTCTCAAATACTCGGTTATGATTGGTGGAAAATTCGACCGCCTCATTTCAGTTTTCGGCTCTTTTTCAATCGATTCTTTTCCCTTCGTTTCTCTTACAAGTCACCCGTTGAAACAAACATTCAAAGTGACCACTTGATTTTCTTATGAACAAAAAAATACCTACACTGTGCGTATGAGAAGTTCAGTCTGCTCTGCAAGAGTACTTGCATAAAATTTTCGGCTAAGAGCGCTTTTATTAGTTTGCTTAATTATTCTCTTGTCTCTGATCAAGAAGGTGTATATACATGTACTCTACTGTGTTTATGCGTGCAGAAAAAGTTGAGACAAATATAGAGTGAGTACGTAGGCTTGCAATTGTTTATTAGGGAATACACTCCGACCCCCAGTGTGCTCCAGCTAAGCAAAATAACGTTAACTTAAATGAAGCAATGGAATAAGCGGGAGAGTTCAAATTCAATTAAATTCACCTATTGGCGTTCTTGTTGGATTTTCATGGTTACAATTGCTTCTAGTTTATATAGTAACTGTTTCCAAGACGTAGTTTTAATATCAAGTTATTTGTACAATAAATTAGATTTTGCATAGTATTGACGTGGTTTCTTTTGAACAACGACGAGAATTTCCCTGCTCACGTTTTCTGTTAGTAGATAACAAACAAATTTTGCTAAAATGTTCAACCTGAACCATAGACGTAAATATGCATTAAAGTTTTTTGTGTACATGTGCAAAAACTTGTGGAATATTTGGTTTTCACAGAATTCACTCAGTAGATTTAAAGCTATGTATCAATTGGAAGTATTTTTAGTATGTTACCTAAGTATTTCATAAAATTTTGTAACCTAAGTATTCAATAACGCGGACGCAAAAACTACGTTAATCCATAAAGCTATGGTATCAAGAATAGTAAGCATTCAACGTATCAGAACGAAGTTTCCAATAGATTCAAGAAGTGAATACTTGTCTGTTCTCTTATGAGTTTCCTCAAGGTGAACTATTGAGGTCTTAAAAGAACAATTTTGCTAAATTGGTAACAAGAAATAAGCTTTTAGTTTGACATTTAAACATTTAAACATTTTGTTTGACATGGATATCTTAAAAAACTTTGTTTTGCGTAATCTAATTCTTTTTACTGTAAGCCAGGCATTGTTTTATAATAAATCAATCAAAAAAACAACAAAGTTGACGTGAGAAAAAACGTTTAATTTCTAACCTTTTGTTAATCTTGCAGTTCCGTTAGAGGTTTCTTTTTTTGAGCGCCATGAAAAAAACCTTTTCATACTACCTGTGAGACCGCTGATTCTTTTCAATAGCGTAAATTGCAGAACATAAAAGCATTATTGAAGATAAAGTTTTTGCTATGTGATTACTCGTGAAAAAAAACTTGTCATGTACATAATGATTCTACCATTTATTGTTATAGAGGATACAATTTTGCATGAAAACCAAAATGGCGTTAAAGTGCAATGTCTTTTTTGACAATAGTGGCAATTAGCACAACGCGCAGTAGTAAAACTCCGCCTAGAACTTTCTTCGAAAAGACAGTTTTACATATTTCTCACATTGTGTAATCTTAGAGAAAATTAAAAAACTGCATTAAGAAACCTGATAATTTTATTAGCCTAATTGCCTCTATAATCAAAACTAGTTGTTTGTCAGTTGTTTTTTTCTCTGGCTCAGTTGAAAGAACTCAAATCAACTCCTCATAGGATCCATAAAAAATCGAAACCCTTTTGGAACGATAGCATCAAAACGAAGTACGCAGAACCAAGAATACTTGTTAACACATTGAAAAGTGAAACACTAATGTCCGAAAATGTGTAGTACTTCAAACTTAGAACTTGAAGCACTATGGGTATCAGGGTTTTAACGCTGGAAACTTTTCCAAATCGGTCAAAATGACTGTAGAAATACACTTGTCAGTTTGACGATGGTATCAGAGCGCCTTATTTGATCTCTACTCTCGATGTTGACGGTTTTTTATGATAGCAAAAATCAAAGTTAGTTGTTTTAACTGTTACCTAATGTGGTCATGACTTCAAAGTATCTCCATATTAGTCATTTTGCAATACCTCTCTTTTAAAGGATTAATGGTTGCACTGACCTCTCTTTTAAAGGATTAATGGTAAAAAATGTCAACACTGTGCTAATTTTGGAAAATCGGTGGCCACCGTATTGGCCGATAGAGTGTTGATAGACAATCAAAAAATGAGAAATTTAACCAACAATTTAAGTAAAATGAGCAATAAAACTTAATCTGAATCTGTGATTGACCAATTTAAAACACTATTCCGTAAGCGGACAAATACACTGAAGTTTGTTCATAAACTAGTGTACCGGAGGTCTATCCGAGGTTGAACCGTATTTAACCTCATCTGGCCATGCCTCGCGGGCCATGGCCATGCCTCAACGGTCTGTGGGACTTGGTATGAATCTTATCACAACCGAACTACTGATTTATAAACCAATCACACTTTTATTACCAACTTTGATAAAAACTGACAGGTAAATTTCTCATTTTTTCCTTGTCGGCTAAACGTTCTGTCGATCAATTTTCCTAGCACCGGGAAAATTCTGTGTTTTTTCTGTACTCTTCTATAGAACAATGCAGAATAATACTCTTCAGGAATGCTTATAGAACTCGTGAAGTAAAGATTGCATAATAGACCAATTGAATATCGTTTCAATGATGAAATCGTGAAACTCGTGAAAAAAGCTATTTATTTAATTGAGAAAAAAATCTTAATACAGCTTTTTAACTGTCTTTTTAGGATCATTGATTGCTTATCTGATAAAACAAACAAACCAAATTTTGTGACCATTTTTTCCAACAAAATGACAAAATACAACTCTGCGTTTTCTCAAAAAGACATCGGTTTCCATTACTAAAAAGAAATATTTATAAAACTATAGTCTCACAAATAAGAGTATATAAAACTATATAGTTATAAAACTATAGTCTCACAAAGAAGAGTCTCCATAGTCTCAAGGCATTCTTTAAAAAATTTTGACAAACTACAGTTGCATTTCTAATGTCATTTCTTGAAACATAAATACAAAGAATCTGAAAACTTTTTAGGTTTGGAATATGTATTTGTTCTTTGAAAAAAAATCTATTAGAACACAGAAACAAACAAAATTTTGTTCAACTTAACCTCTATATTTAACGTTTTGTTTGAGTTCACAAACCCAACAAGACTGTTTGACTCATTTTTGCTGAGAAACGTTTAATGAGGTTGATTTATTTCTCATTTTGTTTTCAGATAAACAAAGATTAAATGAAATTCAATAAAATTTAGGAAGAAGTTTATACAGAAAAAACTGCAAAATCATGTAGCGCTGAACTTTTCTTTGAACAGCAATTTCACAATTACAGTCTTAGCTGGGAACACATCATTGGCCGAAGCTGAGGTTCATTTTGAAACACAACTAATATATTGTTCCTTTGGCAAGCTGTCCCAGCAGTTTCCAGCTTATTCCAAAAGCTGAAAAGAAAGGATTCAGAAAAAGTTGTGTAATACCTTACAACTGAAATAATAAGTGACTTTGAATAATCAAATGAAAACAACTATATACAGTCAAACCGCAGTTCTTTGGATAATGTAAGTACGTCGTAAATTATTTGTTTCCATTTAGGTACACACTATAGACTTTTCGGAAGCAAGCCTTTTTTGTTGGGTTGATATTATACGAAGAAATAGTGCAGCGCCGTTGTGAAGCACTCAATGTTTACGCCATAAAATCCTTCAAACTAGAACTTTAAGTTTGCTTTTTATATCTTTCAGTTGATTGCAATTAATATCAGACTTCATACACTGAATAAACAAAAAAAACTCAGCTTTTGAACAAAAAACTTAAGCTTATGACTGATCCACCATAAGTAAGAAAAATACACAAAAAGTTGCACTTCAAAAAAACAGAACATAAAATGAAATTTAATTGAAGTTTTAAAAATTAGACTCCTTCGCTAAACAGTAAAAACCCTACATTGATTTAATTAATTAAATACCACCTGATATATCATACTACGGATGTTTGTAATTGTTAATTCAGAAAATTAACATTAAGTTGAAAAACGGTGGGTTAATGTATGCAACAAAGCTTTAAGTTTTTCATATCCTTAAAAAACTTCAAACACTTGATGATTTGTTGAAAATATTGACGGATAATGTCTGTCGGTCGGCGTTAGTCACAAAACGTTACCTTAAAATAGACAAAACCTTCTATTGTTTCTGTTAAACGAGTGTCTAGATATAAGAATTGTTTTCGTTCTTTAGAAAAACAAAAAAATATTGTTGTAGATAATGTAAAGAAAATAATATTTGAAGGTAGTAAAAAGTGAGTTGTAGTAGGTACTAGTGTAACTTAGAAGCAATAAGTAGTTGCAGTAGTTAGTAGTGGTAGTATCTATTAGTAGTTGTAGGTACTACTAGTAGGTAGTAGTAGACAGTAGATGTAGTAGTTGTCAGTAGCAGTAGTAGGTAGCAGTAGTGTTGTGTTCAATTCCGAAATGTTTGCCAGACTTCTTAGCCCAATTTTATGATATATAGACTCTGTTCTTTTTAATTTCAAATTTCGCTGTATGTACCTCTTTCCGATGCTCTATCAAATATCGTTACGGTAATGTTATTTTAAAACGTCGACAGAACAATAATTAATTCAAAATGTTAAGACAGGGTTACAGAATGCTGAGCATATTTGATTCAAGAAAAAACTATTTTGAACTTTTTTGATATCTGCGGGCTTGGGGTGCTCTGGTAATTTACTACTACATTTACTGAAGAAGCGATTAGCGTTTGTTGTGATTTCAATACCAGCATGCATTATCTACTAGAATTATTCCCAATACGTAAGCAAGACCTATACACTACTGGAGCTGTTTATAGCAACCCCCGCAGATACAGAGGTTGCGTCCGCTCTTGCTTAATTGTTCAAGTGGCTATTTAACTTTAAATATTTGGCGGGTTTTACAGTTCCAGTGGAAACTACACTTCTTGTACATCATTACAATTTCTCTCTGATTCACGCTCTTGATGAATTCCTATCATTCTAATTTATTTAAGTAAAAAGTGCCAGCTGCCCCTGCATATCATAGTTTCCCTACCAACTTTTTCTGTTTTTTTAACAGAATATATTTTTTTTACTCAGCTCAGTTTATTGTTTATCTCTCAACAATTTATCTCAAATACATTTGTCCTGTAAATAATCTTGCTCAATCCTGAAAGGGTAGCTGAACAAGTGTAGAGAAGTCTTTTTTCAAAACAAGCATGCTTAGAACATTAAAAAATTGTAATCGTCTCCTGTTGTGACATTTTGCTTGCCAATGTTTAAAGGACAAAAGCGTGAGTTTATCAACGCTGAAGGTCAAAATCTGTTTGCAAGTGATAATAATAATGAACCGTGGAAAAAAATAACAATATTATCTTAAACAGCTAAGTTGCCCTCCAGGGACTTCTCTCTCTCTCTCTCTCTCTCGCTCTTGTCAGACTTGTATGCATATAAATACATAAATACATAAACACATTCAGACATATATAAATACATTCCACCGTAAACATATAGAAAAACGTACACACATAAAACCAAAAATGTCTTGACATATACAAACATTTAGAACTACTACACACAAGCATACATTCCAGCTCATACTCATACAAACATATTACTAAACTTATGCACAGTTATATTTACTTATAAACAAATATATACACTTTCACGACTATATACATGAATACGCACAATTTTATACATAACATTTTCATTCTTCGATTTCTTTCAATTGCTCATTCATAAATAAAATATTTCAATTTTTAACACATGCAAGCAAACAGACGTACTTGTTTAGATAGAAACATACATAGTTATAATTGTATACAAAAACTAAAGACTTGTTTTAGACATCATACTGCACATTTGCAAAAGTAATGTCAACAAAAACTGCTTCTGCCAGTTCTTTGACTTATTTCAGACTTTTTCAGAACCTGAGTTTCTCATATCCTACTTGGGTGAACAAACTGAAGTTCACAAAAAATCACTTTTGTGTGCTCTTTTATTGCGCAAAATCCATTCCAGACCATTATAGGACTCGAACACTACCTTACGATTATAGGATTAGAACACTACCCGAGCGATAGGCCATGTTTTCCCATTTTATATTTGGTAATTCAAAGTTACACTGTCACAACACCAAAAGTAGTCTTTTCTAAAATTCAATTATCTTTGAATAGTGTTTTTAGATAGCAAACTCGAACACTACCTCACAACTTTAACTTTTATGGAGAGTGATTGCCAAGCATCACCATTTTAATATACTCGCTTATCGAAGTCCCTGCGGCCTCCGATTGTTGAGTTTTGAATACTAACAAAGAAGCACTTTTTAAGTCAATTACCTTTGAATACTGTTTTTAGATCAAACACTCAAACTTGAATTCAAAAGTTCAACTTTTAGGTAAAATGATCGCCCATGTTTCTCCATTTTATTATACTTGCTCATCCAAAGCCATATCATTTCCGATTGAGTTTTGAAGTTTTTTTGTTCCAAAATAAACAAAACGTACTTCTTGGAACCATTTAATGTCCGTTTAGTGTAAGCAGATGTCGAAAACAAACAAAATTGTTTGTCAACTTAACCTCTATATTTAAGGTTTTGTTTGAGTTCACAAACCCAACAAGACTGTTTGACTCATTTTTGCTGAGAATCGTTTAATGAGGTTGATTTATTTCTCATTTTTTTTCAGATACACAAAGATTAAATGAAATTCAATAAAATTTAGGAAGAAGTTTATACAGAAAAAATTGCAAAATCATGTAGCGCTGAACTTTTCTTTGAACAGCAATTTCACAATTACAGTCTTAGCTGGGAATACATCATTAGCCGAAGCTGAGGTTCATTTTGAAACACAACTAATATATTGTTCTTTTGGCAAGCTGTCCCAACAATTTCCAGCTTATTCCAAAAGCTGAAAAGAAAGGATTCAGAAAAAGTTGTGTAATACCTTAGAACTGAAATAATAAGTGACTTTGAATAATCAAATGAAAACAACTATATACAGTCAAACCGCAGTTGTTTGGATAATGTAAGTACGTGGTAAAGTATTTGTTTCCATTTAGGTACACACTATAGACTTTTCGGAAGCAAGCCTATTTTTGTTGGGTTGATATTATAAGAAGAAATAGTGCAGCGCCGTTGTGAAGCACTCAATGTTTACGCCATAAAATCCTTCAAACTAGAACTTTAAGTTTGCTTTTTATATCTTTCAGTTGATTGCAATTGATATCAGACTTCATACACTGAATAAACAAAAAAAACTCAGCTTTTGATCAAAAAACTTAAGTTTATGACTGATCCACCATAAGTAAGAAAAATACACAAAAAGTTGCACTTCAAAAAACAGAACTTAAAATAAAATTTAATTGAAGTTTTAAAAATTAGACTCCTTCGCTAAACAGTAAAAACCCTACATTGATTTAATTAGTTAAATACCACCTGACATATCATACTACGGATGTTTGTAATTGTTAATTCAGAAAATTAACATTAAGTTGAAAAATGCTGAGTTAATGTATGCAACAAAGCTTTAAGTTTTTCATATCCTTAAAAAACTTCAAACACTTGATGATTTGTTGAAAATATTGACGGATAATGTCTGTCGGTCCGCGTCAGTCACAAAACGTTACCTTAAAATAGACAAAATCTTCTATTGTTTATGTTAAACGAGTGTCTAGATATAAGAATTGTTTTCGTTCTTTAGAAAAACAAAAAAATATTGTTGTAGATAAGGTAAAGAAAACAATATTTGAAGGTAGTAAAAAATGAGTAGTAGTAGGTTCTAGTGTAACTTAGAAGCAATAAGTAGTTGCAGTAGTTAGTAGTGGTAGTATCTATTAGTAGTTGTAGGTACTACTAGTAGGTAGTAGTAGACAGTAGATGTAGTAGTTGTCAGTAGCAGTAGTAGGTAGCAGTAGTGTTGTGCTCAATTCCGAAATGTTTGCCAGACTTCTTAGCCCAATTTTATGATATATAGACTCTGTTCTTTTTAATTTCAAATTTCTTTGTATGTACCTCTTTCCGATGCTCTATCAAATATCGTTACGGTAATGTTATTTTAAAACGTCGACAGAACAATAATTAATCCAAAATGTTAAGACAGGGTTACAGAATGCTGAGCATATTTGATTCAAGAAAAAACTATTTTAAACTTTTTTGAAATCTGTGGGCTTGGGGTGCTCTGGTAATTTACTACCACATTTACTGAAGAATTTACGATTAGCGTTTGTTATGATTTCAATACCAGCATGCATTATCTACTAGTATTATTCCCAATACGTAAGCAAGACCTATACACTACTGGAGCTGTTTCTAGCAATCCCCGCAGATACAGAGGTTGCGTCCGCTCTTGCTTAATTGTTCAAGTGGCTATTTAACTTTAAATATTTGGCGGGTTTTACAGTTCCAGTGGAAACTACACTTCTTGTACATCATTACAATTTTTCTCTGATTCACGCTCTTGATGAATTCCTATCATTCTAATTTATTCAAGTAAAAAGTGCCAGCTGCCCCTGCATATCATAGTTTCCCTACCAACTTTTTCTGTTTTTTTTAACAGAATATATTCTTTTTACTCAGCTCAGTTTATTGTTTATCTCTCAACAATTTATCTCAAATACATTTGTCCTGTAAATAATCTTGCTCAATCTTGAAAGGGTAGCTGAACAAGTGTAGAGAAGTCTGTTTTCAAAACAAGCATGCTTAGAACATTAAAAAATTGTAATCGTCTCCGGTTGTGACATTTTGCTTGCCAATGTTTAAAGGACAAAAGCGTGAGTTTATCAATGCTGAAGGTCAAAATCTGTTTGCAAGATATAATAACAATGAACCGTGGAAAAAAATAACAACATTATCCTAAACAGCTAAGTTGCCCTCCAGGGACTTCTCTCTCTCTCTCTCTTGTCAGACTTGTATGCATATAAATACATAAATACATAAACACATTCAGACATATATAAATACATTCCACCGTAAACATATAGAAAAACCTACACACATAAAACCAAAAATGTCTTGACATATACAAACATTTAGAACTACTACACACAAGCATACATTCCAGCTCATACTCATACAAACATATTACTAAACTTATGCACAGTTATATTTACTTATAAACAAATATATACACTTTCACGACTATATACATGAATACGCACAATTTTATACATAACATTTTCATTCTTCGATTTCTTTCAATTGCTCATTCATAAATAAAAAATTTCAATTTTTAACACATGCAAGCAAACAGACGTACTTGTTTAGATAGAAACATACATAGTTATAATTGTATACAAAAACTAAAGACTTGTTTTAGACATCATACTGCACATTTGCAAAAGTAATGTCAACAAAAACTGCTTCTGACAGTTCTTTGACTTATTTCAGACTTTTTTCAGAACCTGAGTTTCTCATATCCTACATGGGTGAACAAACTGAAGTTCACAAAATATCACTTTTGTGTGCTCTTTTATTGCGCAAAATCCATTCCAGACCATTATAGGACTTCGAAAAATTTTACAATTTTTTTCTGAAAAATTTGAAATTTTTTTATGTTTCTACCCCTATACTGCACGGCTGAAAAAAATGAAGTCAACAAAAAATCAATTTTGAGTTCAATTTCATAGCGCAAAATCCATTTAATACCATTTTAAGACTTTGAAAAATTTTGAAAAATTTTTCTCAAAAATTTGAAATTTTATATATGTTTCGACCCCTATACTGCTAAGATGAAAAAAGTGAAGTCAACAAAAAATCACTTTTGAGTGCTCTTTCATAGTGCAAAATCCATTTCAGACCATTTTAGCACTTCGAAAAATTTTGGATTTTTTTTCTCAAAAATTTGAAATTTTTATATGTTTCGACCCCCACACTGCATAGGTAAAAAAAGTGAAGTCAACAAAAAATCACTTTTGAGTGCTCTTTCATAGAGCAAAATCCATTTCAGACCATTTTAGTACAATTTCATTTTGAAATTTTTGAAAAATTTTAGGCTTCTGTTGTCTTATATCAGATTTTTTATGTTTTCACCAAAAAGATTTAGTGAGAGTTCAAAACTTAGGTAACTCCTAATTCTAAATACAGCGAACAGTGCAACAGCGGAAATCTGCCATTTGACTGTCGGGGCGGGGGTCCGAACCCCACCCCCTACAAGACTTTTTACTACCGAAAAATTGATTTTCTCTTTGTGAAACCAAGTTTTTTGGTTAAGTTGAGCCAGCCGGCTTAACATAAGAACGAAACTTAACCAAAAACCTTGGTTTCACAAAGAGAAAATCAGTTTTTCGGTGGTAAAAAGTCTTGTAGGGGGGGGGGGTCGGACCCCCCCCCCCCCTACAGTCATCTGGCGGATTACCATACTACTTATGTATATAGTTTATAGTTACATATCATATTTCTTTATTTTGTTCCGGTTGTACTGGCCTCTGATCTACGCGCTCCATTTGGAACGCTTGACACCATTGCACACAGTGTCTAACGAACTTTAAATTGCAACCTTGTCCTTGCTCTGCCATTTACCGACACAACATGGACATTGAAAACTATAATAGTATTAGTCCTTAAGTGATGGATTTGAGTATCACTGCAACATGAAATAACAAAAACAATGTACATAAATGCATTATCCCATTTTCATGGCGTATTAAAATTGTTTCTTTGATCATTTTATTTAATTTGAGAGGAGATGTAGCATAGATAGCTATAGAAATAGAATAGAGTTTTTATCCGGCAATTATATCAGAACACTTAAACGCATTGCTTACCATATATCAAAAAACGCACTGAGCAGATTATACAGTTTGTTGTGTCGGGAAACTGCCGACGCAATAATAATCAAGAACCGCCGAGAATGATTGTGAAAGACTAACGCGAGTAAGAATAACCTTAACTCGATGCGACTTTACTTCTCATTTTCTAGACACGATGTACGCCTTTCTATAGTGCTCCGATCGGGGCGTGAAAAGAGTAGCTGGTTCAATCAGTTAACAATAACTGCGCAAAGCGTAACGTACATATTTACAGGCAACGATGATATATATATATATATATATATATATTTTTATATATACATATAGTAACATATGAAGTTTGTAAGTGTTTATAATAATACTTTCGAGTTCTCGGTTACTTGTTGAGCTTGGTGCTCACCATAGTCCCCCAGCCAGGAAGAATCAGTTTGCTGATTCTTGTGTACTCTCAGAGTTGGCCATTTCGCCGTGTTCCAAAGTGCCTGAATGTTTTCGGGGTTGGAAGGTGCGCAGTCCATCGGGGTCTCCGAGTTTAAGACGTTTTCCCGTGTGGGATATGGGTGAGCCTAAGCCGTGTGGAAAAACACGTTTGATTCCTGTGAGTCGGACGAAAGAATTACTATTGACTGTCCAAAGGATGAGGAAGTGGGGTCGATAGTTAATTGGGGTATAGGTGGTGGCATTCCGCCGGATGTGTCTAAGAGATCAACAACAGTTGTTCCGTTGTTGACTGTGGACGCGGGTAGTTGGGAAATCAAATTTTCGACACGTAATTTTTTGAGAGTTGCCGCTGCGTTTGACTGCGAAGCGGTGGTGATTTAGCGATCACTGAAACAGTGCTTCCTGCCGGAGCTGGAGTCATGAAGTCTGCGGCTGAGGAAGAGGTGGCTATGATGTACGGCTTGGGATTCCTTGGGGAGCGCTATTTATAGATTCTTGTTGTGGGTTTCTTACTTAGTGCTTGTAAATCGATTGGCCTAGTTGAAACTCCTAAGGCCCTGCTTTGCTTCAGTGCGGCAATTATGTCTTTTGTCAGCTTTGTGTTGGCCGTTTTGCGGGCTGATGAGATTGAGGCTTTCTTCAAGATGCATTTCCGGGGGCCCTTTTAGGCTACTTTGCGTGGCTTTGTCTTTGAAGCTGCTTTTTTTGTTGCTTACGTGGAATGCAAGTGATGGGGGAAATATTCAACAATGAGGTTGCTGTTGGGAAGGAAGATGGACCGGGGTTGTCGATTGGGGTCGATGTTCCCTGTTCCGACGCTATGCTTGAAGTTCCTGTTTCGGCTGAAGATGGGCCTGGATTTCCGGGGACCTGTAGGGTCTCCGCTTGGGCGTTTGTCCTCGCTTGTTTTCTTTCAGCTAAACAGAAGTTTTCCATCTTGCTTTTGTTTTTGTTGTATTCCCCTACAGTTTTGCAGGCTACAGAATTACTTAATCTAAGTTTGGGTTCCCGGGGTTTAGGTTGTGTGTTGTGTGTTTTCCGATTATGTGTGTTGATGGTTACGGTGTGGGGGGTTCTACTATCGTTCCGTCTGGGATTGTTGCCCATAATGGTTTTAAGGTACCCCGTGGTTCTGGGTTATGTCCCCTTAGAGTCTTACGTGCTAAATTGGTCTATTATAGTGGTTTTAACACCTATTTGAAACGTGAATTTAGAGGGAACTATTTTATCTCTATTGATTGAGCCGAAGGGGGTGGCGTCTGAGTCTGAGGTTTCCGGGGTTCCTGATCCCCTTGGGGTGTTCGACTCGTTGGGAGACTCGCTGGGCCGGTATCCGATATCCAGATAAATTTCCGAATTCCTTTCGCGGTCCCAGATGGCAGCAGGAGTGAGGGAAGGATTTTGTAGCAGTCGTTTGTCCAAGTAAAATTATTTTCTTTTATTGTATAATAGTTTACTGCTTTTAGGTTTGATTAGTACATGTGAGAGTTCGGTATTACGAGGTTGGCCGAAGTTTGCTCCGAACAGGAAATAATTGTTATCCGGTTGCGAATTAGTTTAAGGGATTCTATAATTTTCGCTATTTTTTCAGCCAATGTTGTGTTATTTTAAATGGGGTCAAGGTTCATTGAAGCGAGTAGTCTTTTTAGTGTTTGGATTAGGAGTTCAACCATTCCTGAGGCCCTGTGGTCATGCGTAGGAGAGAATGATAATTTGATGTTTTTATCATTATAGAAAATTTCAAAAGCCCTTGATTTGAAAGCCTGGGCTTGGTTGCATCGAACGCGGAATACCGTGGAAGGAACAGTATTGATTTAGGAACTCTATTGCTGTTTGTGTTCCGCATTTAGTGTGTACCAATGCTTCCAGGTATCTTGAAAAGCGGTCCCCAGAGACTAAGATATTTTGCTTGGTGTTAGGGTTTGAAGAGTCCGAGATAGGGCCGGCAAAAACTAGTTGTATTTCCTGGTTTGGCTCGTTTAGTAGCGAGGGTGCCTAGTTTATCTATTGGTGTTAGAGATTTTATGTTCTTACCTTGATCAAGGCATTTCTACAATTTCAACCCTGAGTGCTATGGTGCGGTGAACCTGGGGGATCCATATGAGGTTGGCGATGCGAATCATCCCCACTTGGCCCTGCTGGGTGCGGTGGACTGCGTTGATTACTAGGTTTTGTAATTGGTAAGGGATGACCAGCTTTCCATCATAAATAGGACAGCCCGATGGGGCAACGGCTAAGTCGTTTCGCAAATTATAGTAATACTTTGGTAATTGCTTAAGCTCTTCCCAATTGTGTGTTTTAACTAATTTGATAATTGCCTGAAGGTTTTTGTCTTTGAGGGTTGCTTCGCGAGGAAATCATCATCAAATACGCGGGAGAGACTACGGCGGAGGTCTTGGGGGTTTTCGTTTTCGAATTCAAATAAGGGTGCGTTTTGCGAATTATCTATTGGGGAGCAGCCTAGGCCTAAGTTTGAAGTTGGAGGAGTCTGGTCAGATTGGGTGGCAACAGATATAGGGGCAGTAGTTGAGTAGAGGGTTTTTAGGTCAGTTGGTTTCATTGTTTTAGCACGGTTTGGGTCTCTTTTTTTTAATGATGGGGTTGACAAATGTATTTTTGTTGGGGTTGTTAAGAGTAATTACGTTGATTTTGTTAAGTGTGTTAGAATGTTGAAAAGAGACAGATCGAGAAATGGAAGGCGACTCTAATGGATTAAAAAAAGGACAAAAAGTGTTCGTTTTAATCTGCCTTAGCTTGTTTTGCTGTATTGTGTCAATTTGGTTGAGCGTGACTCCGAATGGAGCGCTTTGATTGGTTGAATATTCGTATTCATTTTCTTCGTTGAGGAGAGTGGATGTGAACTCTTTAGTTCCATTTACGACAAAAAGTTCATCGTAAGTATTAACTAGGGAGGTTTTAGATGAGGATTTCTGCAAATCTAATCTGTGAATCCTATTTCTCTACCAGTTAAATGGTGTATAGAAAATGTATATGGCGAGAGTCTGTCTACCCTTATAGTGAGTTTGCTTTGGCGGGATTTGCTATCCTATTGATTTTAGTGCCTATAGAAGTGCTGAATGGTTTGGTATTAATTCGAATGTGGAGCTTAATAGGTAGTTTTTGAATTGTTCCCTAGCACATAGTACAGAGAGTAGCTCTAGTTCGTTTGTGCTGTTTTTTTTTAACTCTGCTTCGTTAAGGAAGGGACTATCATGGGCAATAGGAGACCACCCTTTTGGGTATTGTTGTTCTAGGACTCCCTTTTTGTGGGAGTCATTCCTTTTTATTTTGTTGTTTGTTATGTTTTCCTTTTTAAGGAGTGGCCGAATTGTGTCAGGTAAGCTGTCAAGATTCGGGGTGAATTTAAATAATTAATGTACTGAGCCCATTAGTGATCGGAGCTGTTTTAGTGTGTTGGGCGGCTTTGAATTCACAATGGAGTCCGTTTTTTTTCACGGTTAAGTTGATCTCCGTTTGGGTTGTGTTATAGCCTAACCATGTGATGTTGGGTTGCGCGAGTTCACATTTCTTGATTTTTATAGCAAGGTTTTCTTTGTCTAGACGTGTTAGGACTTTATCTATGTCTGACTCACGGTCTGTGGGCAATCCTTTTGTGATAAATAATTTGTTGTCTTTGAAATTAAATTTGTTGTGGTTGTTTTCGAGTTTTTTGTCTAGCGTTTTTTGAAAAGTGGCGGGCATATCGGCGAGTTTGTGGAACCCGTTTAAGAATTGGTATGTTCCCGTGGATTTTACCCCAATGATTATAAAGTTGCAATGTTTTCTGATTTCCGCGTAGATAGGGATCTGGTTGTATGCGAAATTCAAGTCTCTTTTAGTGAACAGGAAATTTCCCGGGAGTTTTTGTTGCCTGAAATGTACTTTGCAAACGAGTCCATTAGGTTGTCTATTGACTGCAATTGATTTTTGTTATTTTCTATCGAGTTGTTTAGAGGTTTTGAATCTAGGGCAATTTTTATGGATTTGTCATGTTTTACTGTAATGACAGCCGGGCTTATGAAGACATTGTCGGACCACTTATCTAATTTGATGATCTGTTTAGTGTCGAGGAAATGCCTTTCTTTGTCGACTTTGTCTGCTAAATGTAGGGTTACTCTACGTCCTTTGTGTTGTGAAGGTTGTGTGTTCGGTTTGATAGTGAACTTGGCAATGTGGTTTTTGGAACTATCTAGTCTGGTGCATAGATGGGTGTCTTTTCAATTATACAAAGTTCAATGAGAGTGTTTGAATGAATAAAGTGTACGTTCATAACTTGGCGTTGGGTTGCATTCCAGTCTCCTGGTTTTAGGTCAAGTTGTATAGCGCCTAGTATTGGAATTTGCAGATTGTTGAAACATCTGTAACGTGGGGAACACTTCTCGGGTGTTACACACGTGGAGTTTTTGCAATTTCAAAGAATTTGTTCGGCTTCATCTTGGGCTTCTGGGGCTGCCTGTGTCCGCTACCCAGTCAATCTTTGTTTGATTGGATGTTGTTTGGATCCAGATTTCGCCAGTTGGTTTGGGAGAAAACTTTTTTAAGGTGCTCGTTTTTTAGTTGCTTGGATTTGACAAATATGACGCTGTTCCAGTTATCAAAGATTTCCTGCATATAATATGTGTTTTATGTGTTGATTTATTCGTGGGAGGACTCCCTGTGAGTGTCGTGTTCTGGGGCGAATGATGAGTGGGTACTTGTTTTCTCTAACGTTTCATACTCTACGGGCCTATGATATGTTTTGCTGGGGTGATATTTGTTGGCTTTGCCCAAGAAGTTTTGCAGATCGGCACATTTTACTTTAGTGTCCGATCTTTTTACAGAGGTTACAGTGGACGTTTTTGGCAGGGCAGATTTGGAGTTGTTCGGGGTTGAATTGTACCCACTTCTTTTGCATAAGTTCGAAGGAGTGGACGGTCGTTGTAGTTGTTGTCTCCGTAGGGGCGTGTTTTTTCGTGGGTTCCATTGGGGTGTCCGGTTCTGTTGGATGAGGGATACTAGGTTGTTGAAGAGGAGTGGGTAGCGATTTAGTTGGACATTGATTGCCTTTTGATTCTCTTGTCCCCATTTGCGGTCTACCGCGAGTTGGAGGACTTTTAAAGGGGTGCTGGTTTCCATTAGGAGTTCCCTCTGGATGTCAGAATTTGACATGAAGGCTATGAATATGTTCCTACTGATGTCGTATTCTGCTTTTCCCAGCCGGCACTTTGCTCCGAGGCGAGGGCATTGAGGCGACAGTGGAAATTTTCCAATGTCTCGTTTTTTTCTGTTTACATTTAAACAGGAGGAAGGGGTCGTATGTTGCGTTTCTAGGGCGGATGAAGGAAAGGGATAGCTTGCGTTCGAGCTCAATGGCAGAGATATTATCGATTACTGAGTGGGGTAAGCACTACTGGTGATAGATCCTTAGGCCTTCTGTTTTTAGACTGAGATAAATGAAGGTTTTCACTTTGGTATCTGCGTCACTCCAGGGGATTCAGTTGACTTCATAGAGTTGGAAACTTGAACTCTATGCCCTTACACACTTTTTCCCAGTCTACTTTGCGTTTATTATTTCTTAGGTCTCTCTCACAGTGCTGCGCTTGTGTTTTATTCAGTGTTGCAGCGGGTTCGCAGGTGGGATCTGCTGGGTAGAAAACGTGTTTTGCCTCGGGTTTTTGTCTGAAAAGGGAGACTACGTTGATGGAGTCTTTGGCCATGATGACCAGTTTGAGTGTTGAAGCCCATGTGGGCCATTCGTTGGGGGGGATCCCTCCCGCTGCCCCAGAAGATGAGGATGCCTACCGGGGATCGTAGTAGTGGTACTGGTGCTGGCTGCGCCGTATTGTGTCGGGAAACTGCCGACGAAATAATAATCAAGAATAGCTGAGAGTGACTGTAAAAGACTAGCGCGAGTAAGAAAAAACTGAACTCAATGCGACTTTACTTTTCACTTTCTAGACACGATGTGCGCCTTTTTATAGTGCTCCGATCGGAGCGTGCAAAAATTAGCTGGTTCAACCAGTTAACAATAACTGCGCAAAGCTCAACGTACATATTTACAGGCAACGATGGAATATATATAGCAACAGATGAAGTTTTTAAGTGTTTATAATAATACTTTCGAGTTCTTGGTTACTTGTTGAGCTCGGTGCTCACCATACAGTTGACAATCTAACAACGTGTAAACTCTTTCAAAAATAAAGACTTAAACAGTTCGTAAAAAACTAGAATCAACAGAGGTTCACTTTTACTAAGAACAATTAAGTCTCGTAGTTCCCTGCCAATAGGAAAGTTAGAAATCGAATCACCATAAACATAAAAATTTGAAGCGGCATCAATGGGTCGAAAACAAAACTGAGAAAAAGCGAGGACAAAATCTTTATTTTTTATAACACCTCTAATTTAAACTAGATAAATGAACTAAGAAAAAAAAACAAAATGTATTGTTCTCCAACAATTGCTATTTATTATATAATCTTCTGGTTAACTCAAAACGTGGACTCCGCAAAAACTAATGTGTTAGCTAGCTCACACAGGCATTTCAACCCGACGCAACTTTGAGTTAATAGGCGTATAGTAGTTTTATAGGATAAGAGCGTTAAAAATAATGTGGGTCACCACATACCCCCTATAGAAGGTTTTCGGGCTTATGGGAAATCTTTCGTCTTTCTATTCCTGGTTCCGTTTCTGATGGACCATCTTCGGTAACAGTGGTTGCAGCTTGGTTACTTCCCCTTTCCCAAATTGTGGTTGGGCATTGATGCCGTGTGAAGTGATTCGGTATCAGATGACAAGGAGATACAAGTTTTGGTGGAGTCACGTGTATTGACGTTTATGTCAGGCAACGATTGTCTTGCTTCTGGGGACGAAATACATGTAGATTTGACTAGATCGACAATTGTCACTTTGTCGTTAACTTTTGACAACGTAGCGGGTTGGGGCTGTTTGGCAGAGTTTTGAGTATATTCTCCACACGGATTTTTTTTTACTTTGGGGACTGCTTCCGCCTTTCGTGGGTTCCGTTTTATTGGGCTCCCTTTGATATCACTGATGATTGGGTTGTGACTCGGGGTCATGAAACTGGCAGGAGACAAAGTTTTGTGAACAATGTGGGTTTTCTATCTAGGGGTAACCTAGGGTACGTTTGGGCTCCGTGCTGTTTGGTCTTTGTTGATGGCTTGTTGGAATGACTTTTTTCCACAAGAGATGCAAGTTTTGCTTTTGTCAGTATGGGTTTTGAGGAATTTTGTGTTTGGGAGAGTTTGGTTGTTTTCTTCGTGACGTGATCTTCTTGTTGACTTTGAGGCTGGCGGTTAAGCATCTGCTTCATACACTGTACAGTCCGGCAGAGCGTCTGGTTATTTTGTCTTAAGGTAATATCACTTTTTGAAAAAAATTTTTTCTCGGAAACAAAAATATTTAACGCTTACAGATTCATTTCAGTGACTTCAATTTTTCCATTTGTTGTGAAATCACTTTAGACGACCAAGATGGAAACACAGTTTTTTTGCGTTATTCTTGACATTTCTCTGTTAAAATTTTGTACCTCTAAACATGCCACCGGGGTTGAAGTTTGGCGGTGATTTTTTGTAAGAAATGCGGTGAAATGCGATAAAAATAAATAATTTTTACCTCGTATCTCCTACATTTTTTTCCCGTTGAATCCGATGAATCGCGGTGAATCATTTATTTTCACCGCATTCAACGGAGTTCTTACTAAATCAAATTTCCGAGCCGGGGTTCGAATCTTTCACCTACTGCATGTCTACAACTTCTTATTCCACTGCGCCATCCGTCACGTACTTTTATGATATTTCTTTTAAATTTAAAGTAGATTCAGTAAACAAATGCGGTGAATTTCGCGGTGAATTTTCCTAAGAAAAGCGGTGAAACGCGTTGAATTATTTTTCTTACCGCATTAATCCTACTTACCGCATTTCATAGAAAAGTTCGCCCAAAAACCTCGACCCGGGCACTGTTTACAGCGCTCTTCCCGTTACAATTACATTACAGAGCAACAGAGTGGTCGTTAATCAGCTGAGTGGGGGAAATTCAGTTGACCAATGAAACACAAAACTGTATAAATAATTGAGCATTGGCGTTTGTCTGAATCTTTCGATACGAAAGAAATTTTGCCAATTTCAAGTGATCCCCCCCAAATGCAATCGATACAGAAAAGTTGATAGGTAACCCCATCAATACGGGTTTTCATTCAGAGAGTTTTTTTCAAATTCACAATGCTAAAATTGATTCTGCATGTTTCAATTACAATTGTTTTGAGTCTTGGGTCTTTAAAAACAGTATGGCACTCCGATATCGAATAAAAATTAAAAGGTTGTAAAACTGGAATTTCTACTCTATAAAGAATACTATTTCGATCCTGAGCTGCGCATAAGGTTTTTTAGTTACCATTCCTCTGTTTGATTAGCTTCTATCCTATCATAGTTTTGATATTTTTGAAGCGTTTTTTCCCGCTGTGATATGTAAATTTTTCGAAACTCCCCATTTTTTATATTCTGCGATTTACAAACAATTTTTTGTTTTGTTTCGCTCCTTTGAATACTATTCTTGCTTAAATTTTATTGGCTTTTGAAGATAAGAAATTGCGAGGAAGAAACGGGATATTTGTCCACTCCGTTCGTAATTAAATTTGAAAATTATTGCACTGTCTTTCTATAATTCAAACAATTCGGTTTGTTTTGGGTGCTGTCTTTTTTTTAAGATCTGTTCACACATTTTCATGATTTTAAAGTCAAATTGGAGAATTGATTTTGATCACGCTCAAACAGGAAGTGGAGCTAAAAAGCAAATGGTTTAGTGGCGTTAAATTTTTCACTCAAATTTTAAAGCAAAGTGGAAAATGGTGCTTGAACAAAAATTCGCTTTTTCGCTACTGGTTTTTTGTTCACAAGAAGCAATTTCACTTTGATTTTACTGTTTTTTAATTTTTTGGATCAGATTTTTTTCTAAATGGGTTTCCCAATGCATTCATGGTTCATTCTAGGCCTAGTTTTTTTGTTTGAACCAAATATCATTTTCTACCAATGTATTCATGGTTCATTCTAGACCTAATTTTTTTGTTTGAACCAAATTTCCCTTTCTTGCTAGTGGTTTTTTGCTCACATGAGGCATTTTGACATCGATTTGTACTTCTTTTTGGATTGTTTTTGTTTATCAGATTTATTCAAAGTGGTTTTCTCAATCCATTCATAGTCCATTTTAGGTCTAGTTTTTTTTGTTTAGACAACAAAACTCTTCGAGTTGTAGGTTAGGACTTGCTCTGCTATGTTTTTTCATTCACTGTAAAGAATCTACATCCAGTGATTGTACAATGAACGTCAAATTATTCACAAATTCTTGATATACCCACTAGAGTTCTCTGTTAGCTTGCCAGCTTTTTGACATCATGTTCTGGACTGTAATATTAGGTTTTTAACGTTTTCCGTTGTTCTTCCAAATTCTTATTGACTTCAATATTCAATTCATCATTTTAATTGGCTCCTCATTCAATGTCCTTTAGATTTTAGAATAGGTCCCATTTGTCTCTTAACAAATTTATTAGAAAGTAGGATGAGCTCGTTGAAGTTCTTGCATATCATTACTGTCTTTTTTGCTCAGCGTGTTTCTCTCGCATGCAACAGAACTCTCAGCATCTGATTAACGTTGGTTTTTTTTATTGCTTTCCTTCTAGAAAACACAATTGATTGTCATTCCCATAATACTAATAAAAAAATATATCAACTATTAGCATAAGATTAAGTCCGATTACTGGTAGGTTATTGGCTGAAGGTTGTGTAAAAAATCTTTCAAACAACTAACGGAAATTGTGATACAAAAAATTTGGTTGCTTTTTGCTCCTGTTACAGGCACATGAGGTAAACAATCTCGTATTAAACAGCTAACTTATGTTTCATGGTAATAGAGCCTTTGATATTTTGTAAAGAGTAAAAATAACTATACTACGCCAATGTTTAAGATCAAACTCTTGATAGGCTTGATGTGAACCAATTTGATTTTTTCCATCAATTTTACGAAAGACGTCTTTTTGTTTCCAGTTCTTTTTTTCTCATTCACATTAGAATATCACTGTCTCTAGTTGCGCCAATTTGTTTATCAGCATTCGATTCTTCTGTAACACAAACGAAATTAGCATTATTGTAAAGGACGCTGCCACTCAAAAAATTGAAATTGATATCAGATTCTTTTTCAGGCGAAAATTTTTTACTAGGAGGCCATGCGCGCTCCTGAGACTGAAATGCGCGGGACGCAGAATTTGGAAACAAATTATGCTTTTTTTGCTTTAGATCCTTATATTCTAAAAGAAGATGTCCAGAATATAAAATCGTCTGTCAGGCATCGGTCCTTGCCCACCAGAGCTAAGAATGACAGCACTTGTTCAAGGATAAGATACGATTTCAAGCTCAATTGATTGGATTGAGGACGATCTGAATAAAAGAAAAAAATCTCCTCGATAATTATAAAAGGTCGGTTTGAAAAACTGTCAGAAAAGTCAAGTCGAAAAAGTTATTTTTAATGAACTAATTAAAAAATGGAAAGAACAAGAACTATTGCGTTTTGCTGGTTACTCGACTTCATATTAAAATCGTTATCTTCGGAGACCTTAAGTTCAATAAAAGTTTGGTGCAGCTGTATAGAGTGGAGCCGTATAAAAACTTTCACCGAAAAAATAGAAAAAATTCGCAAAAAAACTGAGATCATTAGGACCAAAAAGAATAAATGTTTGAATGGAAATGGAATCCCGTTTTAACTTTATCACATTATAGTTTTATCACAACTATATCAATATAGCTCAATATAACCATTTAAATCAAATTGTTTCTATTCCATATCTGTTAGAGTTTTCATCCTTGATTACTTTACATCTTTTAGATTGAACATGTGGGAGCAGAATTGATCCGCATTTAGTTAGGAAGCAGTGTGTGCTAGAAAGTCTATTTGAGAATTGAATTAAAACCATATAGAAAGCAGTAAGAGCATTGCCAAGCATTCAATTTTAGTTGGAGAGTTGTAAAAGTCACTGCTAAGATCTGCTCTCTGATTTTTCGTTGGGTGATCACATTGTCAAAGCAAATTTTTAAACTAAAGATGAGATATTCGTATTTGAGCTTTTGTTTTGAGCTTGCATCTACTGTTCAAAAAGACTGTTTTGAAAAAATTTGCTTTTCGATTTCCTCAGAACTCTTGGCAGTCAAAAAAGTATCAATAACTTCCATAACCTTGTATCGGTTTAGCTGAAGTACCATTATACACTACGGTACCAAAAAGCTACGTACAATTGAAGGTTGTTTACAAAGCATTACAAAAATCAAACAATAGAGTAATTACACCTAGAAACTTTAACGTCCAGAAAATTCACATGATATCTGCGTCAATTAAGTTCCAAATTTAAGACACTTTTTCATCTAAATTATCGCCAAAAAAACTGTCTGTTTCAGTAATCGCCGATTCAAAATTGTTTATAATTTCTCAATTCTGAATAGACCTACAGATTATCCTGTGCAGCTCATAATTTTTCAATTAAGTTCAGATCGGGACTATATGCCGGCCCTTCTAGTACCTACCCAATCGTTTTTCTGAAAAACATGGCGGATCAGCTTGAATTGGTAAACAGAAGCATCGTTTTGTTGAAAAATGAGGTCCGGAAAATGCATTTCTTCTTTGCGATTATATGAAGTTTCGATTAACCGACATTGCTTGGCTTTTTGGACGCCCAACAAGCATTTTTGTCCATCTGATTTCACTGCACCCCAAAACATAATATATCGCTTGTCTGAAATCAAATTTTGTCGTGTTGTTTCGAGAAATTGGGTACTATTTCTTTGAAAAACTCTCACAATTCAGTCGCTGGAGATGCGCACTCAATTTTCATCAGTAAAAACAACATCGTATCCTACTAGAAGGAGAAAGGCGTCATTAGCATATTGATGCATCAGTTTGAACAAAAACAGTTGTTTTTCTTCTGTACATGGCTTCTGTACATACTGTATCCTATTCAGTGCACTATTCAGACTATCCAGATCGTACCATGAAACTAACCAGGCTCTATACCAACGAGAAGACTATCCAAATTCTGGGTAGGGTTCTGATCAGATTTCCGGACCGTAGGTAGTTCGCTAATATGACCATGCATACAATGGATAGGGTTCCCATCACACTTTCCGGACTGTACGCAGTCTATTTGAAACGGTGAAGGGTTTTTCCCGCGCGCGACACCAGTTGATCTGATTACAACTGGTGTGGATCGGCACTTCTTCTATGTTAGTTTACTTTGTCCGATTTCGTTCAAACATTACCAGAAATTAGAGATCAAAAAATTATCCTGAACGCATTATAGCAACTTGTCCTTACTAGCCAAAACTTAGTACATATAAAAACGCCCACTACCGCAAATCTTTTCTACAGTACTTGAACGTTAATTGGCAGGATTTGATTGTCATCGAATTGTGTTTACATTGCCTTAAATTTTCATATACTTTTGTGCTACTATAGGGACTATTTCGTTTGATATAACTTACTTGGCTTCTCCTAAACGCATTTGTAAACAATTTTCTAACACCTCACTAAAAAATGGAAGCCTACATCTAGAAATGTATGCAAATCTGATACCACATTGAGTCCTCTGATAAGAGATTGGCAACATAGCAAGAATTTGTAGCGCGTTGAGATAACGTTTTGTTGTTTATTGAAATTTTACGGAACAGCTCGGTCTTGAAATCTTTCAAGTTTACGAATCGCCGTAGCAAACCTGCTAAAAACCAGAAACGCAAACTTGAAACACCAATGACATCAACAAAACATACAATACAAATTTACGCCAACACGTACACTTTAATTTAAGAAATTTATTGCACTTGTCGATATTACCAGGTTTAAATCTATTTTAGACTCTCATTAAAGATCTGAACACCTAGATCTCGAACAATAGCTGTATACCTAACCTAGAGTCTTGTAGATTTAGGTCATCTTCACTTTGGGAGGGCCTCAAATCACTATGATGTTTATTTAAGTAAAATTGGGTTCTTATTTAGTTTATAACAAAACATATTTACCAATTCTACCTTTTTCATTTCATTTATGAAGGCCAGTAATAAAATTGCCGTTTAAAACCTAGCGAAGTTAAATTTTTCACCTCAATTCTTTCCGATATGAACACTTTCTGTTCCAGAGTCCAATAAACACCAGAGCAATGACCATGATGGGAGTCTGTTATCTTGACATTTTCATCTATAACTGCTTTCAGTCTCGATCTCGCATAATCTTATTTTTTGTGCAACAAATTTACTTCGGAACAAGAGCAAATGAGACCGCTGAAGATTAAGAAATCAAAACTGACTTGAAAATAAGTTATGATATAGCAGAAAAGCGTAAAAACGGGTCAGCAAAAATGTTGCGTAAAAACACGTTTACAATAATTGCTTCAAACGACGTTTGAGGGAAATTTAAATTGTCGAAGATGTTTTTTCATGACGCTTATAAAGTTTCAACTGAATGTAAATAGATAACCCAATCAATTTGTTCTTGTTTATCGAAAGTCTGCTATGTTTGAAGAACTTTTGAAGCAAGAAATTTTTATTGAGTTGAGAGATTTCTGGCTGTACAAGGCCAAGAAGCAAAATAAATCTCTGAAATCTAACTAATGTGCGAGAATAAAATTTAGTTATCATGCAAAATCTTGTAAGTTTCTTAATTATGACTTTTCGATCTTTAGACAGCTTACTAATAGCCATTACCTCAATGAAGTCATGTTAAGTAAGTTTGTAAATAATTATCTTTCAAGAACTTGCACGTTTCATTACTACATGTATCGACACTTGCGAGATAATATCATGGAAATGTCTGGGTATAACACTAGCTGCGAGCAAATGGTATTAAAATTTGTGATAAAAGGCATGTTATTGTTCATTATATCTTTTTCTTGTTAATTTTGCGAATGAGCTGTTTATTTATCCAAAGAGTACAGAAGCTAACGCTATAGATATATATATATATATATATATATATATATATATTATATATATATATATATATATATATATATATGCATATAGACTGTAAGTTGTTATTAGACGCTGATAGCTTCCTCGTTTTTGAGTTCCTTGTAATCGAATGTGGATGGTGGTACCATTGCAGGCCCCTCCACAGATTCCGTGCCTCCAGTCATTGAAGAGTCATTAGTATCTGTAGGATTTGTGGCACAAGAGCATTGCTGGTGCCTCACTAAAATTCAATACAAAGGTAATGTATCGATGCTCAAAAATGTACTGGCTTCCTAAACTATTTTTTTTCTGCGCAAAAAATTGGAAAATTGCGCCAGAATTCTTTATTAAGATCTTACCAAGGTGTTTAAGGAAAGTTTTTGCCTATCAAGATCTTGACAGG
>NC_134473.1:10997197-11017197 GCF_964194025.1 Convolutriloba macropyga | reverse complement strand
CTCTGAAAACTTTATCCATGATTCTTTTAACGTCTTCTCTCAGCCATTGGGAACTGTCAATATTAGGATAATTTGATAAGAGTCAAAAAGGAAGCACAACTATGAAAATCAAATAAAAATTAAAAAATTTTATGGAAACGAGTCGCCATAAAGCCAATCTTTGAAGATAAAAGAGTGAACCAGAACAATTTTGGTTCCCTTGGAAAAAACAACAATTACTAAGACTGACTTAGAGTTTGCAAAAATAAGTTTATGATCGGCTAACTTTAAAAAAAATGTTTTCGAAAAAATTTTTCTTAAACTCTTTACAGCCATTAGATATCCACTCAAAGCACTAGATAGTTTCACTTAATGCGCATTAGGAAAACTATTGCACTTTTAGTTACCGTGTCTATGTCATTAGACTTCAAAAACTCAGTAAACTCTCAGAAAGAAAATCAAATTTTCTTTAGAAATTACGTACACTTAGAGTCGAAGCCAAAATTATGAGCAATTCCTTGAAAGCTAATTTTCTGGTCATTAGTCGTCTTTGGACTGTAAACTAGGTTTGTCATTAACGAATCCTCAATATGAAAGCTGACTATTCTCTTAGTGACTTAAAAAACAAAAAAATTTAAAAACTTCTAAAACAAAACAGCTCTCAAATAGAAAGAGATAGTAAATTTCCCTGTGAGACCAGAACTAGTGTTTTTAGTCGCCTGTCGTCTATTGAGAACATCAAATTGATGCATTTTGTAGCGTGCAAGGTAATTTTGAATTAAAAAATTTATAGAAAAAAATGTTAAATCGAACAAAAATTACGCTAAATTTGAATTACACGAAAAATAACCAAGTACCCCGTGTTCACATGAAACTTTAAACCTCGATAACTCCTCGAATAAAACGAAATTCAGAAAAATATTTCTAATTTCGAATTCTAAGCTGGACGAGCTTTTTAATGATACCACTCTCATTTCTCTAAGATAAATATATCGATCGGAAAAAACTGTCTGAATGAAAAAACCCGTTTGAGTATATAGTTCCTCCCCCCACAAGTGGGGTCAGAACAATAAACAAAAAACATAGAAGGACAAATCCTGAAAAAATGCATATAATTTCATTAACTAAACAAAAAATACCTTGATTAGACAGTAAATGGATCGAGAAAACATTTAGAAAAAAAAATGCGATGGAAAAAATTGAAAAAAAAATACTGGTAAAAATCGAAGTCAAGTTGCGTGAACCGATCTTAAAGAAAAAGACAGCGGCCCAATTCAATTCAAATTCTTTGAATTGTAATAAAAAGACAAGCTCAAGCTCAACAGGAATTTGTCCACAATTCGGTTCAGTAAAGTAACATGCCCCGTTCATAACAGAGAACAGCAGAGCATCCACCACAAATATATACCTTAGTTTTCCTCCTAATATTTTTTGGTCGCACTAAATTATTTTTCTGGAAACCAAATCTTGTTTATTAACGCAAGTTTGACATAGAAGTGTGAATTGTTTTGAAGTAGTACGCGTATTATTTGGCACTAGCCTATGAAGTATAAAAAAATTGCTTACATAGTACGATTCTTTTACCATTACTATCTCTAAATGTCTAAGCTATTGGCTCTGCTTTAGTTAGGTTAATTTAGTTGCTTGTGTGCAAGTAGTAACACATGTAAAAACCCTAGACCACTTTTTCGCTCATTTTACCGAAACATGATCAATCATGCTTGCGCAAGAAACATTTCCTGGCAATTTTCCCGTTAACATGTATTTAATTCCTGAACTTGTATTGGCTTCATCATTTTGCAGCTGCGAGAATGTAAAATTTCGAACAACAAAGGTGAAATTCATGCTATTCCTTAAGGCCCATCCTAAATCCAAAAATAGAAAGCAATAAATTTAAAAAAGCAAAAAAAAACAATTTTAATTACCTGCAATTAACAATAAAGAATAACAATATACAAACAGTTGACCGAATTGTTTACCCTCAAAACGGTTTGGCATTCTTCCAGAGTTTTTTTCCCGCTCAGTTATTTTTGATATTCCGAGACGTTCATTATAGTCTGGAGCATCACTGTTCAAGGAAGCCTTTGAGATGTATGATTCTTTGTCTTTGCTACAAAGAATACTGTCAGATAAGGTAGAGAAAATTTAGTCATCAATGTTAACATTTGGGTGTTGAAGTCATTCCGTTTTTTAAGCTGACTATGTGACAAATTTTTCCTGAACGGATTAGTCGCAGTTTTGATTGTTCTAATCGTGGATACTTTTTCAGACTCTCAATATGTTTGGAATTGCGCCCCCTTTCAGATCTGTGATTTTCAGAAAAAAATACTGCGCGAAATAACCGTCGGTTTTTTGTATCTCCTGGTCATTACTTTTTGAAGCTGGCAACCCGAATTAGACAGATATCTCCTATGAAAGCTTTTTTTTCGCCGAAACCTCATGCGCGGAGTAGTTGTAGGCTTTTATCCCAAGTTTAATGAGACCCCCCCTTGAGGTGTGTCGTACATCATAATTTAGTGCAGTAAACTTATCATACGATGTACTTAATTTAATCAGTGTACCCATTCCTGAGGGGCATGTGCATAAATCATTATTACTTCACATGCTTGTCTGTTGCTACCATTTTCCCACAACGGGAAAATATTGTTCACATTTTATTTGACTTCTGGAATAACAGTTGAGTTATTCTTCATTCTCTTAGTTTTGCTTCTCGCGCACAGTTGCCCAATTTAATTTATTCTTCATTAACTGTCTTTACAATTCGAGTAAAGTAAACATTAGTCCTTAAGCGATTCGCTAAGCGAATTCATTTGGAAATTGTGTAAAGCGCACTCGCCGCGCAAGTAGGACATAGAACATAAACACCACTTGCGGCTCAAGATCAGGTACGCAATCTCACTCGCGTACGACATGGCGCAGTCAGCAGCTCAAAAACGAACTCCACTTGGCATTGAGCCATTTTGGGATAAACCTAGTGTAGATCCGCCACTGAAATGGGAAAAGTGGCAGATGCAGGCCAAGTTAGCGCTTCTTGCGAAGGAAAATATCACAATAGACACTTTGTTGGAACCAAAACCTGAAACAGTACAACTAACACTTGAACCGATCTACGAGGTTACGATAACGGGATCATCGGCACAATCGGAGCGGGAAAGATTGGCGAGAAACGCTCAATCAAAAATGAATTGGGAAAACCGGTGCCAGAGACAATTGGAGATAGGAATAATGTGCGGAGACAAGCCATGGGCGCAAGCCGATCGAAAGACTGTGTCAATGCTATATCTCAGTTTGGGCACTGAAGGACGTCGAATTGTCTGTAGTCAAAACCCACACCTCAAGATGGACAGTCTCTCAACAGCAGAACTTTTGACAATCATGGAAACAGCATTTATTCGTCAGCGCAACATTACATTCGACAGATATGTCCTTCTCACCACGAAACAGACAAGAGGAGAGTCTATCGAGCATTTCTTCGGAAAATTGAAAGAACTTTCTGAAAATTGTGAGCTCGGAAGTCAGGAAGACACTCTCATTAGAGACTTATTTATTGCAAATATGTTAGATCCAGAAATTCAACGGGAATTGTTGCGAGAAACTTTAGAACCAGCCCAAGCATTACGTTTGGCCATAAATATGGAATTAGGCCAAAGAAACCAGCTACAAATTACAAACTCGCAATCTGCTCCGCAAGTTAATGCAATAATTCCTCAACGATCGTTTCGACCACCGAATCAGAGACCAAATACATCCAGCTTTCCTCGATCACCAAACCAACTATGCAGGAACTGTGGCCTAACTTGGTCAGCTAATCATAGAGTCAAATGCATTGCGAGAGGCAAGACTTGCAACAATTGTGGCCTTCAAAACCATTTTTCGCGAGTGTGCAGAAAACCAAAATCATCATCAAACAAATCTAATCGCCCTAATGTTAACTCTGTTGAAGAAACTACAATTGATCAAACGGTAAATGCCATACAAAATATGAACTATAACCCGCAATGCGAATCGGATTACGACAGCTCAGATGACAATATGGTCGCCAGCATCGCAAGTACCGCAATTCAGATCGAACCAAAGAACACTATCCTACAAATTGGTAACAACCATGTTGGACTTCTCATTGACTCCGGCAGTGTGTGCAGTATTTTGCCTGAGTCTCTTGCTTCGGAAATTGTGGAAAATTCTCCCCTTGCTCAATGGTTGATGATAGCGCCTCCCCAGGAACTCAAAGCATTTTCCAATGAACCCATAAACGTGATAGGTATGATACAGGCACCAATTGCGAGCAATGGATGGCGACTTGAAGAAGCTGAATTTGTAGTAGTTCGTGATGGACTAAAACCACTAGTGGGAAGAGATCTATTTGACGCTCTTGGAATTTCAGTAAATCAAACCCCAAAACAGGAAGGTAGTATGGTCAACACTATCACATCACAATGTCCATTCAAAACACGTATCGCACAACAATTCCCTCAACTTATTACACGTATTGGTTGCTCAAAATTACACATTGTTAAATCTAATTTTCATCGTCATTTCCAGCCAAAACATCAAAAGGGTAGAAGAGTACCCATCAATTTGCAAGAACGAGTAAATACTGAAATTTAAAAACTTCTTGCAGAGGGACATATAGAAAAATTGAATAACTGTTCTGACCAATATTTTATTTCACCTATTGTAATCACAGTCAAACGAGATCAAACCAAACATAAACACAACTTGCGGCTCAAGATCAAGTACGCAATCTCACTCGCGTACGACAAGGTGAAAGTAGAACTGGCTCTTCTTCTGCATCGAAATTGATATACAGACATGTTGAAACCGCTGTTTCTTAGAAGATGCGTCAGAATCATTTATTTCTTCATCATGTGATTCAATGTGTTGTGTGTGTGTGTGTGTGTCTCTGTGTGTGTGTGTGTGTGTGTGTGTGTGTGTTGTTTCTCTGTGTTTCTATGTTTTGTGTGCAAGTGTAGCGTATTTGTGTAATTTTGCGTGTTTATTGTATGTGCATTTCTGGGCGTGAAATAGATCTGTTGAATGTTGGTTCTTCGAAACTCGAAAACTAACCGAGCATGTGTCGCACATTTCCCCCCCTGAGACCTCCACTTGAGGTGAAAGTAGAACTGGCTCTTCGTCTGCATCGAAATTAATATACAGACATGTTGAAACGGCTGTTTCTTCGAAAATGCGTCAGAATCATTTATTTCTTCATCATGTGACTCAATTTGAGAAAGTTGCCAGAAGCCAGGTCCAGGTGGAGAAAAAAAAGTTTCTTCAACTAGTTATACAGTTTCCAGTTAAAGATTTCATGACTTCTTAGGGTTTCGTTCAAGAATTTTTTATTTTTCCGCCAGATTAGTAGTGACCATACGCATACGGACGAAGAAAATCATTTGATTAATTTATGTTATAATAAAAAACGCTCGAGGCGATTTTGGAAGATTTTTTTATGTGAAGACTGTGTTTGACAATATATATATATATATATATATATATATATATATATATATATATATATATATATACATACATATATATATTTATATATATATATATATATATATATATATATATATATATATATAGCTCTTACTACTTTTCTCAGAGGTGAATTGGTTTTGAGAACTGCAGTGAGTTTATCACACTGTAGTTTCTTGTACACATGTTTGCTCACCCCTTTTGTACTTGTTAGACTGTTTGCAACAATTTTACAGAGTATTTTCTTAGATTGTATAAAAAGAGCTTCCTTCATAATTCAGTTCATAGGGTAACTTTGGTGTCACTTTTTGTTGATTTCAATCTGCAACTTATGATCTTTAGGGCAATCACTGAAACCAAATAGTGCTTCAGCGTTGCAACATCATTGCACATGTCATTAGTTTAAATTTCAAAAATTAAAGAATCAGAGTCCCGGTAAATTGCACGAACTTTCTCATAAAGAAACCTGTACATGTGAAGTTTTGAAAGATTCAATATAGCAGTAACCAGATAGGTTGGTTCATTCCAACTAATCTCTTTCTAGCTGAGAGTGATCTCGCCAATTTTTAAGCAAAAGATTTTAAACAAAAATTTTCCAGGTTGAATTTGTTTGTAAAGTTTCGCTTTCTTCTCAGTTTCAACTGTTACGATTTTTCTATATCGACATCCCGAGTTTTCCATTGCTTTTCAAAGCATGGATTGTTAAAGAATTTGAAAAAGCTTTTTTTTCGAAATTGCTGATACCGGATTGTTGTCAGAGCTTTGTATTCTGTTCAACTAAGCTCTGCAAAAAAGAGCCTAATATAGTTTTCAGTCCATTTTGACAACAAAACGAAACTGAATAGTGACATATATTTTTTGGTTTGACTGAAGCGTTTCGAGATGCTTTGGGATAGGACTGGACTTGTTTACCATTTCCACTTGGTACTGAGCGTGGGTGCGATGTGTTTGTGCGTGTGTGTGTGTGTGTGTGTGTGTGTGTGTGTGTGTTTGTGTGTGTGTGTGTGTGTGTGCGTGTGTTTGTTGTTTCTCTGTGTTTCTATGTTTTGTGTGCAAGTGTAGCGTATTTGTGTAATTTTGCGTGTTTATTGTATGTGCATTTCTGGGCGTGAAATAGATCTGTTGAATGTTGGTTCTTCGAAACTCGAAAACTAACCGAGCATGTGTCGCACATTTCCAGCGAGCACGTGCCTCGGCAGCACCAGTAGGTAGTGTAGTCGTAATTGTAGCGATAGTCGTCGCCGTACACATTTTTATACTTCCTATATCCTGGGCAATCCGCATAGCTCAAACACTGCTTGTGGTCGCCAATTGGAAGGATCTCATCACAAGCAACGAGTTGAAGTTGCCAAATAACAAAAACTCCGAGAGAACCAATTTGAACATGCATTTTTATTTTTTATCGTTGTTTTGATTTTTAATTTTTTCACATAAATTTAACTGCCGATTTTTGCAGCACGAAAGCAAGAATGTGCAAGCAGAGTTCACGACAAAGAAAAATTAAAATACTTACAGAAAGTTATCATTAGATTTCATGTTGTCATCGAAAGTACATTTGACAGATTCAAAGTAATTACATTTCGGCTATTTGTATTTAAAATCCACCTTTAAAAGTAATTTAATTTCACACTCAATGTAATTAAAATTCACGCCTTTGATGTTAGCAGCTTTTATGCGAAATTAATATAATCTAATTCCAACTTTAGTTCATTTTACGAGATTAAATTTTGTTATTCAATTAACTTTTGCACACTTAATTTGCAATTTACTGTTATCGTGTGACGCATAAATTGTGATATTTAATAACAGAAAAATGTTGAAAAGAACTTTCAAAGCTGCGTTTTGAATTTTCCAGCTAAATTGGTCGTTAGATTTCACGTGAATTCTTGTTACCAAGATAGCAAATAGATTTAACCGATTTGTCAGCGTCCACGAACCCCGTAGTGCAGGGCAAATCGCCTAGGGTCAAACGACTCGTAAGGAAAATGTTTCTGATCGAAATTTTTTATATAATAAGTGTAAGGGAAAGCTTAGAAATTAAAAATGCGTTGACCAAAGCTTTGGCTATGAAAAAAGAATCTATTAATATATTTATAGAAAATTGTTAGTTGCCCAGCCGCAAAAACGTTAATCTCATTTTATTTGCAAACAGGATATTACTAACTACAACTCCTGTTAATCATTACAAAAATTTCACAATAAAAATCACTGCAAAAAGTGCCAAGATAACAAGGAATGTTCTTCCGGCTTTCGTTTTTTAATATCTGAGCTGAATTTTTTCTATTCTATTTATATTCCTGAAATACTCTAAAACTTGAATTGTTGTGTTTCCAGATCTTTAGAAGTTAATAAGTTGTTTTGTAAGTGACGTATTATCAAAAACATTACTGCTTTATAGCCACCAAATATAAAAAGTCCTTTGGCAACAACACAATTTCTTTTTCTCATCATTGACTTTCATAATTCAAAACGAAGCAAAAGGCATTTAATTATTTGATGTTTTTAAGGCCTGAGAGCTATGAGAAAATGCTGCAAACAAAACGTACACTGAAAAATGTTTTTCTTTTGGGTAGAAAAATTTTGACAGGGAAAAGTAAGCTCCGCTTTTTCGTAACTAATAATGGTTTTACAAGTTGGTCGTATCGCAAAATATTTTGAGCTGTTTTTGGTTCTTTGGTCAGCTTTCACATTTATGCAACGCATAATCATCATTGCAAGCATTGTTTCCATGAAGCATTGTCTCTATTTATTTTCTTTGAAGTGTGACACCCGACTCATAGCCTCTATTAATAGAAATTGCAGTCAATAAATTGTACACATTTCTACGGAGTTTCTTTAATTTCTTTAAAAACTATGCTACTCCAATTTCTTTTTTTAATCTTCTTTTCACAAATTTATAAAATAATTGTAGAAAATAAGAAAGTTATTAATATAAGTTGTTGGAAATGTTCTTGAGTCCAGCTAAAAACTTGACTTTTTGAGATTTTCAAGTTTGCTGTGTGTGGTTTTACCAACCTCCTTTTTATTCCGGGCTTGCAACCGGCAGTGGCAGAGTTACGAAAATAAACTATAGGAAAACTGATAAAGCACGGCAAAAACAACGCTTGACCAATATTTCTTTTTGTACAGCGCGGATTAAGAGAGAATTTAATTTTGATTAATCAACTTTCAAGCTTTCTTTAACGAACAAAAATTCTTGGAACTAAAATTTAACGATGCGCTTTGACCGGCAGCATTGAATATCAAGTCGGGGTATCAGAAGGTTTAGGAGGGAAACTTTGCGAAAAGTCAGCCAACGTGAGAAAATTAAGCAGATTGG
The DNA here is from genome assembly GCF_964194025.1 of Convolutriloba macropyga. Lineage (NCBI taxonomy): Eukaryota > Metazoa > Xenacoelomorpha > Acoela > Convolutidae > Convolutriloba > Convolutriloba macropyga. The sequence goes on along the minus strand of NC_134473.1, from coordinate 11,008,421 downwards.
ACTGGATTGCTACACTAGAGATCACACAAAACGGGACCTCGGCTTTTAAAACAGCTCAATCCAATAGCGAAACAAATCGATGACAAAAGCAAATGTTGAAAACTTGTTTAGGCAAAAAATTAAAACTTAAGTTCAAGTTGGGATTTCGCTCTTTTACTCAAGAGTTGGAATAACAGAAAGGGTTCACGGCAGTTGAACTACAGCCAATTGCACCAATAATTCGTTGATACAGGACACAGAAACAAAAAAATTTAATACTCAAGGATAACTTTCAAAACAAGGTACGATTTACTGCCCAAAGAATATTTAAAATGCGACACAAGTAACACGTTATTTACTGCTCAAGACAGTGTATTCTTTGCAATTTTGAGCTGAAATATATGAAGGGAGCCGTTTTCTGCGGCAGCTTTGCTGCGTGCTGTTGGACTGCTATTGTTTTTCCTCATTTCACTCATATCAAGTGACTTTTACATTTATTGTAACTGCATTTAAAGTTGGGTATTTACTAAAATAGTTACGAAAATAAACTATAGGAAAACTGATAAAGCACGGCAAAAACAACGCTTGTCCAATATTTCTTTTTGTACAGCGCGGATTAAGAGAGAATTTAATTTTGATTAATCAACTTTCAAGCTTTCTTTAACGAACAAAAATTCTTGGAACTAAAATTTAACGACGCGCTTTGACCGGCAGCATTGAATATCAAGTCGGGGTATCAGAAGGTTCAAGAGGGAAACTTTGCGAAAAGTCCGCCAACGTGAGAAAATTAGGCAGATTGGACTGGATTGCTACACTAGAGATCACACAAAACGGGGCCTCGGCTTTTAAAACAGCTCAATCGAATAGCGAAACAAATCGATGACAAAAGCAAATGTTGAAAACTTGTTTAGGCAAAAAATTAAAACTTAAGTTCAAGTTGGGATTTCGCTCTTTTACTCAAGAGTTGGAATAACAGAAAGGGTTCACGGCAGTTGAACTACAGCCAATTGCACCAATAATTCGTTGATACAGGACACAGAAACAAATAATTTAATACTCAAGGATAACTTTCAAAACAAGGTACGATTTACTGCCCAAAGAATATTTAAAATGCGACACAAGTAACACGTTATTTACTGCTCAATACAGTGTATTCTTTGCAATTTTGGGCTGAAATATATGAAGGGAGCCGTTTTCTGCGGCAGCTTTGCTGCGTGCTGTTGGACTGCTATTGTTTTTCCCTATTTCACTCATATCAAGTGACTTTTACATTTATTGTAACTGCATTTAAAATTGGGTATTTACTATGATTCAACAGTACCTATGACAGCAAAATTTTGACAAAAATTGACAACAAATACGAAATCTTTCGCCCAATCTCCGTTTTTTAGTTTCAATTTGCCCCATTTATTCAAACTGCGCAACAATGCATGCTCTGCAAGCAAAACTCTTACACCACCGGCCCTGCTGTACGTCGTGAAAACATTTTCTAATGTTGGTAGTACTGGAGCCAGCTTTACAAACGGCCTCCTGTATGATCCATCTTTCGTTAGAATGGTTTGCTTGTTTCTGTAACACGACCAAGTTTATAATACCCTTGTCTGTCACTGTCTTCAACCAACCAATTGAGATCAACTTGGTGCAGTTGCTGTCTGATTTGCATTTCCATTTTTTTGTTCAAATTTGGAAGATTCTTTTTTTGGAGAATCTCTTCCAATGAGTTTCGAGTACGCCTGTGTTTGTCGTAAGAGTTTTTAATGATCAACATTTTTCTCTGTATATGGTAAACATGGTATATAAACGTTTTTGTTACCAAGCAGGAAATGTTTTGGGCTTTTAGCTTAAAAATTGCTAATATCACAGCATCTGTTGTCAGCGATTTTGCATTCAACATCTGCTCAGCGAGACACATCGTTGTTTAAAGAACTTCTTCCGTAATTGATCGTTTCACCAACACTTCACACAATGCTTTGCTGCAAGTTCTGACTAATCGCTCCCACATTCATTCAAAATAAGGTGCTGCAGTGGATTTAACCTCCATCTGAAACATTGTTGAGTTAAATATCTTGCAATTCTTTTTTGTTGCATGCCGCGACATAATCTTTGATCTTTCAATATCTGAGGCAATGAAGTTTGACCAGTCGTCACTAATCATTTTCATCGGTTTGCCTCTTATAGCTTTGAGCCACACAATTTAGTTCAGACAACAGTCGGTGTCCAACTTTTGAACTATTTCTATATGCACAGCTTGTACTGTAAGACATGTGAACAAACAACAGCATCAATTTTCATCTATGCGGCCAATTTTAAAAGTAAAAGGGCCAAAGTAGTTTACTCCAACGTTTGCGGAAGCTGTTGAGGGAACAAGATTTTTTGTAGGTGACTCAATTATAACTGGAACTACTGTCTGTGCTCTGCCTCTTCGTTCATAAACACATTTATTTTTTATTGACTGTAAGGAATTTCTCAGCCCAATAATCCAGAATTGTTACTGAACACTGTTCCTGAAGTTTTCAATCACGTCACATTGTTCTCCTGGTGCTCAAAAATTAAGAGAAATTCGACAACTTTTTGTTCAAATGTAAAATATTGGATGATTTGCATTGAAATCCAATTGACTTTTGCCCATTCTGCCTTTGGCACGAATAAGACTACATTTGCCAATAGAAAGGCAAAAACTGCATAACCTTTCAGGTTTTCGGATTTTGCTATTCAATTTGGAGAGATTCCTTCACTCCGGCACTCTGTTCTTGCTTTAATATCTCGAAGACTGTTGCCATAGCATTTTCTTTTTCCTCAAGGACAATTGTTATCGTTTTACTCAATGCTCGCTCTACAGATGCCGTTTATTTTACTAGTCCATTAAAACTGCCACGTTATTGCTACCGCTCAATTATGGTTTTTTTATGCGTTATGAAGACTATAGTGTGTATTTTCTCTTCGTCGGAGGCAAAAACAGTTTTAAATTGATTAGTCCATTCGCTTCCTGGTTGCCTTAATCAAGTCGGCACATTAAGTTACTCGCAGTTTTGAGTTAATCGACATTAATTACTGTAGTGCCAATGTCTGCTGGGTTGTAAATACTGCTCACATGTTTCAATTGTGAAACATTATTTCTATCTAGTAACTCAGCCAGCTAATTGGCAACAGAAAATTGGCAATTCTTGCAGTGAGAACTATATATCCATTGCGGTACTTAAGTTAAGTCCAAACAGTAATTACAACTGCATCTTCATCTTGTGCTTCTTAAAAATCTGATCCTTCAATCTCACTGGCATGACCGCTGCTTGCAACTCGAAGCGTGACATTGAAAGATGCCTCATCTGTGGCACTCTACATTTACCAATTACAAATTCTAATTCTGCTTAGAGTTTCTTCGGTTCAGAAGGTACATAGGCAGCTGCACACATTGTGTCTTCAGATGCATCAGCAAATAATCGAATTTCAAATTGTTGTTCAAAACTTCAAAAGTTGTTCCCTCCACACTATGATTTCTGCTTCTTCATCGGTTTCAAGTTCGTTGGCAAAATTTTGTCCATTTTCGTGAAAAGGACTAATCTTTTATTCAGGTTGATAGGAGTAAGTAATCAAATCAGGTCAGACAATGACTAGTAGACAAAAAATCTTACTATAGGTTATGGGGGCCTCAATTTTTTTGTTGGTTTGTCTGTTGACCTGAAGACCACTGTCAGAAATTTTCCATTGGAGCTGAAGTACGGATGATCCCCCCGTATTTGGCTTAACGTCGACTCGCTTAATTTTGTAGGAACAAGTAGGAATTAAGACAAGAGATTGTAGCTGATTGAACCCCTCGATAACTTCTTCGGGCGTTCTTTTGATTGGATCCAAATGTTCAGGTAGAGTTCTTGTGGACTGCTAATTACGCTATAGGAGACTCATCTGCGTTATCGATAGTAATTCGTGTGAGGGTGTAATTTAAATAGTCTAAAAATCTGGCGCTGGTACTCGTTTATTTGGTTTATTAGTTCTTGTTCTCAAATTAAACCTCAGATAGCTCATGTCGTGTTCATGTACTCGTACTTTTAGAAACCTTGAATCGATATCAGCTGTCACGGCTTCAGAAAATCTGAAATTTGCTTCGTTAAAGACATGCAGCAAATCATGTCCAGCCAGTAGCCTTTTGTTCAGGAAGATTTTTTTTGTTTTTCGTTGCACCAACGGTTAAATAACGGTAATATCCTAAAAGTCAACCGTCAAAAGCAGTCATCTATTAATAAAATAACGGCTCAAAAACAGTTATATCCTTACCGTCAAAAACAGTCATCTGTTAATAAAATAACGGTTGAAAACAATCATTTTCCAAAATAATTAACGGTTAACAACGGTTATCTCCTAAACAAACGATTAAAAACTCTCATTTCTTATAATTAGAAAACGATCAACAAACTGTCGTTTCCTAGAAAAATAACGCTCAAAAATTGTCTTGTCCTAAAAACAACGGTCAGAAATGGTGATTTCTTAGTAGTTAAAAAAGGTACGAAAAAAAGGTATTTTTTGGCTGAACTAATCTAATTCACCCTAAAAAAATGTAATGTATATCAATTACAGATGTGAGTTTAATAAGTTTGGAGCAAATGTTTTTGAAGCACTCCCTGTGGTGTAGGAGTAATAGAAGTATTTGACTCTTGAAAGACCAGCCAATAATGAAATAAAACTACGCAGTCGCTGTTACACTCAGATAATTTAAATTTTTTAGCTATAAGATCAAACTCTATGAAGAAAAAGGTCGAATCAACGCTAACGGTTTAAATAATTTCAAAAACTAAAATAGTAGTGATTTTACAAGTCAGTTGAAAAAAGACAATTGATTGAAACAAAAATTAAGCAAATTAACCGAAAGAAATTTCGAAAGAAACAATGACAATAAACTGTGAATGAACGGGAAAAATAAGGAGACTCCATAGTTAAAGAACTTCATATTTTCGAACTATTGAAAAAAAAAACAAAATAAAACAATAAAACGTGAGCATTAAATGAATTATTAAAGAGATTTATGGACAATTTTTACTGTCGAAAATTGGACGACGGAAAACCGGCTGATAAAACATTAAACCTAGTAGCAACCTGTTCACTGGAGTCAGTCCTTCACGAAATGAATCAAATATTTAGAATCAATATCGTTCTCAAAGTTTATTGTAGATATATTGAAACTCTAAAAGCTTATTACAGATCAGAAATAAACGCACATTATCATTCGTTTGTTAGTTATTATATAAATGGAAATGCTAACATCGCCTATCTTTTTTTAGTTTGTATATCTAGAGTAATTATATATAAGGGTTCTTGTTATTAGTATCTTCCGTAGCAGTTGTTAGATAGAAAATTATAAGGTGAAAAATTGTTATTTTCTCGAATCAAAGTTCACTGCTCCACAAAGACATCACACGAATATGCGGAAAACACTTTTGAATTTTGAAGTCTTTACAAGATTGTATGCAAATCATTTCCATCAACTATTTAGTATAAACTGTAGTATAAACATAGTTCAGAACAACTTTATATTTTATTCTTACAGATGTCGAGAACGCTGTTGGAATAACGGCCAGATTTTCCAAAGACAATTTTTTTTAACGCATTCGTTAAATTCTTGCCAGAGAAAATATTGAGCTACAAAATCAGTCCATGGAACGAGTTCTGCTTCGAATTGGCAAAAATTTGACAATGAACACGTCAAAGTGTAATTCTTTTTTTATAGATTACATGGTTGAAGTTTAATACGATTAAAGAAAGAGTAATACCTAAACATTCTATGATGGAAGCAGTTTTTGAACGTTGAACAACCTAGTCGCTCAATCAGTCATTAGTCACTTACACTCAGGATAAACCAGGTTCCTAAACCACCCAACCAGGTTATTTCTCACTCTTCTCGTGATTGTATAGCAGATGAGAACGAGTCTTAAAGCTGAAATCAAAATTATCTACTCTGCAGTCAGATGATTAAGTCTACAAAATGAAGCAAGCAATCAAAAAATATCCCTTTTGATAGTTTCTTAATAAGTAAGCTTCTGATAGCTGGTATGAGAAAAACGGTTGCGCTCGAAAGTCCTCCTGAAAGACCCTAAGTCAGAATTAATACATAATTTGCAAAAACTTGCAAATATTTTGTATCCAATAGCTCTTTTGCAAAATTTTGCAAAAGCAAAAAATTTTTGCAAAATTTGTGAATACCAAATAAACTTTGCAAGTTTTGCAAACACAATCGTATTTTCCAAACTTTGCAAACTTTGCAAACTTATACAAAATCTTCAATAGTCTGTACTTTAATGATAATACCAAAAACGTGCAACAAAAACTTCTCCAGATCCCGGACTAATTCTAACTCCTGGACATCCCGACACCTGCTCATCCTCCCTGCTGGATCCAACGTGAACGAGAGGTCCCGGCACCTGCTCATCCTTCCTCCTGGATCCATCATGGACAGGAGGTCCCGATACCTGCTCATACTTCCTCCTGGATCCGTCATGGACGAGAGGTCCCGACTCCTGCTCATCCTTCCTCCTGGATCCGTCATGGACGGGAGGTCCCAACTCCTGCTCATCCTCCCTCCAGGATCCGTCACCGAAACCATCACCAAATTTAAAGAAATTTGAAATTCAGGAGAAAAAGAACCATGGTTGATTAATTGAAACAAAAATAGGGTGAAAATGCAAAAAGTGCAACTGAAAGTGCAAATTCTGCATAAATAAGTTTCAATTATTGCGAATATCACACTGTGTATTTTATACCCCAGGAGGGAGAGAGCGAGAGGCGTGGAAGGAAGCGTGGGTGGGGGGAGAGGGGGGGGGGTTGGGGCGTCGAATTGTTATATTCAATAAAATGTTCGCACCGTTTCTATGGAAAGAAAGACAAAATTAGATCAAATATGCAATTTTTCCTTGTTTTGATCCAATAAAGGTAACATTGTTAGAGCCTGAACAAACATATGCTTATCATTGTTGTTCTATTGTTGACATTCCGAAATAATGACGCCGCCATTTCTCACACGCAAAAATTGATTAAGAAATGAAAAAAAGGCCAATTTTGTTTGCAGACAAGATGCTTTCTAGCCTATAGAGACTGTTTTTTCTAGTTTTATGAAGAAAGAAAGTTCTTTCTGTGTTTCTGAGGAAAACTGACTCATTTCAGGAAATATCAATTTGAGCTCTTGACCTTCTGCTGAAGCCTTTAATCATTGAAAAAACATCTGAAAATTAATTGAATTTTCACTAAAGCTTTTATCTCAGACAGAACAATCAAGTACTATTGATCAAATTTACCTAAATTTGTGAAAGAACATTATTTTTACTAAAAATCTTCCAAAAATGTTAACACAACGAGTTGCTCAAAAAATTAAGTGCACATTTAACGACTCACTGATGATACCATCCCAGGTTGATGTCCAGGCCCAAATTTTCCTCTGATCAGACTTTCCAGACTGAAACTACTCCTTATCAGATTTTCCAGAGCAAAATTGTCTCTGATCAGACTTTCCAGACATGATGATGATGATGATGATGTTGATGATGATGATGATGATGATGATGATGATGATGATGATGATGATGATGATGATGATGATGATGATGATGATGATGATGATGATGATGACGATGATGATGATGATGATGATGATGATGATGATGATGATGATGATGATGATGATGATGATGATGATGATGATGATGATGATGATGATGATGATGATGATGATGATGATGGTTCTTCGATGGTTTGGTCCCTACCAGCGGGGAAGAGCGCGGAGCACAATGTGCGAGCAAAAACCGAGCCACATGGGGGAAGGATGGGGTCCGGCAGTATGTTTAGCCTAGGCTATACTGCCGGACAGTCTTTCAACCACAACAACACCTGGGGAGTAGCCGACCCCATGTGCAACTCAAAGGCGATCAAACCCTTTACTAGGGACGACAGAGTGGTGATGCTACTAGCGAAGAAAAGGTTGCTGCATGACGTGGAAAGCAATCCAGGTCCACAAAAGTTCCTCTGCACAGAGTGCAAACAGCCCATAAAGAGATCACAGTGGTCGGTCAAATGCAACGGATGTCGACAATGGATCCATTGGGACTGTACGGACTTGGGTCAGCACGGAAGATGAAACATGCACTTCAGAGGCAAATGCTGCGAGCCTCCACCTCCTAGAGCCGCGGAAGCAGATACCCCGACGTACCCAATAGAGGGTCAACAGGGGGAAAGCAATCCAGGGCCACAAAAGTTCCTCTGCACAGAGTGCAAACAGCCCATAAAGAGATCACAGTGGTCGGTCAAATGCAACGGATGTCAACAATGGATCCATTGGGACTGTACGGACTTGGGTCAGCACGGAAGATGGAATAGGCACTTCAGAGGCAAATGCTGCGAGCCTCCACCTCCTAGAGCCGCGGAAGCAGATACCCCGACGTACCCAATAGAGGGTCAACAGGGGGAAGAGGCAATCCCGACGTACCCAACAGAGGGTCGACAGGGAAGGATTGTGACTGCTGAAGCGAAGAAAGGGAGACGGAAGCAGAAACAAGCGGAAGGAGGAGACAGGTGAAGAGATATCAGAAATGGCAAGAATATGCCGAACGCATTGGCCGGGAAAAGGTCACACCCATATGGACCTGGAATGTGCAACGAGCCAGGGCGAGTTTCCCGAGAAAGAACCGCTTCATGGAGATTCTTAAAGTCATTGCGGAAAACAACGTGGAAGTAGTAATGCTCTCCGAAATGCTCGAGCAATATCCGGGCATAAAATGGGTGAAATCAAGAGAATTGTACGGAGTTCTTGTGCACGGCAAGAGAAGCGGAGTCTTCCTCAAAGGCGAGTGGGCTGTGAAGTGGAAGCAACAAGGTTGCAAGAAAACCCTCGGCGACAGGAACACGGCTGTGGACGTTGATGGAAATCGCTTCGTCTCAACATACAAGCCGTTGTGGAATGGCGACTCTGACGAACTCCTAGATTACAAAGAGGAACTCCAAGCCCTGCTACACTGGAAGGGAAAGATCATTGTCGGAGGAGACTTTAATTCCAGCGTAGGAAACACCGAGAAGAGGGGAGTCAGTAATGCTGCTGGCGCTTTTGGGCTAGGAACTACAAACACAGCCGGCGTTGATTTAATTGACTGGTGCAATGAATTTGGCTTGTGTTGGACTAGCTCCTTCTTCCGGCAAGCAAAACCAGGAACTTGGCGACATCCGAGAACTGGTAGATGGCACGAAATTGACGGGTTCCTTGTGAGACAAGAAGACCGCTCCAGATGGGTCCGGAAGATAAAGACAATCCAAATGAGACATCGACTGTCGGACCACGACCCGAAGTACATGCTGGCAAAACTAACGTTTTCAAAGAAAAGAAGACAGAGCCAAATAATAGCAAACCCAAATGCAACATAAACTGGGATAAGCTAAAAATTCCAGAGGTTGCGATCAAGTTTAGAGAAGGAGTCGACAAAGCGGTGGAGAATTCCGCTCAAACACTGAACTGGATGCAACTAATGAAAACGTTTAGAGAAGCTGGAGCAGAACACTGTGGGAAGAAGGAGAAAGCGCATCTAAACCCGTGGCTAGACACACATCAAGATGAAATGGAAGCCTTCCAGAGAGAGCTGTCGGGTCTCACAGAGAGAATCAAGACCACGAACTCTGATGGAAGAGAACTAGCACGGGAACAACGACGCGACCTCAGGAAAAAGATCAAATATGCGAAAACGTTTTGGGAAGAGGAATGGTGGTTGGAGGTTGTGGAAGAGGCCAAGAAAGCGGAAGTAAAGGGGGATGTCCGCGCTCTGTACAAGACCCTAAGAAGAATTGGGGTGAAGGACTCTAGCAGCATTGAAGAGGAGTACTTCACACCGGAGGAATTCAGGACGCACTTCATGAAAGTGTCAGAGGACCGCTTCGAGAGACCTGTCAACGAAATCTTAAAGACAGCCGAGACAACATCCGAAAGAACAGCGAATGGTGATGCTGACATTTTAGACAAGGAGATCAGCTGGGCAGAGTTCGAGAGAGAACTAACGAAGATCAAAGATGGAGCTCCTGGAGTGGAGAACGTTCGGGTAAGCGCACTCAAATGCGCCAGCCCAGAAGTGAGAACACTTATCTACCAATGCAACCTCGAGCTGTTGGAGAAGCCCGCGAATGAGTGGCCAAACGAAGTGAAAGAAGGCTGGGTAATACCACTGCACAAGAAAGGGGCTAAGAATGATCTCAATAATTACCGGGGTGTCTGTCTACTCCCCCTAGCCAGCCGCATTATAGCCAGAATTATGGTTTCGAGACTCAGGATCTGGTCTGAGAAAATAGGGGTTCTTGGAGAAAACCAGAACGGGTTCAGAAGCGGCAGGTCAACGGCAGATGCCACCCAAATTGCCATTAGAGTTGAAGAAGAAACCCGGAGAGTGCTGGGAAGAGAAGAGTGCGAAAAAAGACCGGGAGCTGTGCTTTTAGACATCACGAAAGCCTATCCCAGAGTCAATAAACCGTTGCTGTGGACAATACTAAAACGGCTGGGAATATCAGAAACAACTTTGACGATACTGAAAAACCTCCACGAGGAAACAGCCTATCGAGTGAAAGGAAGGGAAGAACTAAGCCAGGAATGGACCCCGCAACGGGGACTAAGAGAGGATGTGCGACCTCGCCTATCCTCTTTAACATCTACCATGCAGAATCAATGCGCTTAGCCCAAAGTCGGCGACAAACAGCAGCGGAACTCGCTGGGAAAGAGTGCGGACTGAAGTGGTCCTGGAGTGGCAGAGACAGTCTACCCCCACTCAGCACGTCGCGCGCACTAAGGAGCGCAGACCGAGAACTCTTCACTATCACCGATAGTCTCTTTGCCGACGACTCAACCCTAATCGGGTGGACGGACGAACTGATGACAGGAAAGGAGGAGGTTAAGGCCGCTATGTCCGAGTTCGAAGAGAGATGTCATGACGGTAAAGAGGAGTTCGTTGTGTTTGGAACTGAAACTGCGGACAAAACACGAATGCTGGGAACCAGGATCGGGAAGAAGCAGGACCTGGCAGCCAGAATCAACAGAGGAAACGCAACCTGGAACAAAGTTCGCAAATGGTTCTGGAAGTCGAATTTGAGCAAAAGAACCAGAGCCGTAATCGTTCAGGCAACTGTGGAAGCCAATCTCTTGTTCGACTGCACAGTCCATCCATGGAATAAATCCGAAATCAGGAAGTTGCAGAGCGTAGCGGATAAAGCGTACAGATGGATCTGGAACGAAGGGAGAGGT
>NC_134473.1:10989697-10992197 GCF_964194025.1 Convolutriloba macropyga | reverse complement strand
TGTGGTGTGTGGCATGTGTTTGTGTGTGTGTGCGTGCGTGTGTGTGTGTCACTGTGTGTTAGCGCGCGTGTGTGTGTGTGTGCGTGCATGTGTGTGTGTGTGTGTGTTTATGTGAGAGTGTGTGTGTCTGTGCGCGTGTGTGTGTGTGCGTGAGTGTGCGTGTGTGTGCTTGTGTGTGTGCGCGTGCGTGTGTGTGTGTGTGTGTCCGTTTGTGCGTGTCTGTGTGTTTTTGTGTGTACTCTCTCTCTCCCTCTCTCTTGTTTTCCTCCGCTTTGCGCTCTCTCTCTCTTTCTTTCTCTCTCTCTCCATCTCTCGCTATCTCCCCCTGCTCTCTCTCTCTCTCTGTCTCTTTCTCTCTCCCTCTCTTCTCTCTGTCTCTTACCTCTCTCGACATCTCTCCCTTTTCTCTCTCTCTCTCTCTCTTTCTTTCTCTCTCTCACTATCTCCCCTCTCTCTCTCTCTCTCTCTCTCTCTCTCTCTCTCTATCTCTCCTTCAGTCACTCTTTCTGTATCTCTCCCTCTCTTCGGAATATATTTCTCATAGCAATTCAAAATAAGCAGATGGGATCTTTTTTAATTGCTCTCAAACGAAGTTTGTAGCAATAATATCAGTCCTTTTGGTCTTTGGGTTTTTCCCATTATCGCCCCCAGCCTATCGGTCAGATATAACCCCCCCCCGTAATAAGAGTAACTATACCATAAGGGGGGCTTTAATTTCATGTGGGGGGCTATAATGGGATAATATTATATACATTTATGTCATTATAAAACGTTCGCGTTTCGTGTTCTAAGCATGGTCTCGTGACTCTACAGAAGTCACTTCGGAATACTGACTGGATATCGTGCACCGTTTCTCAGTGACTTCAAGCAGAGTTACGTAACCATGACTTCAATTCAGGAATTGAATTTAGGGATCTATTCGGTTGCGTGGTTATTTATCTTAATAAATGCATAATACAATAAAATTGTTCAAACAGTTTTTTTGTTCAACTTCCTGTTTAGTTGTGAGACAATGGCGTAAGTTTTACCTTCTTGCTTACTTGGTTTCGATTGAAATGATGGGGCAACAGATGAATTTTCAGTTAAAATATGGCGAAATTGAAATGATTTAATTTCTGGGGAAAAAATCTTTTTGAATACTTCTCTCCCTACTTTTTAAGTGCTCTTAGTTCGTAGCAATTATTGTAAACGGGTTTGTCATTTTATGCAAATTTTTTGCATGATGATTTTGCGTCTTTGTCTGAACATTCTTTGACTTCTCAGGTGACTTTTTCATTATTCGTTCATCATTTTTGAGTGATCTCAATTGCTCTCACTCCGAGGAAAAGCTTGTTGATAACATAAAATCGGTTGCGGCATAGCAAAAATAAGTGATTCACAGCGCAGTGGTTAGTGCGGGTGGTTATGGATCGGGAGATCAATGGTTCGAATCCCGGCGTCGGCAGGGTTTTTTTGCACCCATGAAGAAAAATTGATCTAGGCTATACAGATCCTGAATTAAATTGCCTCGCCAGTAGTTCAAGAGCAATTCTTCCAACATTTGTCGATTTATGTTTTTTTTTGTATAGATGTCCTCGCAGCCTGTGGGCAGTACTCGTCCTAGCAGATCAAATAAGGCCGTAAACCTGCCTGCCAACTTCTGCTTTCTTTTTTTTGAATCGGATAATTCATGGAATTATTACTATCCACATTCATCGGTTTGGCCAGCTCATCTTCATGACAATTACAAAAAACTTGAACTGAATAAATATGAAAAAGTGCATCTGAAAAATGGTCTGGGAATGTTCATTTATCACGGTTCGATTTTCATATCCAACATGTCGCAAAGCAGCTGGGCGAAGACCTTGATCAGAAAAAGGACTTTGACGAAATGAACTTGTCAAAAGTTTATCTGGACGCAATTGCAAAATTCAGGTTCTGCTGCTAGTAGTTTTGGAGTTAAGCATAGCTCTACTGAAACCCGACCAATTGCGCAATCAAGTCAGTCCAATCGGATTCTAAAGGATAGACCGGGAAATAGATGAGGCCCAAGATGATGAGGTTGATAGTGATACTGAAACAGTTGCCGGGCGCGAAGAATTGCAGATCCGGGAAAAAATGGATCAAGGAACAAGTCAATGCGCTGATGCCACGCTTCTAGATTTGGGGGATGACCTTGGAATTCTTGATGCAGATGTTCCACCAACGAAAAATTGTGCCCTAAATGTGTTGAGTACACAAATGTCCAACGTCAACAAAAGGTCAGAATACGATTATCGGCTTTTGTTGCGAAAAATGTAGAACCTTTCGCATTAAGTATGAATAACTCACAGCTCGCAGACCCTTAGATAAAAAATGGAAGCGCAACTAAGGTACGCTTCTCTTATATGATTACAATTGAAAGATTAATTGATAAAGAGATCAATTCGGTAACAAAAGTTGCAAAAGCATCCGAAAATCACAAACAACTTTTAAGAATCCCCACTTAACATTTTCTCATGAGGCCATTTGAAACTCAATT
>NC_134473.1:10933421-10989497 GCF_964194025.1 Convolutriloba macropyga | reverse complement strand
TGACGTGTATCCTTGACCTGGCCTGCTCCCCCACCAGGTAGAAGTAGACCTTGCTCTTGGTACCTGCCCCCGTCACCATCCCCGTCTGCACTGCCATCTCGTACATGTAATAGTCCTGCGGGTCATTGTCAGGCAGGGGAGTGAAGCCAAGCTGAAAAGAAAAGGTTTCCGCTGGATATCATATAGGTTTAATTTCTTATTCCTTATCCCTAATGAAAAAAACACAGAAAGAGTTTACATACATTTAGGGATACTTGAAAATTAGCAACAATTGGTTACTGCTCTTTGTTAAATTATGAGAGTCATTAGCTCGTAACTAAATCCTTTTGCGCGGGCTAATCCAGATGATATTTGCGATCATCAGAAGTCGTCTTGTTAAATTTGTTTTTTACAATTTTTCTCGCTATAATATCATAACATCATCAGTTTTGATTGTTTATTCGAGTAATAGAGAGAAGATTATGCAGTTTGTTAGAGCAAACTTGTTACCTCTAAGGAACTTGTTATTAAAATTTAACAAGAGCTTTCATAAATTTCCGATAAGGTGGAAGAAAATGGCTCTAATTGGCAACCGTAAGAACTACCTCTCACTTAATCACGTGACCTCAGCACATGTCTTGTGGGGATTATAAGAAAAAAGCAGCCGAAAGCAGCCCAAATGTGTTCAATCCTTAACACCTTGAGGTTACGTAGAAAGAAAGGATCATGTTAGAAGGTCGAGAGAGAACCAGCCTAATGTAAATTGTGCATAAGATAAGCTTTTCATAACTTGACAGGAATTTCTACTTGTTCAACGTATACTTGGCTAAAGAAAAGAAGCCTTGAGGAGCAAGAGAGAAAATGAGAATGGGTAATAAGAGATGCCCAAGTCCGTGAGCTTAAGACCAGTTGTTGTAATGGTTAGTAATCTACGCTTGCAAGTAATAGATGCTGGTTCAAGTCAAGTACTGTTCCCTTTTCACAGTAGCTGCGCCTGCTTAGACGCCATAATGGATCACTTTTTTGAGTGGCCTCAATGGGTTCTGTCGAATGTTTCATTATCAGTTTCAGTTCAGTGTTGGATTTTACAGAATAGCAGTTTTAATTTCTTTTGTAAAGAAGTTGGTTGCATAAAAACCTAATAGAGAGACCAATAACTTTCTATATTACAACTTTAAGCACCGGACCTACCACCCACAGCAATTCAGCACTGCACCAATCGGAAATTATGTAAGATTTGAGCTGAAATTGCGTTGAAAATAAAATATTTCAGCAGATTTCAGCAAATTCTTAACATAAAATCAGCATTTACTTTTCCTACAAAATTTCAAATTTAGTGGATTCCGCGCCTTTCTTACATAATTTCAATTCTTTTTTGCAAAAAAATCACTTTCTCAGCACCTTTCTTCCATACTTTCAGCACTTGTGAAAGTTCCAAATTGAGCCGATTCAGCGGCTTTCTTACATAATTAACGTGCCTTATTAAAGCCCTCTATAGCTTTTAACGTCGTCAGCGTGTACAGTCCTTCTTCTTTTGCCCTTCTGCAGAGCCACAAGCCAATCAAATTCTACGTTGTTTTTTTGATAATTCAAATTTTTGAAAAAGAAAACAACTGAAAAGTGCCACGTTTTCATCTTATCTAACTGAAGGGAGAAAATTATACTTAAGCTGTGTGGTTTCTTTCAATCAAGTGTTTTGGCCATATACTCCACATGCGATAACTGCTTTATCTTAAGAGTTGAAAAAATTCTTGAGTCTGTCGGCAGACTTCTAATTGTTGGACTGCTCTAGTGCAATGCTATTTAGTCTTGCTGTGGTGCTGCTTCTGCATGTACAGAAGAAAAAAATCCAAATTGTTTAGAGAAAATGCGTAAAAAGTGGAGCTGAAATTGTTTAAGATAAATGCTGAAATTACTAAAAATTATGTAAGAAATTCGCTAAAAGCCGCTTTCTCAGCGGATAATTTTTCTCAGCGGATAAATCTTACATAATTATTCGCTTAATATGCTGAAAAGCGCTGAAATTATGTAAGGAAGGTGCTGAAAATTCAGCCAAGTAAGTGGATTGTTATGTAAGAGTTATTCACTAAAAAAATTTTTTAAGCGTTTGTCAGCGCAATGTTTTTACAAAATTTTGCCAAAATCTTCAACCCGTGGCTGCACACAGGAGGTATTTCAACGAATTACCAAGTTACAGAGGAGGTATAATCATTACCTAAGGCACAGCGAAGGTATATTAATGTCCGAATGAGTCCCAAAAAATGTATTTTAGGGGACAGTAGGTGGGGGTTGGCCCGGAGGGATGTTGGAACGGTATTCCACTGGGTGCTCTGGGATGCAGACTGAGGTGAACTTGTTTTTCGTATGACGCAGCTTTGGATGATTTTGCTATCATGCGAAACCGAAGCAAAAATGAAGCAGCTGCTTCATTTTTGCTTCGGTTTCGCATGATAACAAAAATCATGTTTAATGACATTAACGGACAATGGACAAACAAATATAAAACAGTCTAAGAACAGGCTGTGATTTACACTGGTTCAGCCCTGAAATACTTTCGTTGTAATTCAGGGACATCAAAAAACGCTTCGTTTGATTAAACGTTTAATTGAAACTGCTTCATTAATCATACAAAATGGTGGGTGTCAGGACTATTTACCCATTGCCATTATACCTAATGCCAATATACCCGATGCCATTATAACCAATGTACTTTGATATTTTCGTTCAATAATCCGACAACAAATTAGCAGTCGTTATTACCCTATGTTTTAACATAATTAAAGGCCGTGGCCATGCCTCAGCCGCCCGTGTGACTTGATATGAAACAATCACAACCGAACATGGGATTAAATTATCCGCTTGTTAAATCATACGTGTAAGAGCTATTTTCTGCTAATTAGTACTTGGATTATGGAACGAAAATATCAATGTGAACTGGGTGTAATGGGATTGGTATCTTGGCATTGGGTATATACCAGCATGGGCGCTAAAAGATAGTAAACTGTCTATTGGAACTCATTTACAATTTGTCGTCAATGAATGTATAAACAAAAACACGTTTCCTAATATTTTGAAAACAGCGCATGTTACACCTGTCTATAAGAAGGGAGACCGACTAGAACCAGAAAACTATCGACCCATATCAGTCACACCAACTCTAGCAAAAATTTTTGATCGATTAATACTTGAACAACTAACTCACCACCTAACTCTTAATGGTCTGATTAACAAGAATCAATTCGGCTCTCAAAAGCAAAAGTCCTGTCTCGATACTATCATTTCATTAACTGAAAAGATAAACCAATGCGTTGATGAAAACGAAATTGTTGTCACACTCTTTTTAGACTTAGCAAAGGCTTTCAACTCAATATCTATAGATGTTTTTATGAACAAAATAAAAAGGTATGGAATTGGAGAAAATGCAAGAATCTTATTAAACTCTTTCCTTTGTGATAGAAAACAGTGTGTAAAAAATGGGATAGCAAAATCAGATTGGGTTGTCATAAATCACGGTGTTCCTCAGGGAACTGTCTTAGGGCCTCTAATTTTTATACTTTATGTCAACGATTTCAGTGAAGCTGTATCAACGAATTGTGATGTATTACAGTTTGCCGATGGTACAGCAATTCTATGTCATGCAAAGAATGAAGCAAATTTGCAGCTAATAGCTGAAGATACATTAAACAAGACAGATCAATATATGAAACAAAACAGGTTAACTTTGAATGAGAAAAAAACAGAGTTAATGGTGTTCAGGAATGAAAAATTGCCGATCATTGAAACTGTCGATTTCAAGGGACACCGATTGGAAGCATCTGAAAAAATGTAGATATTTAGGTGTAATAATTGATAGGGAACTGTCATACCAAAATCAACTAAATAAGGTTATCAGTAAAATGGTTTCAGCAATCAGATCATTATATTTGGTTCGTTATCAGGTATCACTAAAAACAAGAATAAATCTTTTTAAATCACTAGTTTTGTCTCATTTAGATTTTAGCGCATTTTTTTTCAAAATTTACCATCTTACTCTGTTGACAGAATTAACAAACAGATAAACTGGGGAATAAAAGTTTGCTTTATGAAAACCAAATACGATACTGCCAGAGATCTACTTCTGGAGACTAAAATTCTTCCAGCAGAGCTCCAAATAACACTGGTGTCTTTAAATAGGTTTTTCAATATTCTCCAACAAACAGGAAATCGCTCTAAAAAACATTTCAGATTTTTAGAAAACGTGCCTATTATTGTAAACAAACGAACCCATAACCTTTTCTTAGAACAAAAATGTAAGTCAAAATGGAGTAATGGTTCAATTGTTCGTAACTTTATTCGAAAATGGAACACACTTCCAATTACAATTGGAAAAGAAACGTCGAAGACCAAATTTAAACAAAAGTTACAGCGGAAATGCTTAAACGACACGAAAGAGTTCCAATAGACAGAAGGTTTGCAGGATTTAAACATTTTTTATTAAACTATTTTACGAAAACCGAACCTTAGTTTGTTATAAATTAGAAAAAAATAATGTTTGATTAATAAATTTCTAACATGTAACATTAACCAAGTGGTTAGTTTAATTTACATGTTTGCAGATTGAAAAAAAAAATAATGGCATTGGGTAAATTGTCATGTAGCCAAATGGCGCTATCACCTATAATTCAATTTGCAGAGATAGGAAACAGTGTTTAAAACTCATTATAAATTTTTGAACTTCTGTTCTATTGGTCTTGGATCAACCATGTGATCATTAGCACGTCTGCCCTAGTGCGGAATCTAATTATTCTTACTTCACAAACAGCAAATTCAAAACTAAATTTGATACATTGGTTTTCTTTCGTGCTGATTATAGCCATATATATGTTGAACCTCTTAGTTCGTCGAACTCTAAATATTATCTTGAAAGAAAATCGGTAGCGTAAAAAACCTTAAAACACAATAAAGATGCCATGCAAGATCTTGTCACAGCTTCTACGCCTTATCTCGCGAGAATTTTTCATGATAACCGTTTGTGTTTGACTATGGCTCGTCCAAACTCTTATCAGGCCATGCAAAGTATTATTAGTTCAAAAAGAGAATTCGTCTCTTGTCTGTTCAGACTTGATTCTGAAAACAAAATTGGTGTGCAAAAAAGATCGCAGGACTTCGTTGGAAAGCAAATAATAACGGCTAACAAATGTCAATTATAGATGCTTATATTAAACTCAACAAGAGGAGGCAGAGATGGGGGAGAAGTGTTCGTTTTCGTTCGTTGAAATTGGTGTGAAAGTGAGTATACCTTTGCGATGTCAACTCTGTCCTGTCTCCTGGCGTATATCATGAGTAGAATGTAAGTACACCAGAGTGTGAATACAACAATGTATGCTGGGTACATGTCTGCAAAGTCATAGCTCATCGCTGAGAAGTCCAGAGCAGGGGGAAGGGGAGCCAGACTACCCACAAAGGAGGTCAGATGCGTGGAGAGGCATTCAGTCATGCGACGGTTGGTATGAGAACCCACCTGCAAATATGCAAAAAATGAATTCTAAAGATGATTCCAACAAGTGAAAAGCTCACATACATTTGAAAGATAATAAAAATATACAAAACTTAGCTCGTAAATCTTAGCCTTGAATTAATCAGAAAACTAATATTATCAATAATCTTTAAAATTTTCTCCATTCCATAGGTTTACAATTAAATGTAATCTTTTCCAAAATTATTCTGTTAGAAACCGTTCTGTAATGGAACTTCGCTTTCGGTCACTGTTTCTCCCTCGATCGATAACTTTAATCTATTGATTTTGAAGCAACGGAAACAAAAATTCATGTGTTTATTATATATCTGGTTTCAATTTAAGCCTCATTCGCGGGCTGCGGAGACATTTACCACAATTCCACGTGAAGAGTACTCGGGTTCAAATCCATTCTGAAGTTCACTCATAGCATTGCATCCCTTCTGATAAGTCTCCAAGTCAAAAGCAGATACGAACACCTGAAAAATCAATGTTTCATTGCATCTTTGTTTTATTTATAACTATTACGGAGGAACAGCTTTTAAAGAATTTAAAATCTTCTGTTTTTGATTAAATTTTTGATTGTGAATAGATGTATAGAAAAGTCAACCTTATAGTTGTTCTACTTTTCGAGCCTTTCTTGGGTAAAAAAAAGTTAGCTTTCATGAGTAAATGATAAAAATTTGGTGCTTTATAAGTTAATGTGGAACTTTATCTGTACACTATGGTACCAAAAGCTACGTATAGCACAATTTGTGCTGTTTAAGTGTTAGTTTTTGCTCAAAACATTTGGTTTGCGCTAAATTGTGATGCTCGTGTGAACAAATCAAATATTGTCAGCGTTTTCTTCCACCAATAAGCGGGAGGTACCGGATTGGTCAGTAAATATTTTTGTTCTGAATCAAATTTAAAAGTTAAGAAACAATTTTGAAAAAACCACTTCGAAAATAGACAGTTTATTTGGCAAAGGTTGGAAGAAAAAGTGTCCAAAAGTTTACTCAGATGTCGCCTGAAACTTGTGTAAAAACTATACAAACCATCCAGTTGGTGTTTTAAAAGCTGAAAACGTACTGTCTCCTTACTAGAGAACTGATTTGAACTCGAAATGTTGTATTAATTGATGTCTGTGGCGCTTTTTAGTAACTCGTTAATCGTACGTAGCTTTTTGGTACCATAGTTTATAATACGTCTGCGCAATATTTCAAAACCCGACACAAGATAAAACTTAAGCGTCTAAGGTAAGTGTAGGAAATGAGTTTATTCAGTATAAGATTTGTAATCTTGAACTGAAGATAATTTTCAAACTTTGTCAGTGATGATTCTGCTATCGAAGCAGTTGTGATCCTGGTTCACCCTACATGGACGAAATCCAATGTAGTATGTCCCAGAGTCCCTCAGGTGATGATTAGGAATCATGTAAGTGAACTTGTCTGGATTTGTCTCTCCCTCGTGTCTCTTCCTCTCTGAAATTTAAACAACATAGTAGTTCATTGTCTATCGTGCGACCATCGTCCAGACTATAGTCTTCGTTTTGTTTCTCATCAGACTCCCATGCGACAATGGTCCAGACTTTGGTTTTTCATCAGACCCTTTTGTGACAATTGTTCAGACTATCGCGCGACCGTAGCACCTTCCCGACCCTATGACTTTGGTCGCACGATAGCCCCTGTGTATGACACAAGTCGGTCTGATCAGAGGTGGCGTGGGTGTGGGACCTTGACCTGGGATGAAAAGCTCACGAATGCTTAGAGTGGCAACTGTGATCCGAATCTGCACATGGCAAAACACAGACTTGAGAAATCGAGATTCAGTTATGATTTTCTCGACTGCTCTGATCCGAGTACAATTTTATTACAAAATATCAATTTCATAACAAAAATTAATCGCAACAAATCTCCCTGCTGTCCGGTCACACCAGAACACTGGTATCAGTGCACCGATCATATATATGATGTCCCAGTAATCAATCATACAGTATCATAAACGGTTCCCCAGCTCACCATAGAAGGGTCGTACAAAGAAATAGCGTATGTTGTGTGAGATAGAAGGTACGCTCCTTGTATGAATACGCGGGCTGACGCAGACGTTCTGTAGTTTCTCAGTTTAAAGTTCTTAAGTTCTTTTTGCAAAGTAATGATCAATTCATTTTATGTTAAGGTCACTTCAATTGAAAGCCAACCAGCCTTTTAGTCTATTTTAATCTTGTCAGATTATGCACAATCTTAAAAGATCGTGAACGATTCCTGCGCGATAAGCGCCAGAATCATGCATTTTGTGAGAAAAGCGTCATTCGCAAACAGATTCCAAGATCTTCCAAAATTAGCATCGCAGGCTCGACTGGGCTTGTTTGTAAGACATGGTTAATAATACTTATTCATTTTACCTGCTCGAGAGAGGGATCGAGGCAGTATTTCGTGGAAGTCGTACGTCCATTCATTCTTCGAAGGATCATAAACTGGAGGCTGTCCATATCGGACGTAGATGCAGATGTACTCATTTGGTATCTGTGTTACGTACTTGGCATACACAAACAGGGCCTGGTCCCCAGACATCTCCACAGATCTGACTACGAATTGGGTCTCCTTGCCCTGTGTAACAAACATGACCTTGACAATTGAACTCACGCCACAGCTCAACAATGGTAAAAACAAGAACGGACAATTACACACGTGAAGGTAACCTCGCTTCAATTCAAAAGTTCTTATTCAATTTTGCCATATAACAGTTATTTGCTTTTTTTCTAACTGCCCAGTGTTTCGGCAACACCCAGCATTAAAAAGTTATTGTCTAGATATTGATAGATGAAACGATTAAATCTACAGGGACCATTTTCCGAGGCCAATTAAAATTTTCCCGGGTGATCGATGAATCGAAAAACTTGCAAGCATGTTAGAAACTATCTTGTAAGTGAATGCATGACGGTCACCAAGGTGCAAGCAAGATTCTTGCACGCTTTCCGATTCGCTTACAGGAATCCTGCAAGCTTTTCCCTTTATTTCAAGGATCTTGAAAGTTTTTTAATCATATCACTAGATAACTCGCATTAAACTAATTGCACTTGTTATTAATGGTTTCACCCTGTGGTCTATCGACATCGTTGCAATCAATTGATAATATCTCCATACGTCAGAAAGTAGTCGCATAATTTACCAGCAGTACTTACCTGTTTCATTCGTCCTTTGTGTCTCTCTGTTTGAACCTTGGCAGCTTCTTCAGTATCCATAGGTATGTGTGTGTCAATGGTCTTCCGAGATGCAGGGGCTTTAACCTCCTTCCCTTCATTGTCAGAGTACACAATTCGCACAATTGCTCCACTCACTTTATAATCTCCAGCAGCACCAAACAGAGGCACATTGCAAGATGAAACCATCTAAAGTGCACGATGGATTCATCAATAACGGAGTTCTTTAGATACACGAGATATGTCAAAAACTATAAAACTATAGGAAAACTTCATCTCTTAAAAGCTAGAATGCATTTTTGCATCCGATGAAATGTTAATGTGCAACATCGGAATAAGCTCTTAACTTCTCTACTAAAAAGACCCATTTTCCTGTACTTGTTTAGGTTGTGATATGAAGAGAAACCGACGCATCAAAAAATTTGTGAGGCAAGTCAGTTAGACTTAAAAAGCTTCTACTAATCACGCGTGCTCATTTCAAAGCTGATGAAAAGCTTCTATGAGAAACTTCTCAAGCGCCATTAGTTGAAGAAAGGCACTCGATAGTTGGTCCAAAACATAACGACAGTTGTTTTTTGGCTGCGTTGACCCCGAGACAACTAAGGCATGTTTCCTCAATGTAATAGAAAATCCAAGGCAATACTTTTATCAATGACAATTTTCAATGTTCACGCCAGTTCTCATTGATTTGAAACTCAAAAAATTAATCTCATTTACTCGATTTATTAAGCCCTAAGCCCTAAGACCCAAATTGAGCTATGATCAGACTATGCAGACTGAAATGACCTCTGATCAGACTTTCAAGACCGAAGTTACCTCTGATCAGACCATCCAGACCAAAATGATCTCTGATCAGAGTTTCCAGACCAAAATGTCCTCTGATCAGACCGAACCCAGACCACTGTCCAGACAATAGTGCGCTTATGATCAGACCCAAATTCAAACCATTGTCCAGACTATAAACAGACTATGATCAGACCATCTTCAGTCCATGGTCCAGACTCAATTTCAGACCATTGCCCAGACCTTAATTAGACTATGATCAGACTCAAGTGCGCTCAAAATAGTCTGATCAGAGAAAGATTTTAATTATGAACAAATCTCTTAATTTTGCTATAATATATTCATTTCATAAAAACTGATGTTTGCAGTATTAAAATCATCTCAGGAAAAGCCAATTCTGAAAATATTGCTAATGAAAGCGAAACCTAACTGTTGAGAAAAAAATTTATTTACCATTCCCCTTAGTTCATTTTTCTGACTCAATGAATGAACTTAGACAGCTTTCCACAAGAAACGTCGTGGTCTTCAGTTAATCAAAATTTCCTCTTGAGGGGACCGGCATTTGCTATCAGCTGTGTCTTGTTTCTGATCAGAGTCATCGGACTTTAGATGAGTCTTTGATCGGAACGCTACTTTACTGTTGCCTCTTGGCAGAGCCAACATCCCTCAATAAAACGAAACAAAAAAATTAAAAAATAATGCACTCGAAACCAGACCGAATTGACCTCTGATCAGACCAAACCCAGACCATGGTCCAGACTATAAAGACTGTGATCAGACCTTCCCGACCGAATTGACCTCTGATCAGACCGAACCCAGACCATGGTCCAGACTATAAAGACTGTGATCAGACCTTCCAGACCGAATTGAACTCTGATCAGACCGAACCCAGACCATGGTCCAGACTATGAAGACTATGATCAGACCGTCCAGACCGAATTGACCTCTGATCAGACCGAAAACAGACCATGGTCCAGACTATTGTGCGCTCGAACCGCTTTCCAGACCCTTTAATTTCGGTCTGGGAACACAGGGGTGTGCGCTCGATTGGGTCTGATCATAGCTCAATTTGGGTCTGGACCAAAACCTGGTTTAGAATCTAATCTCTATCAACAGTTCTTTAGGAAATTAAATAAACATTACACAAAACAGAACATCGTTTTATCCGTATTTTGCGTCTATACAGTGTATTCATTTAATTATTGTACAATTAAAATGTCAGCTAGCACTATCTATCGAACGTGTGCCATTGACTTGCACATTCATAATAATTGTTAAATTTGTATTTTGAATGTGTCAAAATTAGCAACTGAAATGGATTAACGGGTAAAAAAAAACATTAAAGAATGCTGAAGAACTTAAAAGTTTATTCAATATCGAACACAGCTGTAAATGTTTTGCCTGATGGCAATTAATTGGGAAATGGAGAATATATTCATAAACTCAAAAATAATAATGATATAATTAAAAACAATAATAATAAACAAATAACAATAACAATAACAATAACAATAATAATAATAATAATAATAATAATAATAATAATAATAATAATAATAATAATAATAATAATAATAATAATAATAATAATAATAATAATATTAATAATAATAATAATAATAATAATAATAATAAAAATAATAATAATAATAATAACAATAATAATAGTAGTAATAATAATAATAATAATAATAATAATAATAAGAATATTATTATAAATAAAAATGATGAAAATAATATTAATAATAACAAGGCGGCTCGGTAATGTGCGTTCGCACATTAAGTTCCGACACCGCTCATCTGCATTTTTCACTTAATTGTCTACCAAATGAGGAAGAGATAAAAAAAATTTAACATATCGTTCAAAAAACTACTAAAAGAATAAAACAATTAACTCTAGAGGGCCTATGAGACCTGTGGCTACAAAAATATGACTACCAGAAAAGACGCCAATACAAATCAAATAGTTACAAATATTAATTACGACCAAAATTCCCTGTCCATTTTTTGAAAACCACTATTAACCAAATCAAAATGGCATCAAATAAAATTTGTACTGAGAGGATTAAACGGTACTTTTTTCAAAAGAAAATATGGGACTTTTCCACAATGCGACTTGGCAACAAGTCGATTAGAAATGTGAAAAAGGGGCGAAGTTTATTAAAATATTGCTTTTTTAAAAAAAGAATTAAATTCGAAATGATCAGAAACATAACGCATCAAATGAAATCATTGAAAGAGTCCTTTTCACCTCAATAGAGAGTGACTGAGGCCTTTCATCATCCAGGATATGTCATACGACTACAAAAAGAACGACAAATACAGGCAAAAACAAAAAATTTGCACGAAAAATTATGCACAAAAACGATGTCCCCCCAATCAATTAAATATTAAGCTGATCACTAAAAACAATAAAAATCTACGTTTGCATTTTTTGCAGGTGAAAACAATTGTAAATCAAATGACGCCCATTAATGTGATACTGTGAAAAGGAAACAAAAACCTACAAAAATGGGGCAAATATACAAAAATCACGAAAAATGGTTCTATGAAAACTGGTTGTTCCAAGAGAAAAGACCATTTGAGGTGAATAAATTTTTATGAAACGCACACTGTTTTTCAATGATGTGGATTGTATATAGAGATGCTTAGCTACAATCCAACAGAAATAAAATTGGCAGATCTCAAAAATCTATAAATTTTTTATTAAAAACTAAAATTTTCAAAACTCAAAGCCAACAAAAGCTTTAGACTAATAGACTAGACAGTTTGTCTTGAAACTACTTGGAAAACTAATCGCGACTGTTATTAATGAGACTAAATAATAAGACTATAAAGTAACATTAAATGCAAGCTGAACTAATAAGTTTCACAAACAACTTTACCAAACCACAGTTTTGAAACCATTAAATTTATCATATATTAACAGCGAGAATATAACACCTTCTTTAGCGTCTTCTTCGATAATCAAAACGTTTTTTTGTAAAGCGACTATCACAACATGACAACAAAAAGAACCACAAAAACTGAAAAGTAACTAAACTTCACAAAATTCTGCTGAAGACAAATTGTCTAAGCACTGAAGACATCATTTAAAACGTTTAAACAACAAAAAAATTATTGTTTGATTCAAAAAGATATTAAAAAGAACTCTAAACAATGAGACTAATTTACGAAAATGATACAATATAGTAAAATGCGAAGAAAAAACCGCAAACCAGAAAAAAAAATCGATTACTCTTTTTTTTAGAAATTTAACTCGAAAGTCAAAATAACCATTAGCTATCTACCGATATCAAATAATAAGTTCATTTGTTTATCTATAGTTGGCCACTGAGACCTTTAATTACACATTATTTGGCATATGACATCAAAAATTAACAACAAATAAAGGGCAAAAATAAAAAACTCCACAAATTTCCGCAAGAGAACGGTGTCGCAGTCCTTCAAACCACATGTTATGAAAACAAAAAATATGTTCATTTTCAATTGTTGTAGAGTTTTTTTCAGTTAAATTGTTAAATGATGTTACAATTTAAAAAAGAAAAAAAGAAACAAAAACAACAGCAAAAATGGGCAATTATGCACAAAAATCAGAAAAGTTTGAATGAAAACTCGTAGTACCAAAAGCAAGAAAACCTTCTGTTAAAACAATCGGCCACAAAACTAGTTTTTATTCTAAAAGGAGGAAAGGGTGACCTGTACTTCCAGAGAAAAATCAAAATGTTGAATAAAATAATACAAAATATTGACAAGTTCAAAAAATCACAGTAATTTCCTTTAAACAAATACTTTCAATAATATAAGAGAAATTAGGTAACAACCGAATGAATATAAAAGTCCACATGCACCTTTTGAGGATGAAATTTAGATCATTGAGGGGTTAAACTTAAAAATCACACTGCCGAAAGAATAACAATTGAAGGCAAAAGGCAAGAATTCAGTTAAATTTTTCGAGAATTTCTTGCAAATTCTCGAAAACTAAATGCGATTGTTATTAATGAGACTAAATTATAAGACTATAAAATAACATTAAATACAAGCTGAACAAATAAGTTTCACAAACAACTACACGAAATCAAAGTTTTGAAGCCATTAAATTTATTAGATATCAACCGCGAGAATATAACATCCTCATTTGCGTTTCCTTTGATTATCACAAAATCTTTTTTTTTTTGAAACGACTATCACAAAATGACAACAAAAAGAACTGCAAAAACTGAAAATTATCTAAACTTCACAAAATTCTTCTGAAACAAATTGTCTAAGCCCTGAAGACATAATTTAAAAAGATTAAATAACAGAAAAATTAATGTTTGATTCAATAAAACCTTAAAAAGAGCTCTATATAATGAGGCCAATTTACGAAAATGATACAACATTCTAAAATACAAAAAAAAACGCAAACCAAAACAAAAAGCGATAAATTGAAGAATACCATTACTCTTTTTTTTTAGAAATTTAATTCGACACACGATCAAAACAACCATTAGTTATTTACCAATATCAGTTACTTAAGTTAATTTGTTTATCTATAGTTGGCCGCTGAGTCCTTTAATTATACAATATGTGGCATAAGACAACAAAAATTAACAACAAAAAAAGGGCAAAAGTAAAAACCTCTATCAATTTCTGCAAGAGAACGGTGTCGCAGCCCTTCAAACCATATGTTATGAAAACAGAAATTATGTTCAAATTCAAATTCAGTTCAGAAAAGCTTTTTTCCGTTAGATTGTTAAATAATATGACTATTTACAAAAGAAACAAAAACATCAGCAAAAATGGGCAGTTATGCACAAAAATTAGAAAATTTTGTATGAAAACTCGTAGTACCAAAAGTAAGAAAACCTTTTGATAAAACAATCAGCCACAAAATTAGTTTTTATTCTATAAGGAGGAAAGGTTGACCTGTACTTACTGAGAATAAGCAAAATATTGAATAAAATAATATAAAAAATTATTAAAAATTCAAAAAATCACAGAAATTTCCTAAAAACAATTACATTCAATAGCATAAGAGACATCAGGTAACAATCGAATGAAGTGAAAAAGTTCACCTGCACGTTTTGAGGAAAAAATTTAGATATTTGAGTGGTTAAACTTAAAAATCAGACTGC
This sequence comes from Convolutriloba macropyga, assembly GCF_964194025.1. Taxonomy (NCBI): domain Eukaryota; kingdom Metazoa; phylum Xenacoelomorpha; order Acoela; family Convolutidae; genus Convolutriloba; species Convolutriloba macropyga. The sequence goes on along the minus strand of NC_134473.1, from coordinate 10,974,943 downwards.
CGAAAGAATAACAATTGAAGGCAAAAGGCAAGAATTCAGTTAAATTTTACTAAAACTCTCCCTCAAAGCCATAAAACCCTTTGGTTCTCTGAAAACACACTGTATCTACATTTCGCCTCAATTTTAGCTGTCATTAACGGAGCCATGAAAAAAATTTTTGTCAGTAATTAACATTAAAAAACAAAAGCAAAGTATTTTGAAAAAAGGCAGCATCAAAATAAAAACCAAAAAGTCTCTGATTCTAAGAATCCATGATATTATCGAACCTCTCCCTGTTTTGGTCGCGTAGCCAGCAAACCGACCATGTGTTCCAAGTGTTTGCAAATCAGACCAATTGTTAAGTGGAGTTCTTCAAATATTAAAGAAAACAACGATGCATTTTGTATAATTATCAAGATAAATCTGCAAAAAACGGCAAAGTTTTAATTCCAGAAGACTGTCATACGTAGCCTAATTGCAACCAGCGCTTTGAGATTAGGGAGTCTGTGTTAAGGTTTCTAGGTCACTAAGTCGGGCAAACTTTAGCAAAGTGGACCAAAAAAGCATATTTTGTGCCACTTTGACAAAAAAAGTTTGAATTTTGAAAATATTATCAAGAATTTTAGCCAAAAAAACTTCAATCAAACAATTCAGCAACGATCTTCTATCTCTAACGGTAACAACAGCAATCTGCCGTTAAAAATTTTAACTTCTTTTGAATTATATTAGGGAAATTGTGCCAAATTTTGAGCAAAAATTACTGAAAATGTGAACAAAAACAGTCGAATGTTCACACAACTTTAAACCTCGATAACTCCCTGTAAAAAACGAAAATCAAAAAAATCTTTTTAATTCCGTATTCTACGCTGGACGGGATTTTTAATCATACAATTCACAATTCTCTTCGATGAATATATCGATCGGCCAAAATTGAATGAACAAAAAAAACCCAGTTGAGTATATAGTTCCTCCCTCCCCACTAAAGTGGGGGTCGGAACAATAATTGTTATTATTATAATTATAATAATATACATATATATATATATATATATATATATTTATATATATATATATATATATATATAAATACATATGTATACATATAATGTTTACAGAGATCAAAAGAAAAGATATCCTGAGCATGTATATGTACACCAAAACATTATAGATATCACTCTGGGAGAGCACTGTTGGGCAATGAAGTCCTATTTTCAAGTATCTCAAGCGATAGAGAAATGACTGTAGTAAATGCGGATAAAAACACAAGAAAGTTAAAGTTGTCAAAGAATACAGAATTTTAAAAAACTTGATTTCAACATATTGGCTCTTAACTAAATTTAGATGATAGCTGACAATTGTATATGATGTAGTTATCGAGGAATTTAAGACATAACTCTTTAATTTGAGGTTTTGATTTGATACGAATGTCATCAACGAAGTCCGAAGAAGTACTAAAGTAAGCAGTTAATCATCTGATTGAATTTAAGTCTTACAGAAAAATTGTCAAACTTTTTAGAGTCGGCAACGTTTCCGAGATCTCGTTCGAGCGTTCGTAATTTCAGGAATCTCATCTTTGGTAATTAATTTTTCTAAGCATGGAACTGAGTTTCCATTCCTTTTTTTGTAGCTGTTTTAAAAATTTCACAGAGGTGTAGCTATGATACACTGTTGATGAGCAGATATGGGTTCCAAATTTCTAGTAAAAGCGATTTACGAGCATTTAACACAAGAATTTTTTCAGTTCTCTACTGTCAAATTAAGACAACCAAATTCTTACAGCGTTAAATATACCAAACTCTAAGAAAGAGTAAACTTGCGTTAATTTCAATAACTGTTTTTCCTCATCTTTGTTTTTGTTTATTTGGCAGACAACTACACTTAGGTCTCTTTCTTTCCCAAGAAGAACTTCAACTCGCCCAACGAATCGACATTTTGTGTTTAATTATTAGTTACTTAAAACACATTTAGAGACCTATCTGTTAATTTTATGAACCAAATTTTTGTTTGTTTTACAGGCAATGAGATTTAACACAATGCGGTGGTTAATTTTGCATAATATGCATTTGCTATTATTGGTTTGTGCGTCATTTTACTCTGAAAATGAATTAGATGCTAATCTTCTCGCGTAATGTTTTTGAGTATCTTCCTACGGACAATTTCAGCAACCCCAAATCAAAATTGTACTGGCTGGATGGAATCGGACCACTGATAACAGGTCCGGTTTTTAAAGTTTGGGCAAACATTTGTTCGCGATTTTCGTTTGGCTTTATCATGAGTTTTGTTTGCTGGGTCTTGCAATACCCAAATGATGGTCTGTTGCATTTGACCCCTAATACAAAACTCGGTTTTGTACTTCTGGCTTAAGCTATTAAAAAAAATAAATTTTCAGGCACATTTGGTGCGTGAAAATCTGAACCTTTAAATCATCAAATCTTTAAGGTGCTTCTGCATGCGTAAGTGTGTCTAGCACAGAGTCTGCCATTCGCCAGGATCAGTTCAGTCAGACCCGGTTTCTGGGTCTGCTTGGTCTGTTCCGTCATTGGATCTGCTCGGTCTGGCCCATTCTGCTTAAATTATGTTAGGTCTAGACTATACTACTTTTATGGTCTATATGGCCTGGACCACCCTGACAGCGACCTATGACCGTCTGCCATGCCTAGATTTGGCGCCTCTATTGCTTCATATCTGTTCCGTCAGTTCTCTTTTAATATCAAGATCTGGTGTTGTAGTTAGTATCGTAAGCGTCCTAAAGTTGTCATTGAGTAAGAACTGATATTTCAAAGCTTGCATAGTAAAATGCATTAAAATTGGCGGTAGAGGTTTTCAAGGCAGTTCGCGCATAACAAAACGTAAATTCTTGCATCACGCTGCAGAGTTCTTAAGCTCAGCTTAAAACGCCCAAACTGCCGAAAAGTCTTTGAATAATTCTTTGAACGTACCTGACTGCTAAAGGTGCCACTCATCGTCTGATCAAAGAGATACTCAATTGCAGGCAGAGCGATTCTTGTTCTGGGGTGACAAATTTTGGGCGACAATGAGAGGGTGGTGCCTGAAAATGCATAAACCATCTTATGCCAGCAATCTTTGCCATTTTATCCATAGAGTTAGCAAGTCAATGAAACAGGTAATTTCACACTAACTTTTTCTCGTGTGAATCACCCAAAAAATCGTGTTTTGCCACACAATTTTTTGGGAAAAAATTGGCACACAAGAAAATGTCCAGCTACATGACAACTCGTCATTTTTACACGGTCCTCTCGGCCTTAATCTCACGGTTTTTCGCGCGATACACAGGAAAAATCGTCTGGAGAAAAAAAACCGTTTTTTGTGTAAAAAATACGATTTTTTCGCATAAAGACCACACGAAGTTCTCATGTTGAGTTTTATCTTTAATGTGTCATGGCTTGTCTCTGGGGTCTTTGAATTCGTATACGTACACCTATTGGCCTAAGTTAAAATTATCTGAGAAGTTTTCATTTTCCTAAATGTTCGGGTCAGTTCTAAAACTGTGTAATAATAGTGCACCATCCAATTAACCAAAATTTTTATGAATTTCATCCCATTCAACGCATTCAACGATGAAAACGGAAGAGCTTTGTGATGGAAAAATTTGGATGATCTTTTTGTGAAAACTTGGATTATTTTTTTTGTGGAACTAGAACTGGAGCTTGAAATTATGAATATCATTATTAACAATATCTAAAAAATATCATAATTAACAATTTCTAAAAAATAACAAAATAAAATATAAAGGTTTTTAAACATTTTTTTGCTGATGTATCTTATGGTTCATGCAAAGAAAATAGCCACTAATTGCCAGCAAAATCAATTGAGCCGAGAGATAGCAAGGATTTTAATTCAGACTTAAAATAAAAAAAGACGGTAGAAAAATTTTGTATCTATTTTTGCTTGTGCTAAAAACAGTGATGTTACCTCAAAATTTTGATTATGGCACAATTGCTGTTTGTGCCCCAACCGAAATCGAAAGCTTATCTCGCAAGGTTTTCCTAAATCTAAAAGTAGCGATGCATCTTCCTTCAAAATTTTCCAGCAAAACTTTGCAAGATAAATAAGCTCTTCAAAATGCAACAATTTTACAAGATAACCATTCGACTACCAAGAATCATTCAAAATAACCATTTATCTGACAAGATCTTGCAAGAAAACCATCTGGTTTTGACTGGGGTTCTCTCCCTTGATAAAGCTAATTTGAATAATGTGTGTAGAATTGATAAAATCAAACTAAAAATCCTGTAATACAGACTGGCTGATAGACAAAACGACTCATTTTAAAATTCGTACCTTAAAAAGTATTCAAGAGCGGGCATCAAACTTTGAAAACACTGTTTTGCAAATATCGAATTTTTTATAAACTGAGGGCTTTACTTCATTTGTTTACTTAATATTTGTCTGCGATTATTATTTCGTGTTTCCCCTGTTCCATCATATAGATGTTATCAGAAATAACTGGCCCTAGCTGGCTCGTCGGCTTATTGAGATTTTTCTTATCTGCTGTGATAGTAGCTAATTTTCAGATTTTTCTGAGACATTTCATATGATATTAAATTCATAGATATTCCTATTTGGCTTGCTAAGCGCTCATTTTTAGAAGAAAAAAAACGGGACAAACAGCAAAAAAGCATATAAAAGTTGTCCACATTTTTTTTGTAGCAAGTTAGTAGAAACCATTTCCAATATAGTTTGATACTGCAGAACAGTGTAATCAAAGAGCTTGTGTTCAAATAACATATTTCTTTCTTCGGGGCGTTTCATAAAGATACGCCAATCGTCCACTCTTGTTAATCCATATTAAATAATTATGACTATTCCGTGTCGTTTTATCATTTGAATGGGAGAAATTCAATTCAGTCATTCATTCAACATAAGGAACGTGATTTTAAAACCAATTTTTTCTGAGAGTTGATTGTACAAAAGCCGACTACCCAAAAGTGGAGAAAGTTGACGAACTTAGTCAAAAGCTGAAACCAGAAGACAAAATGTTTTTTATCTTGCAGGATTTATTAAAATACATTTATTTAGGGTAGTTCTTTTTCAAATTATCTCTTTTGTACATATACACTCATTTGTATTTAAGAGATAATTTAAAACAGAAATACTTTAACTAAATGTATTTTAATTTCGAACAATATTTTTATTTGTTAATATAGTGTGCTTCCATGTTTCCTCATCTCGCTACTTACATTAACATATGCTATTTCTCTTGAAATGTTATTTTGTATTTTGCGCGGAAAAATTCAAAATTGCTGCCGTAATGGTTGTAAATTTTTACAATAACAAAAACTGAGAAATAACGTAATCGTCTCATGCCGGGCGTGTTCGATTTTTTTGCTTCCAGGCAAGATGAATGTTTTTTTGCAAGGTTTTGATAGATGAATTGCAAGGTTATCTTGCAAGGTTTTGGATGAAAATTTTTCAAAACGATTTATCATCTAGCAAATTTTTTGTCAAAATTATACAAGATCTTGCACGATAACCATTTGGAGTCGCCGGGAGTTGTTTCACATTCATATCAGAGTGAATCGCGGAGAACGCTTTAGCAACTATAACACTACAACATACCAAAACCACCGGTATAAGTCGGCCTTAGTTTCCTCATTCGAGAGTCCATTCCATCTCCACCAGCAACTGTTTCACTTTCTCCGTCTACCTTGTACTGCTGACATAGCTTGTTTGCTTTGTCCCAAATTTCCATCATACTCTTTCCTGTTTCCTAAACAAATGTACAACTGAAAGAACAGTGGGAAAATGATGAGCTTCAATACAAAGTTTTCATAATTTTGTTTAAATATTTTGTTAAATTGGCTTGAGCAAAAAGATTGTTACAGTCTATATATACTGTTTAACCCATAGAAGATCAATTCAACTCAAATTAGCTTGAGATATCAGTTTGCACTGTTTTGAAGAGTTTTGCTAACTGTTCGTCTGCGTAGAAACAACTGAAAAAAAAATTTCACAGCAAAAGCCTCAAAAACAATTTAAGTGGAGCGCGGGTCAAGGCACACAGCTTTGAGGTGATGAATCATTCAAAAAACCAAACGTATTTTATCCTGAGCATGTTTTTGATCAAGCGACTTTTTGTATTTTATAGTCTTATTTGCGATCTAAGTTTCATTAACATCACGACAAACAGCTTATGTTCCTAACTTCTCAGCAAATTTTTGAATTGAATTTCCGAGGAAACAATTGAAAGAAAACAGTTAATTCAAAACAATTAACCATAGCCGGCAGATTGCCGGAAAAAAGTCGCCGGTGACGCGCTTGATTCACATCGGGATTGAAACATAAAAAGAAAAAAAGAGGAGATAAATTGACCAATTGATTTTCTTATTTTTTTCCAGTGTCAAAAAATGTTCTAATTCGACGTGCAGTTTTGTTTGGATTCTGAAACTATGCTTAATTCAGATTCTAAACTGAAAGCTAATAAGCTTAATACCAATGTCAGCCAGCAAACACTCTAATTAACTTTGATAACCTAATTCTCAATGACTTAATGACATCTATATCGGTTTATCTCGTCTCTTTTGATTTTGCTCTTTTGACCTTAACTGTATTCACTATCTTGCGTAATTCATTGAGTGAATGGAATTAAAAACCATTCAGTTGAAACAGTGAGTGAGGTAAGTCAGAAGTTAAAAGTGAAAGTTGTGACTTATGTAAAGCGAAAAACGTGATCAAAAGGTAAAGCGAATTAAAAAAACATAGGAGGACAAGTCCTGACGTACAAATCAAGGGATTTTCATTGTCTAAACAAAAATAGATCTAAAAAGGAACAATTTCTTAAAAAAATCAGATCAAAAACAACATGAATGGACTGAGAAAACCAATTAGAAAAAAACTTTGATCCATAAAATTGAAAAAAAGTTCAAACACCGTTTCCTCACTCTACTTTAAATTTAGAGGGGAAAAATTTCCCGCCGCATAACCACTCGCTGAGTTTTCTGTTTCAGAGTGACCGAAATCACTTCTCCAATATGATTTCAAAAATCATGCAAATGTCAACAGATCTTGAAGAAAAGACAGCGCTCCAATACAATTCTTTGAATTGTAACAAAAAGCGAGGGCCTAAACAATAGCCGTTTGAAAGGCTGACAATGGGTATTGATTATTTTTTTTTAATAAAACGAGAAAGATATATATAAATGAACATATATATATATATACACACATATATATATATATATATATATATATATATATATATATATATATTTTTATATAAGTAATACAATGCAAAATTTTATATAATTCATTTTGCAATGGTGCAACAACAAACGCGATACGTTGCTAAATCAACATTTCCAGCGAATGATCAATAAGAATTGCGCTGAGAAAAAAAAACTCAATTGCCAGCAATAAAATTTTACACTAAATTTTCTTTGTTTTTATCAGAATTCATTATCTCCCTTTGTTGGTTTAATAAGCTCAGTTCAACAATGAGCAACTGATGAAAAGCTTTGGAAGACTTGTGGTTTTTTTAAGTTGTACTTACTTACCTGCAAAATTGATGATCAAGAGGCAAAAATATTGAGATATGATGCATCACAAATATATTTGCTGGTTTTTATATATTTGCAGATTAACCCCTTACAACATGACATTTCAATTCTTTAGAGCAAGAGGGAGAGAACAGGTTTGAAAAGAAACCAGGGTGAAAAAAGGCACCATATCAATATGTGATCGCCTGTTGCGGTTTTCAATTGGTTGCCATAAAAAAATATTATGATAAACAGCATAAAGTTTTTTGAAAGTTAATTTTTCTATGCTGCTCTGCTTGGAGTATTGCAAGCGCAGGAGAAAAAATGTTAAACAACACTGAAAATAAAAAGTAACGTCTTCTGTTTAAACTCTTTGGCGTGTGAGGCTCATCAGATCATAACACTTTAAGTGAACTGAAGCCGCAATTGCTTCTATACAAATGCAACTAATATTAGTTTCTGTTAGCGACATTACTTTTCTAAATATTAATTTCTAGACCATTTTCAACCATAGCACATTATCGCAATGATTCTGTTATAATGTCTTGTTTGAAATCAGTTTGAAAGCAACTCTTGCGCATATTTTGGCTTCCAGAGACAGCTTTTATGATAAATCTATATCGGAGTTCCAAATATAGTTAACCAGGTTAAAAAATTTTCTGTAGGTTTGGTGATAAAATGCTTTGCCAGCCGCTGGATAAAATATATGAAAAGATAAAAATTAATAACGCATTTGATAACGATTTCAGCACATGCAAGCATTTGAAATATGAACCGACTAACGTCGGATGAATTGCTCTTGAGCAACAGGTGGGGGCAATTCAATTTAGGGGTGCAAATGAAAATTAGTTTGGGTGCCAAAACTGGGACCAGATGGGTTATGGAACCATCGATCTTCAGCATAGCAGTCAGGCATCTTCACCACTAGGCTACCACCACGTTGTTACTCAATCGCTACTAATGGCTTTTAGATTAGCAACAAACGTCATTTTAGCAAGAGAGCAATTGAAATCACTCAAATTGAAAAAGTGAAGCTTGAACAAGTCACTTAAGAAGTCACAGAATGTTACAGAACAAAAGCGCAAAAATTAATAAAAATTAATAAGCGAAAAATTTTCAAAAAATCCCATTTACAATAATTGCATCAAACGTCGTTCAAGATAAATTAAACAGTTAGTTCAGAAAAATTTCACCGCAGAATGCCTTTGCAGAGTTTTCCTACAAAAACTCTAGGTTTTTTCAACAAATTTATCTGAATTTTATGTGTGAACTGACTTGGAATGACTAAAAATTTCAACTTTTCCGAAGTATCGGAATTTTGTACGAGATGTGCTGAAAAATGTGCTGAATGCTTGTAAGAATTGTGTTGACAAGTGCTGAAATTAATTTGGGCAGCACATTTAGCTTAAATATCAATTGTTATGTAATGTTATGAGAGTGAACCGTTGGATCTATTCTGTTCCCCCCAGTGTTTTTTACGCCCCCCAATTACAGATTATATGTTGCAATATAGCACATTACTATGTAGAAATATAGCACGTGCGTCGGGGGGGGGGCGTGAAAAATGTAAGCCCACTAAGCTGGGGGGGGGCAAAACAGAGAATAGATCCGAACCGTTTTTGAAAATTACTACACTTCAGCTTTGTCATAAAACACTGAAGAAAATGTTAACTGAATTTGGACCCTGCTCGGATGATTTATCGATGGATGCAACGCTTATTATTTTCTGGCAAACACCTGCAGTTTTAGCCCCCGGGAATAAAACTCATTAATTCAAATATAAATACCGAAAAAAAGTAATCTTATCTCTATTTTTAATCTTATTTTGCTAACTAAGTTAAACATTAATGACAACTATGACATATTTTGCAATTTCACTATCTACAGTTTCTACTGTTGAGTTGTGATTTTTCGCAAGCGGAATAAAACGCGTTTTTAACTAAGTAGAAAAAAATATTTTCTCAAAGTGAGAGAATAACAAGAAAGATATTTAGTTCAGGAAAATTTCACCGCAGAATGCTTTTGCAGAGTTTTCCTACAAAACTCTAGGTTTTCTCAACAAATTTAGCTGAATTTTATGTGTGAACTGACTTGGAATGACTAAAAACTTCAACTTTTCCGAAGTATCGGAATTTTGTACGAGATGTGCTGAAAAATGTGCTGAATGCTTGTAAGAAATGTGTTGACAAGTGCTGAAATTAATTTGGGCAGCACATTTAGCACTTTCAGCCAACCTTTCCGCCCATTCAACATATTTTTTACATAACTTCCACACATCACATTAAGCACATCTCTTACTTAATTATCTGCTTATATCCGCTCACGCCTTGATTCAAGTACGGAAGACTTTGAACGATAATTTCTGAGAGGTCTTACTTTTTATGATGTCTTACTGAAAAAAACTGGAAGTTGAAGCAACAAAGCAGAAAATTTATCAATTAAATCTGCATAGGTTCAGTTTTTTTTCAAAAATAATGCAAGTCGACTTACTGAAAGTCCACCCGGTAGAGGTTTTGGAGTCCCAGCTTCGGGTTCGCTAAAGCAGATAAAAGCATGTATTTGATTAACATTTTATATTTTCGTCGATCACTTGATCTAAATTTCAAATAGTTTCGAAGGACTATTTTTCATTTAACCCTCAATTTTTTGAATAGCAAATATCTTTTTACACAAAGTATCACTTAATCTGGGCAAACTTTTCTTATCGAAACCTTTCCCCCAAACCGTACATTACCGTGATTTCGGTTATCCCAAATACGGGCGAAGAGGTCAGAGCTTACTAGGGTAGAAACACAGTTACTACTTACAGAAATTCTGGCATTGGACCAATCAGTGCGGTGTCATTTCCTCCATCATCAGAGCCACTGCCCGTTCTCTGTTTCTCATCAAGTTTTCGACCCAGCTAAAATATCAATTGTTATGTAATGTTATGAGAGTGAACCGTTGGATCTATTCTGTCCCCCCCCCCCAGTGTTTTTACGCCCCCCAATTTTAAATAATATGTTGCAATATAGCACGTTACTATGTAAAAATATAGCACGTGCGTCTGGGGGGCGTAAAAAATGTAAGCCCACCAAGCTGGTCCGAACCGTTTTTGAAAAATACTACACCTCAGCTTTGTCATAAAACACTGAAGAAAATGTTAACTGAATTTGGACCCTGCTCAGATGATTTATCGATGGATGCAACGCTTATTATTTTCTGGCATTCACCTGCAGTTTTAGCCCCCGGGAATAAAAACTCATTAATTCAATTACCGAATAAAAACTGATCTCATCTCTATTTTTAATCATATTTCGCTAACTACGTTAAACATTATTGACAACTATAACATATTTTGCAATTTCACTATCTACATTTTGTACCAATTGCAACAAACTTAACCCCCCCCCCCCCCCCAAAAAAAAAATGCTATCGCCGTTGTCTAATGTCAAAGAGGGCAATTAAGAGCCCATGAATTTTACACTGCTGAATAAACATGTCTGATCTAAAAGCAGGACTGCTTTGAATGGATTTCGCCGAAAAATTTTGGCGGGAAATTTTTGAAAAAATTAACCGATTTTGAGGCTGCCTGTAGAATAACCAATTAGAAGTTGATTAGTCCTGATAGCTATTTTTGAAAGGCATTTTTAATTTCTCGGAAACGCGATAGGTGTGCATTGTTTTTTTTGTTTTCAAATTCAGCTTCACGTAGATAATTCATTCCAATACTTAATCGTCTTGATTACAAGTTTAGCGGTTGTTCACCTTTCCAATTGAAGCTCCTCCGTCCATTGCTGCCCTGCAGTTGTCCTCTGCCTCATTCTGGTCTATATCGTTGTTCTCTTCTATTCTGTCTAGACCATTCGTCATACCATTTGTAGCTGCTTCCTGAAATGGCCAACACCACCATCGTAATCGACACTCAAAACTCGGACCGCTTATCATATGATAATTAAAATTTATACGACAATTAAACGTCATATAAACGTCGATTCAATAGAAATCTCAGGAGGGGTTTTGTTCCGAGCCTTGATGTTCACTGGTTTTTTTTGTCAATTTTGGCAGTTTCGTATATTCATCGTAAAGAATCTTGGAGTCTATAATTAGCAGCCCTTCAAACGTAGAACAATTAATTAAAATAGTTGGTTTAAATTTCGTTCTTTCCGAGGAGTAAACGAAATTTGAATTTTAGTGAACATTTACATTTGACGTGATTTTAATAATAATAATAATAAATTGTTTACGGATTACGCATGATACAAACGGGCATTTACATAATTTATTTATTTTCAAATGTTACATGCGCTCCGAAAGGACACCATTGACCCCTATGGATCGTTTTCAGGCGCCTTTGTGAGGAAGATAAACAAAAGAGTTTGTTGGGTTTATGCAGGGAAAAGGACTACTATGTGTCCAAAAAAAAGTTGCAAATAAAACCAAAACACAATTCTTGGATTTAAACGGCAGTATACAACTTACAAATATCGATCGTTCCAATCAGCCAAAAATATAGTTTTTTATGTCTAAAGAACCAATAACATAGTTTTTAAGGAAACTTGTAGCGAAAACTTTAACCTGTTTTTCTTTCATTTTTCTCAGGCTTTTGAAAAAAGTAGGATCTAAACCAAGCAAGCAGTTGCATAGTTTTCTCAACCTTACTGTGATTGAGCAATTACTTAGTTTAGGGTAACTCACTTTAAGTTGTTTTTTTTTGTTTTTCTCATCCCATCAATTTCAATCAGCTCTTTTTCTGCGATTGCTTTTCAGTTGTTCGACATTGCATTCTTTTCGTATCACTTTTATCAGTAACTTTAGCAGTTCGTAAATGTGGAGTTCTTGTGTGCTATAGATGTTGTTTTCTTCTCGTATTTTTGTAGTTGACTCAAATTTTTTCTTAAAAAAAGATTATTCTAAGCAATCTGTTTACTTTGTTATCAATAGGCTGTAGAATGCTTTTTGTCGTCGACCCATAAGCTATGACTCCGTACTGTATGATTGGCTGTACATAGACTCTTATCATATGCGATACTTTTAGGAACTTTCTCAGACGACAAAACATAGCAGTGAACTGGTTCAGCTTCTTCTGGATAATATTGCTATGTTCGGAAAAGCTTAAACGGTGATCTAGAATGATGTCTAAATACTTGAAACTGTTTACATTTTCTATTTTTTCCGCGTAAAGTGAAAAGCCGTCTTCACTGGCTTTCTTTTGCCTGAAAGACATTGTCTTTGTTTTTTTGATATTTAGTGTGAGCTTATTTTGCTCTAGCCAGTGTGTATCATTGTTTAGAGCCAATTGATGCTTGCTATCTATTGTTTTTGGAGTTCCAATGGTTTTTATAGCGGTATCGTCAGCAAAAAGATAATCTGTACTGTTTTCATTGTTACATGAAATGTCGTTTATATAAAGAATAAACAGCAGTGGTCCAACGATGGAACCCTGCGGTACTCCAAACGACACTTGTCTAGATTTTGAAGATTTTATTTTCAGTTTCACTACCTGTGTAATTTTAATGACATTTAGCATCATTTTTGTTCAATCTCGAGTTTTTTTGGCAACTTATGCGTAACGCTATAATTTGGAAAAATTACGTGTTCCCGATTACACGCAGCAATAGCAAGGCTAGTTTCGGCCTGGTAGTAGAATTTTAAAATAAAAAACTTGGCTTGTATTGGAGCACTGTTTTCTTAAAGCAGCTTCACATTTTTTCCTAGAATTTTGTTTCAGTCAATTTTCGACAAGTTTATGAGAGAGCCTTATAAGCAGAAAATTTTATTGTATTGCGCGTGTTTAAAGTATAATAACGTAGAAGAGGGACATCTTCTCTTTTTTCCACCAAAAGAAATGTCTGTCGTTATATCAAAAAACGTGACCTTTCAAATAACTCAGCAAATGAAAAATGATAAAGAACTATATAGCCTTAGACAAAAGTATGTGACTCCAATATCTTTAGGTGTTGAAAATGTGCAAGCAACTATTTCTTTTTTGTGCAATTTAGAGCAACTGACTAATTCTGAAATAGTTCTTATCGAGTCTTAAACGTTGATAATGCATAACGTTCATTGATTTTTTCTGCATTAAACTGTATTAAACGTATTTACACGTTAGGAAATTAAAGTCGCAAAAAAAATGTTGGCATGTCAAGATATTGTCCGCGAAGCTAATTATGCACGGTGTTTAACTCGATGAGCTGAGCTTGCGGTATTTTGGAGACAAAAATTGATTCGTCAACTACTTACCAGTGTTTCCTCATCTCCTGTGTCGGCATCTTTGATGCACTCTTTACCAACCATTGTTTGTGCAGAGGCAAGAGCACTGGTTTCGAAAGATACTCCGTTCTTTGTTATACCTTGACATACTTCACTCGTCAGTTCTGTTATCTTCTGAACAAAAAGAGACAAGGTCATGTCACTTCATCAGCTCAGATGTTACAGCAAATTGAAAATGTAATACAACCACGCAACCAGTAGAAAGTTGCTATTTTTGTAACATTATGATGACATATACTTTCATTAATTGGGACTTCATTACATGTCTTTTTGCATATACATAAGCATTAAACATTGCAGAATGCTCATAAACTTGTTCGCAGAACCATGAAAACAAAATTTTGTTCAAAGGTTGAAAAGCATGATCTCATTAATGCCCAAAATGTCATCAACTTTCGAAATTTTGGGAAGTTAAGTTACGTAACGTCTGTACGCCTGAATTTTAGACTTTTCTAGAGAAATACGTCTGTTAATTACCTCTTAATTGCCTCAATCCCATATAACTGCTGCATTTCCCGTCCGTTATACTGGAGAGAACTACTCTCAGTTTCATTGTATTGCATTACTTGCGAAGAAATGGCCAAAAGACAATGCAAGGAATATCTGATTTGAAATGATCTCCTCCATGTATAAAGATTGGGTATTTCCCATTATCCCCCACCCTCAGCTTAGTGGTCAGATAATCTATAGCCCCCGATCATGGTAAATATATCATCATGGGTGGGCTATATTTTCATGGGGAGGCTATAATGAGGCAGGAACGACACTGAAGATTTAAAAACTCTCATTGAGTAAATTAAATTGGCTATTATAGCAACCATTAAGATCTGTAGACAGTCTCTAATGTTTCATGCAGTAGAGCAGAAAATATTGTGTCAAAAACTTGCCTGACAAAATTCCTCGTGTCTCTTTCGCTTTTCATCTAGCACTTTTTCGATCTCCGCTTGTTCTTCCAAAGAGAATTCTAGGTCTATCTGATCTCCAAGCTGCTCAATTTCGTCCTCAGCTGCTGCGATTTCTGCTTGCAGATCATCTAAGAGAAGCATAACTGTCGTATTGCCGAATATGAAAGCGAATTAGACTTGACTATTTTGTAATACAGAGAGAAAAAGATAGAGAAATGAGGTGATCACTTGATCGACGACAATATAAAAACGATGAAAAAAATTTCTGTGATATAATGATACGGCTTGTTCAATTTAATTCAAATTCAGCCGAAGCTTTTTTATTAGAGACTTATTTATATTGGAGTTTTTTTTTACCTTAAATTAATTTAAAGTAAACTAAACAAATTTATGAACGAGTTAAGTCACTCATGAATCAAATCTCTTCTCGCAAATAAATTAAAAGTTTTTGCTAGAGAGTGTGAGAAATGAAGTCACGCCCGCATAAACAGTTAGTGCAAGGAAGAAGTAAATAAATTAAAACAACCAAAAACAACTTTAAAGTAACCAACGTTGAAAGGAATAAAAGTATTAAACGCCGAAACAAATAACCGAAAAACAAAGACTCAGAATAAAATTCAAAGAATCTCCTCTGACTAAGCGAAAAATAGAAAAAAAGTACTGAGAATGGAAATGAAAAACCATTTATAAAACACTGATAAAAAACAAAAAAAGCAAGAAGAAGTCAAACTGCAGCAAAGATTAAAAATCAACAATTGAGAAAAAAACGCGTTTTTGTCCAAACGCCATTTCAACATTTTGACATTTTACATTAAAACAAAATAAGTGTGAAAAAAATCACGCCAGGAAAGTAAAAGCACATTGAGAAGACAAATGACTAATCTTTGACAAAATGGCCTAAGATTAGATCCTAAGTCATTAGCCAATAAGTTTTAGAGAGATGAGCATTGGTCTTATTGATGCAGTTTCATTTCACTGTTGTTAGCAAAAGAACCAAAGTATAATTTTTGTGTCAAATTTTTTGAGACGTAGTGCGCAACGTTTAATTCAAGTTAATGTAATCACATGCAACTCAAGAAATATTCCTTAAGCACTGTATGGTTGTATGATAGCACCTTTTTGTTTCAAGATTTAAAGTTATTACATATAGGAGTCATCCAATCTTTAACTAGTCCATATCTAGCCGTGGAATTTGGAATATTGAAGTCGAATCTTGAGTATTTTCGACCATTGGGTTTGAAAAACACAAATATCTGTAGATCTCAAATTTATCGATGAATAAAAGCAACAAAGCGTATTTTGTTTAAACTAATAGTATCCTGTGGGAACAACTACCTTTTGCATTAGAATTTCATTGTTGGTAGTTGAGTGAATGCGTTATATACAGCAATGACTTAGAGTTTTGTTTGGTTCTATTAAAAATTTCTCCTGTTAAAGCATCTGTTAAACAAAAAAACTTTTAAACTATCTCAATTAAATTCTTTAGCTCTAAACCGTTTAAATCGGTGAACAGACAAAACAGTCCCGGAAAAAACAGTACCGAAGAGCAAAATATTCCCAGACAAAACAGTCCCAGGAAAGCAGACAAAACAATCCCACACCAAAGTAGTCCCAACTAGACATATAGTTTATTATATGCGCACCAATAAGCAAAAAAACGCCTTAAGTTATTCATATGATTGTAAGTCATTGAAGAAAACTTAAGCTGATTACAACATAGTGCTTGCCAAAAAATATGTATTTTGAACGAATGCATTCAGAAGCTTCCCCAGTGGACAACGAATGGTTATCTTGCAAGATCTTGCAAGATTCTGGCAAAATCTTGCAAGACGATAAATCGTATTGCAAGATTTTCTTCCAAAATCTTGCAAGATCTTGCAAGATAACCCTTTGTCTTACAAGAATCTTGCAATATAACCATTCATCTTGCAAATATGCAAATAAATGGAACATGATCGAACAAGATCAAAATGAGACGCGAACATTCCTTCCCCTCAATTTTTTTTACGTTGTGATATAAATTACAACCAAAATAGCATCAGCTTTGTTTTCTTTCGCTCAAACTAAAAATTGAATCAATTTAGAAAAGGAAAGTAAATTGTTTTCCATAGTAGCAAAACAAGAAATTTGAAGCACGAATTAATGTAAAGAAATGAGAGTAACCAGTATTAATACCAACGGCTGTAATAAAATACAGATATCTGATATAAATTTTGTTTCAAATGATCTTTGAAAACTCATTCCATTATATTTTGGTAATAGTTTGCGCTAAATGAAAGATAATGCGTCTAAAACAACCAATGATAGCAGAGCTCGACCGGAACGAACTTGCAAGAATCTTGCAAGATAACCATTCTTCTAGCAAGATCTTGCAAGATAGCCATCGTCTTGCAAGATCTTGCAAGATAACTATTTTCTTGCAAGATCGTGCAAGATAACCATTTTTTGCAAGAATCTTGGAAGATCTTGCAAGATAACCACATGGTCTGGACTAGGGTTAACTAGTAGATTATGCTTGTTAGTTGTTTGCAGATTATGTTTACAACTGTTTTGAAACTTAATCGGGACTCTTTTGTCTGGAAATTTTTTGCAATTTGGGACTGTTTTGTCTGGGACTGTTTTGTCCGGACACGTTCAATCATTATGGTTTATCAAGTTTAGAGTCCCTCGCTAGAGCGATGACAGGAAATTTCCGAACTTGTCGTCAAATAGGCAGTTTTGAAATCGAAATCGACAATATCGGAAGAAGAGTGAAATAAAGTTGTAAACTTTCGAACCAATGTTTCTTTTTTCGAAAAATTTATGAAAGCTTTATGAGAAACCAGGTGACATGCGTCTACACCTGTACTCAATTAAATTCCGTTCTGTCAAAAAAGTATATTCCCCTTTTACTTTTTTTTGCGAAAATGGATTATTCACCTGTGGTAAACTCATTCGAAAACTGAGCTCCAGTAAATGCCCTTTCGATGCAAAAGCTGAATGATTTGAGATGAATCTACACCTACTTTTACAGTCTTGCATGAGAGCGAGAGCCACCTGAATGAATGCGGTTACATTCCTGGAACTTCCCTCGTCAATATACTTTGAGAAGTTTGAGTATATTGCTTCTTCCAGAAGACCAAGCATGTCTTCAATTGTTTCTTCCAGCGTATGTGGTTCGTCACTCAACAGTTCCCTCACATTTGAGAACTGATTTTCATCATCTTCAGAAGGATTCCCAATCAATGATAATGACCCATTTGCGGATGGTGACGTGGCTCCTGTTTCCATGACGGCCACTGTCGTTGAGAGTGACGCTCGAGTTGAGCTCAAATAAGAGGAGGAATTTAGGCAGGTGCTCATCTCTGATGGACTCTTTTTCACAAACTAAACATAAACTTTGTCTTTGCTGCTTGTCCTTGAGCGTTGAAATTATGAAAAGACAAACAATTTAAATGAAAGCGAGTGTAAATTAACGCCTGTTTAAAAAATATACTAACGGCTAGAATAGATTGACGGTTAGCTAATATATTGACAGCTAAAATAATTTTATTGAAAATATTTTGACGGTGATCTTCTCAGTATGTCAATCAGTAAAATTGTCAAGCTGATTTATTAGTCAAACACAACCCAAAGAATTGAACAAACTCATGATTCGACTATCAACCTCATAAAAGGACCACCTTTGATCGTCAACAGAGCGTATACCAATCAAACACAAAACAGCAGTAATTCTTAGAAAAACTCAATTTTTCAAATTTTTTGGAAAACTAAACTTGACAAAATCATTCACACCAATAACAAGATATTGAGTATAGGGGTAGACTATTACCCTCAGAAACTAGCAGCAACTTTTATAGAAAACAAACGAGGACCAAAATGAAATGATAAAGATAAAAAAATTGAAATTTATGAAATCAGGGAAAAATGATAAGCACGTTTTAAAAGTGTTAAATATTTTCAAGGTGAAAAGGTGTTACGTTTAATTTCATTGAAAGTATAAAAAGCTTCAGTTAATCACCATTGGAGAGCCAATGAGACAAGTTTTTGATCATAATAGACACAAACCTCTTCAGAGACGCACAATTTCAGTTTAAATGTAAATTAGGAAACAAAACATTAAAAAATTCGCTTTTGTTTCCTTCATTTTATTATTCCAGCTTGACTAAAATTTTTGTCTTGGTTAATGTTTTCGTTGGCAACCAGATGAAAAAAAAGCGATAGCGAATCTTCAGAAGATTATTTCAGGATGAATTCCGAAAACAACTCGAAGCAGGAAGCCTGCTGACCATACCACCTAGCGTCACTAACTTTGCCAATTAAAGATCCCCAATAAAGAGATTATTTAAAATCGTTTCAACCCAATTTTTTCAACAGATTGAACGGGAAAAATGAAGGATCAGAACAGTGCATATAGTTTGTCAGTTTTAAAAAATAGCGCAGGTAGTTAACTTATTATACTAAAGTTCATTCGTAGCAGTTCTTCCAATATTTTTGTAATCTGTTTTTTCTTTTCAATTTCTGTGAGAATAATTTTAGTCACATTTATTCGAAATGACCTGAACACAGACGTTAATTTTTTAGATCAGATTGCTGTGCAAATAAAATTTTTTTAGAGTTCAGAAAAATCTTAGATTGACTCATATCCCAGACAGACTTCCACTCAACTAAGCGAACAAAACTCTTCAATTAATGGATGTAGATCTAGAAGCTAAAAAAATTATATTTTCAAATGGTTATGTACTTTTCTAATGTTTTAAACGAAATTTAGGCGTGGAGTTCTCTATTGTGGAGTCTCAACTCTCACAATTCTAATATGTTACTCATCTTTTTTACGTTTCACTATGACATAAACTAAAAAAAATTCAAAACATTAATGAAAAATACCTGAAAAAAACCCATTAAAAATCTGACCTACAAGTAAAAAGTTTTGACCCACCTGATACATGAAAAAAATGAAACAATTCTATTAACTAGCTGAAATTTTTAACGGCGGTGCTTAACTTTTATTTGAATGAAGAAAAAAATAACACTTTTAGGAAAAATCTGAAAATTTGTCGTCACATATTGAGCAGTTAGAAATTAAACATAAAAAAAGATATGGCAATAAATGGTTAGAATTAAATCTGGAAAAAAGAGAACTTAATCACAATAAGCGGCAAAATTGCTAATTATAATTAAATTTGAAGAAAACAAAAGTTCACAGTTCTTCGTGAACTTTTTAGTCAATGTTGTCAAAATTAGCGAAATACAGTAAATCAATGTCATAAAGCATCAAAAAGAACTATGCATGCCTTGCAATCCAAAACAAAACAAATAACGTCATCTGAAAAGGCATCAAGTTTGTCACTGGAGTTTAAAACAGAAAAAGTATCACAAAACTCATCATAATCCAAGCTGAGCTTAATAAATTTTTGCAAAATATATAAGTTCAGAAAATTCTTTTGAAAAGCACTTTAGCAAAAATTTCTCTGGTTTTGGA
This sequence comes from Convolutriloba macropyga, assembly GCF_964194025.1. Taxonomy (NCBI): domain Eukaryota; kingdom Metazoa; phylum Xenacoelomorpha; order Acoela; family Convolutidae; genus Convolutriloba; species Convolutriloba macropyga. The sequence goes on along the minus strand of NC_134473.1, from coordinate 10,954,850 downwards.
AAAAAACTTAGCCATCAAGATTTTGTACTGTTCTTGAAATTGCGATGAAGAATTCTATGAAATCATATATGTCTTATTGATTTATATAATAGAAGTGCACAAAAATGAAAACTTTCTATAATCAAATTTAAAAAGTACAGCTGCAACTTTATAAAGGCCATACCTAGAGGCACATAATTTCTTCTCATTTTGGAGAAAAATGAAAAACTGAGAGAAGTTGACATAAAATAGTTACAAGTTTCTCAATTTTAAGCCATACTTCTTAACAAAATTGTTTATGCCAAAAATAATCAATTGGTAATAATTACTTTAATTTCTTTTAAAAGTTTGTTTTCAATTCTCAAGTACTGTAACAAAATAATATAGGGGACAAAAATATAATAATTGGACTAAAAATCTCGGCCTTAAATATCTGAATGATATCCAAGTTTATTCTTAATAATAATTAGAGCTAATTAACTCTTATTAATTAACTTGAATTTTCAAAATGCTAATAGAACAATATTAATCTTAACATAAAAAACAAAACAGTTTTAAACAAAAAAAAATTCTTTGAAAAAGCCGCGCCTGAACAAAACACTCGCTTTGGAAAATTTTTTTTTCCAAAGCCCACAACTTTTCCAAAGCCCACAACTTTTTTTCAAGTCATTCATTTCCTGCTTCAAATTCACTCTAATAAAATTGATTTAAAACACCCTCCAATAATTCACAGCCTTTGTACTGAGGATGACTCTATTTATTCCTCGTGAAGTGGGCAATCATGCAGTCTAATCACTACTTTTTTATTCAACCAGCAGTGTGCAAATAATTGCTCATGGTAGTATTGATAGACTAGAGTGTGGCTTGTTTTGTCAGAATATGTTTGATAATAGAGAGTCTGGTGGGGCTGGTATCAAGATCACTACCAACTAATTTGACAAAAATTCCCTGAAATAACTCGAGCTGCATGCTTGTCTCATGAGAAAAGAGTGTAATTGACTGCTTTTCTCTTTCATTGCATACTCTATACAAAAATGGTATACAAATATTCAGATTTCGATTATTTTTTTCCATTCTAACCTGATCCTTGACACAATAGAAGACATAGGCACCCAGGTTGTCCGCAACCCGAATGCAGAAGACAACAGCGAAGTTTTGCACCTTCGATCCGAACTTCACTTTCTCGTTGTAGGGGTTCTCAGGACCCACATAGAGAGGAGTTTGGTCGATGTCTTCGAATTCATTGAGGGAACTCAATTCTTGGTACAAAGGGATGTCCAGTATTCCTTTCCCAATCAGTTCTGAAACAAATTATTGCAGATACAATGATTTCACCATAAAATATGTCAAAAATACAATGCCAAAAAATTTTAGCAAAAAACTACATTTAAACGGACATAAAATAGCAGACGTTATAAGGAAATTGAGGAAAAAACCACAAATCTGATCTGTAATCTTCCCAAAACACCGTCCAAAAATTGACGAGTTGTTAAAAATATCTTTTCAAGGATTGAGTTGTCGTTTTCAAGTGGAAAAAGGTAATGTGGGAATCATTTTCGCATAGAAAAAGTTAGCATAGAAGCAAGTCGAAATGGTGCGAGGTAATTGGGTTCGGCGGACACAAAACCAGATAAGAATTAGGACCGGAAACTTCTATTCGATTAGAAGAAAAATCTAATAAGCTTAACAGCCCGGACCTGAGTGCCATAGACTTTCAGTACTGAATCAAAACAAGGAGGCTCGTTAATGTGCGTTCGCACATGATGTTCCGACCCATCTACCTTTTTTACTTAACTGTCCTTTGACTAACATTTTTGACAAAGAGATAATCAAAAATTGATGTTTGAGTACAATAAAAGTGTTACACGGCCAAACTAATAATTGAATTAAATAATGCTATGCCTCATTACAACAAGAGATCTGCCATCAAAAGAAAGCAAAAACAGAAATTTTATGGCAAAACTCAGTATCCAAATTTAAAAGCACCTAGTAACAACGTCAGAATAAAGTCAGTCAAGACACTAACTACACAGATTTATTTTTTCCTAACTACACAGCAGCAGAGATTTTTATTTAATGAGACGATGTAACAAGTCGACAAAAAGAAGAAATAGTGAGGCGAAATTCAAAAATCAATCAACATTTGCTAAACCAAATAATTTCAAAAGTCTTAAAAATCATTAGTATTTAACAAAATAAACCCTAATTTAAGACAAAGTTGTAATGGACCTGTCTTTGGTTAGACTGAGCCACCGGAACGGACCAAAGATGCGGAAAAACTACGAACAACAAATTTCAAAAACTGCGGAAACACAAATTAGTGAAGCCATTAAAATCATTAGCTATAATCTGATTATTATGTATTTTATTTCAATTTCTTTCCATACTAGTTCAATTAAAACAATACCGAATGAATAAATACGTTCAATTGGGCCACATCTGAAAATCATTGGGATCTGTTATTACGCCATTGTGCTAAAGTAGTACAAAAAGAAACACAAATACATCACTCACATAATTTCGAGAAAACGCATATTGTGCAACAAACAAAACTTCGATTACGTCATATTATCAATACACATGTTATTTTTTTAAAAAAACAAGGAACTGTATGGGACATCGCAATGATGGGAATAAGTTACAAGTTGACGAAAAGAACAAAAAAACTGAAAAAAAAGGAAAAATCCTGAAAAAACTTTAAAATGTATAAAATCCTGAACTTTAAGACTTTTAGCTATAAACTAGCTGCTTGGGGTAACATCATGCATTCAAAAAACAAGTTTATGAGACTGGTCAGCATTTTACGGCTACCTAAAGAATAAAAAACAAGCAAAAACAGCGAATTCAAAAAAAGAATGAGCGAGAAAAGTGTCGAAGCCATTAAAAAATCAATTTTTGGTAAAAACTTTAACTTTTCTACAGAGCATAAGTCAACAAACATGAACCAATGAATTAAAACCACGCAATTTTTGAGAAAATCCGTAGTATCAACGCCATAAAATACAATAGGATTCAACGGAAGCTAAGTTATTAAGGTTAAAAAGTAACTAAGTTAGGAAACACGCTAAATTATGCCTCGATGAGACAACAAAGATGACATTTGTTCATATATTATCAAAAGGACATTACGATAAGTCATTGATCATGAAAATAACAACACAAACACATGTAAAAAATGACTACAAAAGTGCGAGAAGATAGTGTCTAAGCCACTTAAACCATAAATTTTTCTCTTGAAACTTTATCCATGATCTAAACAACGTCTTCGCAAACTCAATGGGAGATATAAATATCAGGACAATTTGATAAAATTTCAAGGGGAACCAATAATACGAAAATATGCAAAAACTTTTGGAAAAATTTTTGAAGTCTTAAGGCATTGAAGTCATATAACAAATAGTTAGAAGACAAAACCTTTAACACAGTTATTATCGATGCAGTAGAAAGGAGGAGGGCCCTGTCATTACTGAGACTGACTTGCAATTCAGGTAAATATGTTAATGATCGGTTAATGTTAAAAAAATTTCTCGAAAAAAACTTTTTTATAGTCTTAACAGCCATTAAATTCAATAGCTTTCAACGCAAGTCAATAAATACGGTCAACTATGACTTGTTTGGAAGATAAGAGATTTGTCACGCATATCTAATCAATAAATCATCACAATAATTCTTATGACTATGGAAACACCGACAAATACAGGCAAAAATTCATTAGAAAAGTGTGAGATGAAAGTGTCGAAACCATTTAATCCATATATTTTTGTCTGAAACTTTATCCAGGATCCATTAAACATCTTCCCTAATTCATTGTGGAATATCAATATCAGGACAATGTGGCATGATTTCATGAGGAATCAAGATTACGAAAATATCCAAAATATTTTCAAAAAAAATTTGAAATCTTGTGGAATTGAAGTCATATAACAAATAGTTAGAAGACAAAACCTTCATCTCAATTATTATTCGAGTCAGTAGAAAAGAAGGGGTTCCTATCTTTACGGAAACTGACTTACAATTCATGAAAATAAATTTATGACCGGTTAATGTTAAAAAAACTTCTCGAAAAATCTTTTTTATAGTCTTAACAGCCAATAAATTCAATAGCTTTCAACGCTAGTCAATAAATACGCTGAGTTATGAAATGATTGCAAGACTATTTGTTTTCATGCACAGTTAATCAATAAAACATCACAAAAAATCTTATGACTATGGGAACAACAACAAATACAGGCAAAAACCAAAAATTCATTAGAAAATTGTGAGAAGAAAGTATCGAAACAACTTAAACCAATAACTTTTGTCTGAAAACTTTATCCATTATCCATTAAACATCGTTCCTAACTCAATAGGAGAAATCAATATCAGGATAATGTGGTATAATTTCAAGAGGAACCAAGATTACGAAAATATCCAAAAACTTTTCAAAAAATATTTGAAATCTTGTGGCATTGAAGTCATATAACAATTAGTTAGAAGTCAAAACCTTCAACTAAATAAATATTGACTGCAGTAGAAAAGAGGGGGGTCTCGTCATGACCGAGAGTGACTTAAAATTCATAAAAACAATTTTATCATTGGTTAATGTTAAAAAGTTTCTCGAAAAATCATTTTTAAAGTCTTAGCATCCATTAGCTGTCCACTCAAAGCCTTAGATAGGTTCCCTTAATGCTCATTACGAAACCAATTGCACTTTTCGTCAATGAGCTTATGCCATAAGACTCCAAAAACTTAGTAAAACCTCAAAAATAAATTCAAAATTTCATTTAAAATTACGAAAACTCCGCGTCGAAGCCAAAAAAACACGAAACTTCAATCCTCGATAACTTCTTGAAAAAAAAAACAAATTCAAAAAAACTTTTTTTAGTTTTGAATTCTACGCTGGACGAGTTTTTTAATGATACCACTCACATTTCTCTACGGTGAATAATATTTCGATCGGCCAAAATGGTCTGAACAAAAAAAACCCATTTGAGTATATAGTTCATCCCCCCACAAGTGGGATCGAAACAAAACTTTCATTGCGATCTTTTTTATTACCAGATTTCTGATCATGGAACTTGATAGACATTTCAAAGCAAAATTTATACTAAAATTCTGAATTTAGTATGAACATAATGAACTTCAATGCTAGCAGTTTACAAATGAAAAATATATATATATATATATATATATATATATATATTTATACATTTATATATATATATATATATATATATATATATATATATATATTGCAAATAGCATTTTAATAGAATCGGTCGTTTGATTATCTGTCGAGTTGATCTGCGTGGCTTTATCGTTGATTATAATTGATGTGAAAAGCATCTATTAAAGTTCCACTAAATTAATCCGTTTAACATTGACAGGTCACAGCGCGAGATCTATTTGCTTATGTTATTCCCTGGCAACTCTGTCATCAACAAAAGACCCTGAAGTGCAAACTTTCTGGCAAATTTGTATGGTAAGTGGATGAAGTGGAAGTCTTTCAATATGACTATAATTTTGATAATTTCTGCAGCCAGTCTGTATCTATGAACGCTCATTTAAAAGAAACAAGAAAAATCATCTTTTCAAAAATTAAGAATTCATGCTGTAACGCATGCAAATAGTCAAATATAGACTGAACATGCAACATATTCACGGTAATTGCCTTGTGACTACATTATTACATGGGAATTTGTGGTAGCAGTCAATGTTTTATGTGTCAGATATGTCCCTGAAATGATTTCAAAGAATTTTTTAAAACTCCCACCGAAAACGAGGATTATAAAAGTTTTTGGCTTTCAAAATTTTTGCATGATTCCTGTATGATTTCCAGCAAAATATATATAAACTTGGTATTACTGCTAAGAATTCATACAAATTATATATGACTTATTATGATTATTAAGAATCATATATGATCTCTTATGAAATCAAATAAAGTTGTATGATAGATGACCCAGGGTCATCTATCATACTTTAATTTAATTTTCCCACGGTACCAGCCAAAAAGAGCACTTTCTTTTTTTTACTAAAATTTAAAAACACCTATCCTCAGACGACCGTTTTTGGAATTAAAAAGCGAAATTGGGGGGACACAGGTAATTTAAAACACGGGAAGTAAACTGATTAATCTATGTTTCCCACTTCATACAGTTTAACTTAAGTCTGCTCGTTTTGAGACTCAACTCAAAATGTTTTCTAGAATATCAGAAAACTGAAAATTGACACAATAATGTGAATTTCCCATTTGGTTGGGTTCGTTATAAAGAACAGGCACAAAATTATTCACATCTAACACCGAAAGTAAGTACCGACCTAATGATGTCGCTCACATTAAAACAGTTAGACAACGGCATGAAAAGCTGAGCAAAAAGCGTCAGAAGACAAAGCAAAAACAAAAACAAACAGCACTGCAATATGGCTACGCTCACCTCGCAGTTTTACAGCTTTAATGAAAATAGTTTTCTTAGATCCGCTGTTTTTCTCCGGATAGAAATCTTACGTATAATTTTGTACGCTTTAATTCCAGAGCCATCCGGGTCAGTCCAGTTGTGATATGAGAATGAGAAATACATGTAGTTCTCCAGACAGACTCCTGGTCCCATAACAGGTGCATGTCTCACAATCACACTCCCTCCCACTGGGGGCTCATTCAACACCAGGTTCATTGTAGCCCAACCTAAAAATACACATATGATCTTGCACTTCTTGTTTTCAACTATTTTTGCTCTTTTAAAAGTCGTTTATTAAACAATAAAAGTAAGATTATACAGAATTGCTTCAACATAACTAAAAATTAATTCAAAGCATAGTATTGTAGCCATAGATGTACACAAAATCTTTTGGTGAAAAAAAGCCATTGTCACTATCCAAAGATTTCAGCCTTTCTGTATTCAAACTCTTGTGGAAAGAGACACGAGTAAATTCAGTGTCATTTATTTTTTTTTAAAAAAAATAAAGTAATCGATTTGAAAGTAGATACCCAGGTAGATCAGGTTGTCATCGTTATCAATAAATTTTTCTATGAATACAAGTTATTTATTTCCACCTTCTTGAACGGTGAAAAAAGTTCACCACTAAAATCGACGCAATTCTCACAAACAGTTTCGCCCTTCCATGCATTAACTGTGAATTAAAAGATTCGGGTGCTTTTGCGGTATAAAATAATTATTTTCACAGCAATCAAACAAAGAAGAATCTCAAAAGACCCCATTGAAGCAGTGCTACTAAAAACAATAACAAACTCAAAAAATTTTCTGCAATATGATGAAATCTTAAAGTGCTATTGCAGTAGTATCTGTTGACATAGTCAATCAAGCAATCGGGCTATGCCAGCTGGTAGGCAGTATAAACCAGCACAATAAAAAGCAGTGAACTTGTAGTAGAAGCACTTTTTCCAACTCACTCTTTGAGGATGCAATACATTGGCCGGCAATTCAAACCCAGAGAAATAAACGCCAAAAACAACAAGCTCAGCTGAGCGCGGTGGCTAAATGCTATGCGATATAGCTCGAGCAGTAACAGCTAATGCTTAGCTTGTTTCCTCGCTTCAGTAACACATAGAATTATGCGCTGTATTAGATAGTGATGACTATAACTAAGTACTTGCCTCCAAAACAATATCTCATCATTCTCTCAAATTTTCTACTCTAAAATCTGTTGCGCCGAGCAACAAAAAATTCACACCTCAGAACAGTGAGATTTTCCTGCTTCTGTTAAATGTTACTGCCATTTTCTTTTCTTTTTTTTCACCGGAGGGATATAATTTTCCATTGTTTTGGTTTTTATCAATAGTTATTATTCTGATTTCGGACTCCGTTGTTCAAATTATCAGTCTGATATATTCCTTTATTTTTGAAAACGCCAAGAGAGCGTTGATTTTATTTGTCTGCCTAAAATGGATTTCGGTGACGCAGATTTTGCCCAAACATTGGTACCTGAAGATTATTGAAACATTGCCGCAGCAGATGTGGCAACAAAATACAACAACTGGATGCAACAAAGCGATACAAGAAGAGAAGGATATCTGTATCAACTAGAGAAGAAGTCATATTCACAAACTGAAAAGACATATATTTTTCCAGAATTTGGGGTGAGATGTAGCAGTGCTACTAAAAACAATAACAAACTCAAACATTTTTTGTGCTATATGATGAAATCTTATTCCGCAATTGCCGCAGTATCAGTCAACAAAGTGAATCAACCAATCAGGCTATGCCAGCTGGCAAGCAGTATAAACCAGCACTATAAAAAGCAGTGAATTTGTATGAGAAGCACTTTTGCCAACTCTTCGAGGATACAATCCACCGGCTGGCGATTCAAGCCCAGCAGCAGAGAATTAGCCGCCAACAACAACAACAAGCTCAGCTGAGCGCGGCGGCTAAATGCTTAGCGATATAGCTCGAGCAGTAAGAGCTACTGCTTGGCTTATTTCCTCAAATCAGTAACACATACAATTATGCGCTATATTAGATAGTGATGACCGTAACTAAGTACTTTCTTCCAATACAATATCTCATCATTCTCTCATTTTTTTACTCTGAAGCCATAATTCAAAAAGTTATAAAATTATAACTTCTAATTATGGCTTCCAGGTGAAGTTGTAGTAAAAGAATTCATTGAAAATGAGTATTTAAAGTAATCCTAAAAAGCGCGAAAATAAAACGCAAATATATTCAATAAAATATTGAGTAAAGAAATCTGAAGTTTCATTTATCAGTGATCGGGTTTGATGGAAAAGTTGTAGTCCAGTCGAATTTTTTTTCCATTTGGAACTTGGAGACGAAAACTTACTGTTCTTTTGGAAATCCTTTATTCTACCCTGCAATATTACATTATGTAAATTACTTTCTGTTAAAACCACGACCCAAGGAGAGTTTGAATTCTTGAGCCCTTACCACACGGTGTTGTTTGTCCTGTGAGGATTTGTTGCTCAGTTCTCTCATTGCACACATGCAGAGACAAAATGCAGTCTCGGCTCTTGTTTCCCACCTGGTATTTCAACAGACCCATCGGAATGCCTATATTCTCTGAAAACAACACAAGAAGATTACACTCATTTCTTAACAATGAACATAAAAGAGGCTATATCAATGACTGTTTTGTCAGCAATTCACTTAAATTTTTGCTTATAAGGAAGAGAAAATAATTTCCCCGCAGGTTTCAAAAATTGCATTTTTTCGGTTCGTGCCCCCACAAGCCTCGTACGTGCATATTACTTATCACTTGCACCCTCAGACGCACGTGCCATTCTTGTACAGAATATTTTATTATTTAATGGTACGTGCTCTGCATCTGGGGGGGGGGGGGGGGGGGGCTATCACTTTGGATTCCTTTATATGGGAATTTTGGGTAACAGGCTCGATATTACGGCTTATAAGTACTTCTCTGATTTCACTTCTGTTTTGCTTTCTTTTATCTAAAAACCATATAGATTCTTCTTGATACTTACTTTTTTCTGCGGCTAAGTTTGAGGGCAATTTTGCGACGGTGGGCTTAATTTTAGGAAATTTCAAGGTTAATTCCCCTTTGTAACATAAAAAAAGAAAAGTTACTGTGCCCCCCAAAAAATTGTAGTTTAAAAACACAGCTGGAAGACCTGTCGCAAAACAGCAAATATTGGTTCATCTCAGCTCTATTGTTACTCAAGCAGAACAGAAAAAGACGAAAAGACACAAATTAGCATTTTTAATCTTAAGACCTCATTTTTAAGTGCACAAGTTCTAATTTTCAGTGTACTTTAATTTCTTTAGTACAATTTTTGATAGATAAGACAATTCTGTTAAGTTCAGCCTCTAGAGTGGCAGCTAGTAATTTAATTAATTACCTAATACACTTTGACTTAATGAGCTCGCCTTATCGCTTTAACTCGTATCCTTTGATTATGATCTCTTTATATTGAAAGCTTTCAGTATGTGAAACAAAAGGTCTCCTCAATTCAGTTGAAATTCTGGTTAAATAAGTGACAACTATATATGAACAGTAATTATGAGGGCCGCGCTTAACTAAATTTCTCTTTTCAGCATATGTTGAAACACTTTGATCTTAAGTTTACAAATACGTTCGATTACGCTATATTTAAACAAAAAAAATTACTTCGGTTCTACACTAACTCATGAGGTGGTTTTTGAATAGTTTCACATGATTAACAACAAATACGGTAAGCAAACCAACTATAATGTCATTTTTTGGGAAAAAGTGATGTTTGCAGCTCTGTTGACATAGTTTGCATCCACCAATCAACGAAGGAACTGATCTGCACTACGGAAGGATAAGAGAACAAACGGAGATTGAGAAACTACCAGATAACAAGCAGAAAACTTAAAATCTTGAATGTGGAATTGAAATTAATTGCTTACAGCCGCAATCTCAGTTGAGCAGTTAAGTGTCACTGTGTCTCGTATTGAAAGCTTTTCTTGAGCAGTAAGTTATCTGTTACCGTGTGCTTTGCCTACAAAATACTTGCGCTGCAATTGAACTGTTAGTACCCCCATCTTCTAGTGTTCCCATCGAGTGAGTGCAAAGGGCTAAACTCAATTTAAGTTTGGTTTAAGTATTTCCGCATGAGCCCTTCTTAGACACATATCTCACTCTTAGATTCTTTTTCTAACAATTTTGAACTGATATGCATAAAATAAAGCCGTATTGTGTTATCTGTAACAAATCTAACTCAATTTGGTTTTAGAATAACCCAGATTAGCAAATAATGAACTGAATTTCTTTTAAAGTGAACTTATGAGCAGCCGTTCCATAAAACCGTTGTAAAACAAAGAGTGACTAAAAACTGAAGCAATTTTTAAACGAAGTTATATGTCAAAAAGGCAGAGAAAGTTTGTCAAGTAAATCGACTTCGGTGACCAATATTAACATGACAGACAGTATGAGTTTGGCTAGAAATCAGAAATTACATGCGGCAGAAATGATTACAACGATCAGGGCCAAAGTTTTTAAACAGTGTTAACCCTTCGCAAAGTGTACATGCAAATGGAACTGTGACCTCTGCAGATCTATTTGTCTCCTAAAGTTTTACTCGACCATTTTTGGAGCTATTTGTACCATCCATCGAGACACTGCTTCACTCAAACATGTATACAAAAAGACGGTTTTTAACGGGAATGGTTAATGTGTTGTGTTATTCAACATAACCCTAATTTACGTAATACATAATTTAAGTACTACATAAGTTCCAACACAACCCTAATTACACGTTCTGTGTAACTTTATTGTTCCGACCCCTCTTCGGGGGGAGGAACTATATACTCAAATGGGTAATTTTTTGTTCAGACAATTTTGACTGATAGATATATTCATCGTAAAGTGTTGTGAGTGGTATCATTAAAAAGCCCATCCAGCGTGATATATGTAATTGAGCACATTTTTTTAAATTTTGTTTTCAAGAGCGAGTTATCGTGATTTAAATTTTATGTGAATATTAGACCAATTTGCGTTATTTTTACTCATATTTTCTGGAATTTTCGGATAAATTTTTGTCATTTTTGCTAAAATATGTACACTTTCATGCGAAAAGTACGGTTGATTTTATTCTTAAAAATAAAAACGGATTATTGGTTATATGGGTTTAAATTTGTTGCTGAAACTTTGGCTAAAATTTACAAAATTCAGACTTTTTCGTCAAAAATTGCCGAAAAAAGCTTCTTTAGTCAACTTTGATTAAGTTTGACGGAAGTAGACACCCGAAAAGAACTAGAACAATCCTTGTAAACTACAAAGAGAGCTAGTTGTACTTCCACTTCTCTTGGCCTTGAGAGTAGACTGGAATGAAAATTTTGCCGTTTTTTGCTAGCTTTACTCTATGATTATTAAAAACGCAACATTAATTTTCGATCTTTTAACTAGCAAATTATCTAGATCTATACATTCGAAAAAATTGAGTGTTCTCAATGGATCCAATAGCAGAGATGGTTACAGTCTCGGACTGTTACAATTGGAATATAATTAAGGTTGTAATCAGTCGGTCTTTTCTTAAAAAAAATTGAACTTTTTCAGTTTAATTAAAGAATAGAACATTTCGAATCAAACCGTAGTGTTGGCAGGTCCAAATGGCTTCTTAAGCAGTCGCAATTTTTTTTCACCTATTTTCCTATTTTCTTGACTCGAAGGATTATAGTCGTTTTGACATTTAAAAATGGTTGATTTTTAAATGAACAATGGCTTATTAAATTTCGCGACCATTTTTCATTAGTTTGGTCTACTTGTAACTTAGTGTAAGCAAAAAAAGAATTTTTCTTCCTCCTATTCTTTCTACTGAATTTATTTTTATTCTCCTTTTGTTTTTTCGCGTTAAGTATGGGTTTGGTTGCTTTGATTCTACAAGATTTCACAAATTTTTTTATTATTAGGCTTTGGCCCATTTTTCACGTTTTTTTTTGTTTTTTTCACATAATTGACAGTAAACATTTTACATCACTCGCGTTCGGAAGAAGGCAGAATTGGTAATAACAAAGTCTTGAAAAGCCTAAATTATGGTTTCAAAGGCTTCGACAACCCTTTCTCGAAGAAATTAGTTATATTTTTTTACATTTGTCTTTAACTGTCGTTTTTACGTTGTCTCTTTGGTTGTATGAAGCTTCCTGAAAAATAACAGAACTCACTGGCTTTTTAGGAAAGAATAAAAGAGCCAATATTCTGATTTGATTTGATAGCTGATGGCTTACATCATGACTTTGAAAACAATTTTTTTAAATAAAAGCAATGTTTATATCGAATTTTTGTTACTTTTTATCTATTTGTTACCTAGTCTCTTTAGATACAGGTCGCATATGAAAATATTGCTGTCGGGCGAACGCAGGAGTTTGCAAAATCTAATTTTTTTTTTGAGAATTCATTATGAGTTTACTGGCTTCGACACGGGTTTTTAGCAAAAAAACTAATCTAATTTTTGATTTTTTACCTATATTTGACTTTCCTTTTGTAGAAGCAGGACATATTCTGATTAATAACAGGTGTCGAGCGCTTCGTTTGGGAAAATAAGCGAATTTAGTTATTTCATTTTGTAGCTAATGGCTTTCATGACTTTGAAATAACTGTTTTCGAAAAATCAAAAAATATTACTTATTTTTGTCTTTCATCTGTTTTTTGTCTACCTGTTACCTATTCTCACTAATGAGAGGTCCTATAAAACATTATTGGTGTTCTAGAAAAACTCAAATAAACATATATTGAGCCTTCGACAGCGTATTCGACGGCGTTTTCTGGCAAGTTTTTTAATTGAATTTTTGTTTGCTGTCTATTTATTGTTCTTGTTGTAACCGCCGCAAAAAAAATCGAAAATTAAAAAAAATTAATGCCCTCCTATGGAGACGTATGTGATCATAATCGTGTTGGATTTTTTCGATTGCTATCTAATGTTTTTCGTTACTTTGAATTTAATTGTTTTTAAAAACACAAGCCTATTTTTTAACTTTGCTATTTTGTGTTCGTTTTTGTCCTTTTGTTACTAATCTACTTTATGGAGTGATCCCATATCTTTTCTATTGAATTACAAGTTATTTTCTTTAGTTTCAGTTTTGTCCGACCCCATCAATCTAATGCGGCATTTTTGTACTCCATCAAATTGTTTTGCAATGGAAGTGATCTTTTTGTTTACTTTTTTTGAAAATTTTCGGGGGTTTTCTATCTGTTCCTCATTTGGTGGACATTTATCCCAAAGTGTGGATGAACGGGGTCAGAATTCTATGTGCGAACGCACATTACCGAACCTTCTTGTCTAGGTTAACGTAAAGCTTTCATCGTTGTTAACAATCATGTCAAATATTATTCACGTGAAATTTTATTCAAATATATAATCACTTGACAAATTATTGTCAATATTGTCCACAAAAGGCCAAAATAACCAAAAATAGCGTTTGCATGATGAAAAGGCATCGGCTCAACCTATGCAAAAATCAACAAATTTTAGCAACATTTATTACAGTGCTGGATCGAGAATTATTCTCAAGGAGAATATTCACATTCCCAGGAGTGTCTAGCCCTGACTTTTCCAAATGTTCAAAAAGCGGCTGAAAAAGTTGTTATCTCATTTTTATTCTACCATTCTTTTGAAATTGTGATTTGATGACATGTAATTTTCCTATGCAAAGACACTTTGTTAGAATAGAAACAGAATTTGCAGAAACTTACGAAGGCCGTTTTTGGCTCTGAGTCGTTCTTTTGGCTGGACAGCTGGATCGTCACTCAGGGTGACATTCTCATAGTTAGATATATCACCGTAATCCACAGGCTCTGGTAGTCCCGGAATGATGCATCCCAAGTGCCATTCGAAAGTGACCTTGTCACAGTCAGTTCCAACTGAGCACTCGCTTATGGCCCTGAAAGTGCCCACTGGGTTGATCTTCTGGGCTGCCCGATTGTCAGGAGTAATCACTGGCTCTGCAGGAGTTCCCTGGCCAGTACTGAAAATGGAAAGGTTTTCCAGTTAAACTCAAAAGTATGTAAAAATGCATTTTGATCAGACTATTCCTCAATAAAGGTTAAAATCATTTGGAATTTGAATTAAAAATGCGATCCAACCTACAGTACACACTTTAAATTTGAGTAATTTTGCGTATCGGGTTAAGGTTAGGACAAACTTATTTGATGAAATTATTTTTAAAAATTATTTTAAAGTGCTACAGTTCAGATTTTAAGTCACCAAGAGTAGTAGAAAAAGAAGTCAAATGAAAACGGTCAGTTAATGCTATGTGATCATATTTTGAGGCATTTTTTGTCCAGACTTTGGTCCGTGAACAGGTTTTTGTGCAGTCCATGCCCAGATTTTCGTGCAATTATTTTTCAGACTATGTCCAGACTTTGGTCTCTGATCAGAGTTTCGTGCAACAATTGTACAGATTATCGTGTGACGACAACACTTTCCAGACCAAGTAATTTGGATCGCACTATACAACCCCATGTGCAACCCAAGTTGGTCTAATCAGAGGTGACATGGGTCTGGGACCTTAAGTTGGGTTCTTTTTCACATTTTTTTATTTCTTGTTTTGCAATGAACGCATAAATTCGGGCACAACTGGAACGAGTTTCTGCATAATGGCCTAGTGCATTGGTAGCGCAATGCTATAAGTCTTGTTAAGTCGTGTCGTAATGGTACAGTACTTAATCGATTTAAAATGAGCCAAAGAGTTACAATTTGTCAATATCGTATATCATTAGAGCTTTATTTATAGACTTAGGTATGAACAGAAACGAAATCACGACTAGACAGACGCTGCGGTCAGCCTCACATTTCGCGAAGTAACATCCCCAATCGCTACGTGGTTCCCGATGACCTCTAAAAATTCTCAGTGACTTCAAGCAGAGTCGGGTAACCTACATAACCTACACTATATACAATAACATTAAGATGTTACACTAAGATTTTTGTACTTTTCCTCAAAAAATTTTTTGACATTACGAAAAAATACTTGGTTGTTGCCACATGAATTGTTTAATTTTGATAAAGTACTCACGATATCTCAATAGATGGTGGGAGGTATTCCTTGACTGTTATTGTGATGATGGCTTTTCCTACTCGGTTGAACGGATCTTGTTTCTTGCGGAAGATGGCCATGAATTCACACGTCATATCTGTAACAAGCATGTATGTAGTGATAAAGTAGTGATTTCATGCATGTAATTTTTTTAATGATTATAATATTTCAATTTAAACTGATTCTGCAAATTGGACAATTGAATCTTGGGTAATCAAGCACACAATCAGTCAATGTCATTGGACAGCATATCACTCCTTTGGACATTTCCCGTTCTTCATCAATTGGTATCTATCGTCTTTTGGAGAGTTTTGTAGCATAAATCTAATTGGTTAATACAAGTCTTTCCGCTCACATAACCACTCAATCGGTTATGGTCACCTCTCATTTAGTGACAAAACAAACCCTTACTCCCTTCCAGTTGGGTGAGAAGGATGAGTAAATTATGCATGTAGTTATTTTGCATGGAGTCCAATATGATTTCTTCACTCACCGATTCGCATTCCAGCATACAGAGCAGGAGTAACATCCAGAAACCCTTCGTCGCAGTCAATTCTGCCCGGACCCAGTCCTTCGACACCCCCGGCAGTTCCCGGACTTCTGCCCACTGGCATGGGAGGAGGGTAGTTGCTGTTATATTCATCAGTTGCTGTCATGGGGTAAGTTTCGGTGCCGCATTTAGAGTACCACACAAAGTCTTTGAATTCCTGAAAAAATTTATAATGCGTTCAAAAATCAAGTTCTGTTTACGATAAAGAATCAAATTTCTGTAGATCTATTGTTCCCCAAAGCCATTTTCTTTTTACTTTACTTGCACAAAAGTCCGCCAGTTTCCACTTCATATAATCATGCAATGTTTGATTTGAAATTTCTTCCCTATTTGCAGCTAAAATTCACCCGTGAAAATTCAAAATTTGGTTAAAATAAAGAACGAGTTTCTTTAGATTTATTGTTACTTTTTCTCATTAAATTCCTTACACAAAAGTTGATCAAATTGCACCGCATAAAGTCATGGTATGTTTGATTTCAATTTTCTTACTTATTTACAGCTAAAATTTACCCGTTTTATCCAAAAAACAAATTGCGCAAAACTGCGAGGATATAAATTTACTTGCACCCATTTCCCATGGATGGTGCCAGCAACGTGCCATTGAGTTATTCTTCGTATGCAAGACTTAATCTGAAGAGCACAAACAATGGAAACAATGGATACAAATGCTCCAGTGAATCAATAAACAATTGTTATCCCAGTTTGACTCACCCCTCCATCCAAGTCAAGATCGACAGAGTAGTGAGCTGGGTTCAGTCTCAGAGTCTGATCGTATCCCAGCTCCACTGAAGTTAGAGAGGAGTACATTTGACCCAGTAGGGCATAAGGAACTGAAAGAAATCCATAAATTAGAACTTTTAATCTTAAGATCAAGACGAATTTGTACAGTTATGTGCTAAAATCTTGCACGAATTTCGGAAAAAAGATATCTGCAGAAAGGCAAAGATTGCAACGGGTATGTGTTTAACCTTATAAACTTATAAAGTTATATGATACCTGATTGTCGACGTATACTCTGAAATCGAAAATTGTATTTTTCTAAAATCTATATTATTAACAGCTATTGACTTCGCCGATAAAAAATGCACCAAAACTGGACATGGTAAACGAAGTATTAGAGAAAAACAGAAACAAAAATTCAAAATTCATTGTTAATTCTTAAAAACTCTTCTGAAGGGTTCTAGCGGAGAAAAGGCAAAGAAGTTTTAAAAATTTCCTAGAAAGAAAGTTTTAAAAATAATTTTTTTTAATTGAGCCCGAAAAGCACAAAAACCCAACGCAATTGATATATTTAAAAGAATTTGGGTAAAAAAATCCAACAAATTAATGTTAGTGATCGATTAAATAAGAGTAATTTGAAGTCATAGAACGCTATTAAAAAATGGAACAGAGAGGAAAACCTTTACAATTTCTTCAGAATTTTTTGATCGGTTTTTAGGTAAAAATTAATCTCATTTTTTAACTTCTAAATCTAGGCTGCTCAAAGTAATATAACAAGCATTCGTTAGGCTAACGTTGGCCATGAATCAAGAAAATTTCCCAGAAGTGACCCAGTGCACCGATTCCCGGAAATCTTAATAAGTTCCCGGAAAATTTCCCGGCAAGTCCCAGGAAAAACAAGGGAAAGTCCCGGGAAACTTACCGGGAAACTTTCCAGGGTTCGTAAGATATGCAAAGATTGAGTATATATATATCGATATATAACATCAAGTTTTGCCATTTCGTCAATTCTTTCTCAAAAAGTCTATCGTATTTAAAAAAAGTAAAAAAAAACCTTCTGGGTCAAATATTCATTCAATGTTACCCATACTGTTTTGGCAGTGTATTCAATCCATCAAGATTGTAAGGCACCAAGTTTTTTTTGTTTGGCGTCTTCATTTAAATTTTGGGGGTAAATTTTTTTTAAGTCGATTTTTTGTTATATGTCCATCCCTTTGTGCCCTTACAGGGAATTTCTCCCATGTGCTGTTTTTTAATTGTGCTTTGTTTCTTTGCTTTTATGATGTGCTAAAATATTCCTGGCCTATCCGGGATTTTAGATTTTAGCTATATGTCTTGGAAAAAAGAGCCTCTATTTTTGCTTATTCTGCAAGAAGAACAGTCAAAACTGTTTTCACTTGAAGTTTAAGAAGATCATGAGGACTCAGGAAAAAACCAAGACTCTTTAAATGCATCATTTTTTGTTATGGAGAATTAGTAACCAAAGAACTTCCATATTATGGAAAAATGTAGTAAAAAACTCCCATTTATGAAAAAGTTTTTGTCATAGAGCTTTCATTTATGGCAAAATTACAGTTTTACCAATCTTTCAAAACTTTTTTTATTTATGAAGTCCAAGATCAATAAAATGAAAATTCTATGGTTAAACTCTTTGTCAACCCGGATTGTTTTATTTGTTCCGATTCCACTTGCGGGGGGAGGAACTATATACTCAAATGGGTTTTTTTTGTTCAGACAAATTTAACCGATCGATATATTCATCGTAGAGAAATGTGAGTCTATCATTCAAAAGGTCGTCCTCCGTAGAAATCGGATTTGAACAGATTTTTTTCAATTTCGTGTTTTTCGAGGAGTTATTGAGGTTAAAATTTTTGTGTGAACACGTGATGTTTCGGAATAATTTTAATCTTTTTTGAACAAAACGTGATTTTTTCTATGAAAATATTAATTGAAAGTTACCTTTTAAGCTAAAAATGAAGAACTCGTGTGTTTCTATTAAACGAAAGGCCATAAAAGGGTATTTTTGGTCTCATAGGGAAGTTTACACTAAAAAGAATCGTTTTCCATTTGAGAGCTGATATCTTAAAAACCGTTTCGAATTTATCTTTTGATTTTTTTCAAGTCACCTAGAGACTAGTCTTTTTCAATTTCAGGTTATATTCATATAAAAACTGTTTTTGGTAGTAAAGTGATGACCATTGAAAAGAAATCGTGTTTAAGGAATCGCTCATTTTCTATGGTTCCGACAATGAGTTTTCGTGATTTTTATTAAAATTTTGATTTTCTTTTTGAGATTTTTATAAAATTTTGTAGGGCTATGACATAAACTTGCTGACAAAAAATAACGCAATAGGCTTCCTAATAGGCAGTAAGCGAAACTATATAGTAATTTAAGTGGATAGCTAATGACTGTTAAAACTTTAAAAATAATTATTCGAAAAAAGTTTTCCTTTGATTATTAACCGATCATAATCTTGTTTCCGTGAACTGTAAGTCAGTCTGACTTTTGACACAAACCCTTTTTCTTTCTACTGCAACCGAAAAAATTCTGGTTAGTGCTCTTATGTTCTAACTATTGTATTAAAGACTTCGATGCCATGACTTTTCATACTTGTTTCAATTTTTGATAATTTTTTCATAACTTTGGATCTTATTTTTGACGTCCTATCACTTTACCCTATTTTTGCCAAATCCCATTGGCGAATTGGAGACTTTCAATAGATCACAGATAAAGCTTGCAGAGAGAAACTTATGGTTTTAATGGCTCCGACAATGTCCTCTTGAACTTTTCTACAGATTTTTTTGGTTTTTGGTACTTGTTGTCGTCTTCGGAGTCATATAACTTAATGTGAGGACTGACTGATGATTTATGAATGCCCCAATTTATTGCCTTCTCATCGAAGCATAACCTATTATTACTTTTAATTGATTGATTTCCTTTGAAAGCTATTTATTTTAATGGCTTTGAAATTAAGGGTTTCTCAAACAAAAAAAAATAATATATTTGTTCATAATTGTTGGTTTTTGAAAAAAAATATTGAAACTTTATTTGAAATTGAATAAGTTTTTAATGATTAGCTCAATTTTTAATAGCTTTGACAATTCTCTCTCAGTTTTTTGTCAATTTTCTGTTTTTGCCTGTTTTCTTTTATTCTTTATGAAGTCGTAAAGAGCTGAGAAGTCTCATTAGCCCCTAGCTGAATGTTGAACATATGAAGTTACTCAATGCAGTATGTTTATAGCAAAAAGCCCTAAAGTTTATGATATTTGTTTTCAAACGCTTTTTAAAATTTTTTTAGTATTTTTTTGTTAAATTTTTATCTAGTTCTCCTTGTTGAGAGGCCCCATCCATTTCACTCAAATTCGAAAAGTAAAGTGGCTATTGATATTACCTCATTATTGATTATTTGTTTGTTGAATAATTTGCGTTTTCATAAAAGTTTTGTTATTGTTCAAGGTTTGTGTTCCTTTTTCTCTTCTTTAAGCACATTCGCGTAATAACAGATCCCAATTATCTTCCAATGAGGCCCGAGTGAACATACTTAACCAAAAACAGATTCTATTGATCTTGTAGTTACTTTTTAGAAAATTTATCCGGAAATTTCTTTGTTAAAAGCTAATGGTTTTTAAGAAATTTGTAAATATTTATTTTAAAAATTATTAGTTGATTTTTTAATTTTGCCTCATTATTGCTTCTTTTTGTCAAGTTGTTGCCTGGTCTCATTAATATAAAGTCCCATCTGCTTTGTAGTAACGAAAAAATAATTTGTGTAGTTAAGGTTTTTTGGATTGTATTTTGACGCTGTTACTAGGTGCTTTTAAATTTAGATGTTGAATTTTTGCCGTAAAAAATGTTTTTTTTTTTTGCTTATTTTGTTGTTCATTTTTTCTCCTGTAGTTTTATTAAGTGTGTGAGATCTCGTCATTGCTGTAAGGTGCATGGCATTATGTAATTTATCGAGTAGTTTGTGTAACGGCTTTTTTAAGGTCAATGATCTATTTTTGATTATCTGTTCATTTGGTTGACAGTTATGTCAAAAATGTAGATGAGCGCGGGTCGTAACATCATGTGCGAACGCACATTAACGAGCCTCCTTGTTAGTATTTATAAGATTAAAGTGTTCAGGGCTTGAAAAACAACTGCATCTAACAAATTGTTGCCAATGTTAATGATGCATTAGAAGGTGTAACCGATTCTTAAAAATTACTGTCCAGCTGTCCATTTTTTGAGAAAAGGAATTTTAACTCTGAGAATCGAAGTTTGGTGCAATCGTGGTTTGATCAAAAACATCGAATAGTTAAAATTAGAGATTCATCCCCCCCCCCCCATTGTGTGAGGTTCAAAGACAGGAGTCTTTACCCCCTCTCGTTGGGCGGCAAAAATTCGTTCATGAGAACACGCATTGACTAATTTTGCACTCATTGGTCGAGTAAATCGCCCGAATGATAGCGCTTAATATCCAATGTCACAGGCTGGACAGCGCACGAAACTCTATAAACATGGACGCATGAGAGTCCCAGACGTTCCTATGTCCAGGTGCCTTCGCGTTCTACCCAAATTTTGCTGCGTTTGCGCCCAGACATTTTTTTTGTTCATGTTCAGGCTTTCTTGAATCTACCACAAAGAATTTATTAAAGTATTACGCCACATCATGCATTAATTTTCGGTGAATTTTTTTCGGCATGACATCTCAATTTGCGTTCTGTTAACTT
>NC_134473.1:10901532-10933221 GCF_964194025.1 Convolutriloba macropyga | reverse complement strand
TCTCCCGACATCAATGTCCGGCAGGATGGCTGGTGTGAATAATGTTCATGTAGGTCCATCAACGTGAACGGAAGGTCGCAGAGAATAACTTCCAACATCGGGAGGTGTACGCCTGAAATAAATAGATCAAAATTAAATGAAATAATTACCATGATGGGGGGGGGGGGGGGTACCTGACCACTAAGCGGGGGGGACTAAAATAGGAAAGACTAAGCTGGGGGGGCTAAAATAGGAAAGACTAAGCTGGGGGGGGGGGGGTAAAATAAGAAAGACAAAGCTGGGGGGGGACTAAGCTGGGGGGGACTAAGCTGGGGGGGGGGGCTAAGCTGGGGCGGGGACTAAGCTGGGGGGGGACTCGGCTGGGGGGACTCAGCTGAGGGGGGGACTAACCTGGGGGGACTAAGCTGGGGGGGGGGGACTAAGCTGAGGGGGCGGGGGGGGGAAGGAGACTAAAGGTCAACTTCATCTGGGACCTCAACTTGACTTGAATGACCGTAATTGTTCAGACGAATATCTGACATGGTCTTTGCTTCTTTGGCTTCTTATCTATGATCGACGAAATACAAGACAAAAATTGAAAACATAGAAAAGTCTTTCATACATACATACCTTAAAAGGTATCAGAAACGTTGAAAAGCCAATGCGGTAAACTTTGGTAAGATATGCGGTGCATTTTCACAAAAACACATACGCACACACACACAAACAAACACACGCACACACACACAGACAAACACACACAGACACACGCACAAACACACACGCACGCACACACACACACATACACACACACGCACACACACACACACACACACACATGCATACACACACACTCGCACACGCACACACGCACACGCATACACACACACAAACACACACACACAAACACACACACACCAACACACTCATGCATACACACACACACGCACACACACACATGCATACACACACACAAACACACACACACAGAAACACACACACACCACACACACTCATGCATACACGCACACACACGCACACACACAAACACGCACGCACACACACACGCAAACACGCACAGATGTACACACACACGCACACACACACACACGCACACACACACACATGCATACACACACACACGCAAACACACACTCATACATAAACACACACGCACACAGACACATGCATACACACACAAACACACACACACACACGCACACACACATGCATAAACACACCACACACACACGCACAAGCACACACACACAAACACGCACAGACACACATACGCACACATGCATACACACACACATACGCACGCACACACGCAAACACACACACACAAACACGCACAGACACACACCCACACACACGCACACACACATATGCATACACACACACACTGACGCGCACACACACACATGCATACACACACATACGCACGCACACACGCAAACACACACACACAAACACGCACAGACACACACCCACACACACGCACACACACATATGCATACACACACACACACTGACGCACACACACACATGCATACACACACACACGCACACGCACGCAGACACACACACACACACAAACACACACACACACGCACACACACACAGGAATACACACACACGCACAAACACACACCACACACACACAGATATAGAATAAATTGATAGAAGGTAAAAGTTATATGACACGTGTAGGAAGAAACTCTAAAAGAATAGAGCTTTAAAAAATAGTGTTTTATGATTTAATTGTGTTCAATAAATTAATATCAAATTATAACCAACGATACATCTCAAAAGGAGAAAAACTGCGCAAAAAGGACAAAATCTAAGAATTCTTTAAACAGAATTCTCTAAATACTGCGCACAGTCTCAGCAACTGTTTTCAACACAAATTATTAAGAATTTCCTTTTTATTCATTGAGCACACAAACGACACCCATCTGCACTGGAAAGCACTTAAAACATGAGCAACAACTAAAACTGGAAATAAAACGCAGAAATGATTACTTGCAAAAACTTTTAATTGTTTTCACTTGGTAACAATAATCACTTGGTAACAATAATGTTTAATTTTACACACACACATGCATACACACACAAAAACACACACACGCACAAACACACACAAACGCACAAACACACACACACACACAAACACACAAACACGCACGCACAAACACAAACATACACAGACACACACACACACACACACACACACACACACTCATGAATACACACACACACAAACACACACACACACACCCACACGCACAAACACATAAACACGCACAAACACACACACACACACACACACACCACACACACAACACACACACACACACGCACAAACACACACACACAAACACGCACGCACACACACACAAACGAACACGCACGCACACACACACAGACACACACACACACAAGCACAAACACACACACACAACCACGCACGGGCACAGACACACACACATGCATACACACACCACATACACGCACACACACACATACACATGTATATATATATATATATATATATATATATATATATATATACATACACTTACATGCAAACACATACACACACAAACTCCGAAAGTTATAAAACACGAGCACTTAAATGCCAATTATAGCAAGCACCAATTATAGGGACTTTAAAACTACTTTTAGCTTTCTGAACGCTTGGTTTCTTTCATCAAATTTTTTGTTGAAAATGAACAGAAGTGCCGCAAGCAAATTTAAGATTTATAGACGAGACAGTACTTCTAAAAAAAACAAAATATACTACTTATGGAATACAAATTGTTTTGTTCATCTTATTTATTAATAATCTAATGGCGTAGTAACTGAGTTAAACTATAAGAGCACTGTTGCAGCGCAAAAAAAGCATCCGATACCAGCACATTTCTTCAAATAAGAAAACCAGGGAAGAAACAAAAGAATATGACAAAACTAAACAAAACACAGAGAGTATAATGTCCGAAGCTTCTTTGCTTATCTGGAGATCATTTAACTTTCTGGCCCATGCCTACCATCACTCCCTGATATCTGGGTCATACCTGGCATGCATCTATAGTTAATTTGAATTGCGGCTCCTTGAAATGCGGCTCCTTAAATTGCGGCTCCTTGAATTGCGGCTCCTTGAATTGCGGCTCCACCGACCTCCGCCTCCGACCTCTAAACACTTCTCCCGACATCAATGTCCAGCAGGATGGCTGGTGTGAATAATGTTCATGTAGCTCCATCAACGTGAACGGAAGGTCGCAGAGATTGATAGACTCGTGTCGACATCCAGAGAATAAATTCCGAGATGCACTTCATGATCGAATTGCACATTGTTTCCAGGAATAGAAAATAATATACGTTAGCAACCATATATCTGAAATAAAAAAAGGATGGCAGAAACCAAAGTCCAAACGGATCATAGAATGATATTGAATGAATAATAGATGAATGATAGAAAATAAATGATTTTAGTTAAAGGCGATATGCGGACAAACAACCCAGCAGAGCAAAGAAGTGAATTCGCTTCTCTTCTCTCTTCACAAACGACCAATATTAGAATTGATTCACAAACGACCAATATTAGAATTGATTCACAAACGACCAATATTAGAATTGATTTACAAACAACAACCAATATTAGAATATTAGCATTGAGAGAACTCCTGGAGGACCGAATAAATCACACAAGCCATATGTCAGTACCCTTTGCCAAACTTATCAAAATGAAACTTAGAAACGCTACTAAAGTCCTCGCGGCGGATAACCTTAGTACTTTTCAATTGATAACCAAGATTATTCCGGAGAAACATATTGTTCTTGGAAACAAGCTCCCGGGGCAGATATTTTCGTCTCATGTTTCCTGCGAATTTCACAACAGTTGGCGCAACAGAATCGCGAAATTCCTTAAACTTTGCACAAATAAATTGAATTGGCATATTTTTTGCGTCGTTATCACCCACGATCACGAACACTGAATAATTTCACATTCTGAGTGTGCTCCTGAAAAAACTTCGCCAAGAACTGTATTTGCGGCTTCAAAGCTCATGGCGGAAAAACAGTAAAGTGGGCCAAATCGTCTCACTTGGTTAACAAAGTGACGTAGGCACTGAACATTAATAGTCTCGATGCGTTCGTTTCCCGCATGAACAGAGACTATTTCTTCACAAAATGTATCAAGAAGCAGTTGTGAATCACAGCTTGACTCTAACAAAAGACGCACACCAAAGGACAAATTCAACAATGATTATAAAGTTTTTCTGGAATTCGACGCCGAAGAACGAGCGGGCTTATATAAAAAAGCCAATTAAAGTTTTCGTTGGCCTTAAATTGGGCCATTTCATCAAGAGAGTGGATTTTTCTCGAGTAGGCAATCAACTCCCGCGGACAAGAAAATTGAGAAATGACAATATTAACATTGACTTTCTCGTCTTGTGGCAGAGCTTTATAGCATAATTTCAGGACCTCGGGAAACACACCCAAAAGAACGCAGTGCATGTAGTTAATGGGTGCCGTTATCGGTAAACCTTCAATCAAATCAGCGAAGGCACTTTTCCCCTTAACACCGGCAACGTTGACTAATTTAGTAACAAGTAGCGATTGAGCAAATTCCACAAAACAATCGTTAACATCAAGCTCTCGGATCTGTCCTGGTTGCCCGTAAAGGTAATAGGAGTGGGTTTTCCAATTGTTTTTTCTTCTGCGGTGCAAAAATGACAGCCGTAGAAACCGTTGAACTTGAACATATTCAACATGTGACATTTTGCACCCAAATCGGAAAAAAGTAGTTTAACTTTGAAGAAAGCTCGGAACGACTTTTTAGTATGTTTTAGTTCAATACCTGATAGCAATTCACTCTTTATATGCGGAATCATTTCATTCCAGTTAGGGGTTACATTACCAACAAAAAGAGCTGCTAAAATAATATTACTTCTTGACATTCTCTGACGAGGTGGCAAATCGGCAATTTGGATCCAGATGGGCCAAAGTTCTCTTCGCAACGTCGACTTCTTAATATTTACACCATCTGAGAAAAGAAGCAAATTGAAAAACAAATCACCCTGGGGTGTCATCTCAACTGGGGGTGACAAAGAACAGTTCAAATCGCTATAGGGGTTTTGCTTGCGAATTTCTGCGTAACTCAAAATTTTATCAAGGTTCCTTTGAACTATATCACGCAGTTGGACAACAAAACTCATCATACAAAATGACTGTCTTGGTGACTTCCGTAAAACACGTACCTCTTGCTGGAACATTTTCTTGGCGTTACGAACATAGGAAAAGCCCGAAGGAAAATTGATAGGACTGGGAAGAAAGGCTTTTATCAAGGTATGTAAAACAGTTGAGCACTCGTCCGATAGTTTGAAATAAGAGCAGAATAAATCGGTCATCAAAGATGCATTTCTAACAGATAAATCACTTCCTACGAACAACATATTGGACAAATCGTCGACAAGCTCATCTGAATCAACAGAAAACTGAGAGAAACTGTCATTCGCAGTCATCCGTGCTGAACATAAATCAGAAATAGTTGACAAAGAGTTAAAAGCAGGAAGTTGAAAAATTTGCTCAGATTCAAAAAGGTCAGACACTTGATTTGAGTTACTAGCGACACTTTCTTCATCCGACGAAGTAACACAAACAGAAGCAGCCACTACGCTATCGCAATCCCCTTCAAATGGGCTGAGGTCTGCAACCGACGATACGTTACCGATGTCGTGGGACGGTGAAGATGGGCTCGACTCACAAAAACTAAGTGGACTACTTGTCAGCTCATTGACTCTTTCTACTATATCTCTGGCTCTTAGTTTTCGCTTTCTTGTTTTCCTACTTGGTGTTGACATGACTGAAACTTCCACTTTTTGTTCACAAATAGCTTCATTTATGATGTCTGACAGAAATAATTGCAACATTTCTTGTAAAATACGGTCCGCCTCAAGCTTTCTGTCATCATTTCTCTTGAGCTCACAAGTCTTGCAGAGACAAGAGTTATACTCAAAAAATTCTGGTCCGTACTTCACGAAAACTTCCTCTCCGGGTTTTATTTTTCGCTTAACCCTAAGTTGAACGATGCCACAGTCACTGCTAAAGTCATATTCACAGTTTGGGTTACAATCAGAGTTTACGAACCGTATAGGACCAAAGAGAAGCAACTGCTGGTCAGTTCTTTCCGATGACATGAGCGAAAGATCCGTTACAACGCCATCGGGAACTGGAGTGACAAAGCCTAATGGATTTCGCTTAAAGACTGCTGGTGGCCAAACAATTTAGGTTCCTTCATACAATAGCCTGTAGCCACCATAATTATCGTACCTGATTTTAAAAGATGGCTCAAGTTTTGTGTATGCCAGACATATTGCCTCAAATGTATCTCTAAATCGGCAATCACTGCTCAGTTTTCGTTCAAAACTGCTTTCCCTCATTGTTTGAATAGGTTGCATTGCAGGTCGCTCCAGAGTTTCCACAAGTTTTTTCACCGCAAAGGAATCACTCTGTGCCAAAATTGACCAGTCTAATTTTCGTGGTAACAAACTTTTTCTTAAAAACATCAAAAATTTGGTCTGCAGAGATCATTAGGAAGACAACAAAGAGAAAACCCTTGGAAAATATCTTCAAAGCTAGTTTGTGTCAAACTTGGGTTGAGAAAAATGAATTGGATGACAAAAAAAACATTGCGAAACAAACTTTTTGCATCAAATATTTTAATACTTGCTTAGCGAAAATGCACTGCAACTAAAGAAAAACACGTCCAATTAACTCGAGACAATAGCGCAAACAGTAAAACAAGTTTGGAAGGCTAATACAATACACAAAAGAAAACAAACAAACATTTAATCTGTAGGCATTTGAATCTGGTTAATACACGGAGACTTCCAAGGTCTCTTGTGGTTTTGAAACAAAGCGTTGCTTTTTAGAAAATCAAAACGCAGATACTTTAACATGAAAATGGAATTTTTCTCACTTTTTCAAAAATTTCTAAGATATTCTTTACAGCTGCTGCTTCGTTCATCTCTTCTGCAACTAAGCTACCATTTTCGTTTGGCATGTTCTCTTTGTTCTCATTACTTTTACGTTCACTAGAGCGAATCTCGTTGCCTCTATTGTTCAAGCTTGATTTCGCCAATTCGTACATTGGGAACCACTTTTCCTCAAACTTCAGCTTGAAGAGGTTTAAAATAAAAAAAAGTGCACAATAAAGAAGGAATTGATTTAATCTGGGGAACCTAAATATCTCGCAAGACAAAACTGTACAGCAACTATCAATTTCTAAGATCCATGCAGATAAATCTATAAAGCGCACCTTTCAGTAGCTCTTTCCTGGTGGGTGAGAAATCTGTCCGAGCCATCATTCCCTCTTTCTTCTTTAATTTAGGAGACAGCATGTGTGTCATGAGTTCCTCTTTCGTCCATAATACTTTGCAGGCATTGCGACCAATAAGTTGGGGGGTTGACCCTCCAACAGTTGCCAAGTCAGAGCCCTTACCTGGACCCTTCGTTATCATCAGTAGCGGTTCACCATTTTCGGGATAACTTTTTGGAGTAGGAAGTAAAACTCCCAACTTGGAAACCTCGGTTGTCTAAAACAATATTTGATCAAAGACGTAAAGCAAAACTTATAGATCTTTAACTTGAAAAAAGAAACAAACATAACCGACAAAACGTCGGAAGAATTGCTCTAGAACGACTTAAGGGAGCTCTAATCAATTGCAGCCTGCTTCAGTCTGGGTGAAGGGAGGGGAGTCTAAATGGGACTAAAAAGTTCAATAGTGGGCTTCAAATAACTACATTAGAGGTTAATATATACCACTAATAAGAGTTAATATTAAAAACGACACCAGTTTCGGCGCAGTTTTCATTTAACTTTTAGTATTAAATTGCCGCCAATTGGGTTCAGCTGCTTGAAATTGTGATTGAGGGAGAGTTTTAGATCACGAGATCAAGAGCAATTAAACGATAAAGTATAGAAAATGTAGCCTTATTAAAAGCTAATTGTATAGGAATGGATTTGATAATTGGACTGGTAATTGAACTTACTAATTGCTTCACTGCATTCGTGGACATCTGTATCTCACGATAATTTCTGTTGGAGAGTGACTTCAACTCAGGTCGGAGTTCAGTCATACAGTTAACTATATGTGTTGCCGCCTCCATTATTTTGTCTGCAGCCATTTTGATCGCATCTGCTGCTTCGCGATCTACATATCGGGTTGCCGATGTGTCCATGTCACCGGGATTTATCGCTTTGCCACGTTTCGCTTTTTTGCTACAACCCGGTGTTGATGAGAGCTGTTTCTTAGACGCATCATTGTGTTTATTCTCAGCTACTGTTTGGGAATTCTAAATATGAGAGGACCTTTGCTCTTCCTCTTAGTCCTAATAACATTAAATCCCTAAGTAAAATTTCAAAGATCATTTACCTGGCTTGTATTAATGGCACTACAATTTGGTTCATCCTGACCAAAACTCGCCTCCCTGTTATCACTGAAAGTTTTTGAAACATCCTCAGGATTGAGGAATTCGATTGGCTCGTGTCCGGCATCTTCGACCTCAGCGTCATTTTGGTATGGCATTAACCTTGTATTTCTTAATTCCTGCGAGTCAGGCGGCATTTGCAACTTTCGCTTGGCTCGTTGGGAACTCATGTTACCGGACATTAGAACCTGATCAATATCCTCATAAACTGTCAAATCAGGATCATAGCATGGAACTATTGGTACGAAAGACTTGTTGCCTTCGGCATCTTCAATTTGAACACACGCTTTGCCTAGCCACTTTTCACAAAAATCCTCGTGTCCCAGTTGTAGAACTCTTACTGTCCAAATATAAGACTTCGTAACTGGATTTTTTTTGTGCCATCGAATGTTGACAAAACTTTCAGGCTGTAAAGAAACTTTTTCCAATGACGGGCGAAACTCTTAATTTTGAGAAAATGATCTAAACGAAAATACGAAATGTCTTACTTGAACATGCAATCGTTCTGGGAATTCAAGGCAGACGCAGTTACCGCGTGCAGGAACAAAGCTACAAGTCTGGTCCTCGAAATAAACCAGCCAATACAAATTTTTCAGCTGGGTTTTTGCGACCTCAATCAATTGTTGTTGAGTCTCGAAATTTGAATAACCCAGTCCACGTTTGCTGCGAGTTGGCCGCTGACTTTTTTGGACCTATAAAAATTTGGAATTCTGCTTGAAACTTTATTCTGGGAGGTTTCAAACGTCTATTTCAGGGCCTGTAGCTTTGATTACTTTTTCTTTACGTTTGCAAACACATCCGATGAAGGTCGGATTTGAACCGCAGATGAGTCCAATTCAGTAGTTTCTACAGAGTAAAAAACCGCTCGGTTATCAGAGCCTTGTGGTGTTCACTCAAACAATCAATTTCCAGAAAATCAACAGTCCAGGTAAGTCACGTATGAGCAAAACAAGGAGCACGCATAAGAAAGAAAAACTCGTTCAACTAAGAGTGATAAACGTCATGGGCGTGTTCAATCAAAACAGCACGAACCAATGAAGAAATAATAATAAGTACCAAAAAAACAGACAGATAGACATACCAAAAAATAAAAATTTCAACGAATGCGATTGGTCGTGAAATTTAAAACACTGTACCTTTATGAGCTCAATTAGCCTGAATTGTACATTGCTTAATGCTTGATTATATTTTCTACCGCATCTGGCCATGCCTCAGCGGCCCGTGGGACTTGATACGAACCTATCACAACCGAACGTGAGACCAGTTTCCCCCCAAAAAAAGTATAATTTTTATATTTCGGCTTATCGCAATTTCTGAGCGCTTTTACGTTAAAACGCATATCCTATTCTAAAACATGGAGAATTTGTTGAGCAATCAGCCAATCAGAAAACAATATGCCTATTTTTTCTATTGTGGTTGGCCAGCAGTAAAATTTCTATATTTTGGTACGTCTGACGTTTTCACTAGCGCCAGCCGCTATATTAAATGCTACGCTATCTTTGTAAAGCTCTATTTCTCTAGGCACGCAGCCAATATTTTATCAATAATTTATGATAACCTACAGATAGCACGTGGTACGTTTCAATTACTAACATCCGATGGTACAGTTGCAACAGCAACAGATCGAGCATCTTGGTAACCTTCGTTTTGATCATTGTATTTATACGGCTCCTGCACAACAACAACTTTTCTTGGGGGTTGAGACATAGTGCTCTGATTCAGGTGCTCTGATGCAAGCAATTACAAGATCTGAAAAGTTATTAGAACATTTATCCATTTGAACAACATAAATTTGGGAATATTGTTTTCTCAAACTTCCTCTTGATATTCAGTTATCCCACAGCTAATTCAATCCCATTTCACCCCGCACACATGGCCTCCCATAGACGTCCATCGACCGCCCCCCTCCCTTACACGTCCATCGACCCCCACCCCCTTACATGTCCATTGACCCCCCCCCCCTTACACGTCCATCGACCCCCCCCCCTTACACGTCCATGGACCCCCCACCCCTTACATGTCCATCGACCCCCCCCCCTTACACGTCCATCGACCCCCCACCCCCTTACATGTCCATCGACCCCCCCCTTACACGTCCATGGACCCCCCCCCCCCACCTTACACGTCCACCATCGAGATTTCTTATTAATCTCTGCAACATTTTTTTCACGTTACTGAACCTACATAAACTTTATTCACACCAGCCATCCTGCTGGACATTGTTGTCGGGAGAAGAGTTTAGAGGTCGGAGACGGAGGTCGGAGGATCCGCAATTCAAGGAGCCGCATTTCAGAGGGCCTTAATTCAGAGGGCCGCATTTCAAATAAATTAGATGCATGCGATAAACTCAGATGAAACAAAACAGGAGAAACTAATTGAATTAGTTTGCAAAAAATGGATTGCAATTGATCAAGCAGCTAATTCAATTCAGGTGTACCTAATGCTAACATGATACTCCAAACAAGTACATCGAAACGAAACTAGCATCAAAGTGACAGTTCCCGCTTTAGTTGCTCATTAGTGGTAGCTTATGGTGAAGTAGATTGATGATTCTGCTTGATGGAGAGCAGCATTTAGTTGACAACTACATAGTACCACAACTCAGTAACACACAGGTTGAACAATGAAGTAACAGTAAAATAGCTCAGTAACACACAGTTAAGGTGAACAATGAAGTAACAGTAAAATAACTCAGTAACACACAGTTAAGGTGAGCAATGAAGTAACAGTAAAATAACTCAGTAACACACAGTTAAGGTGAACAATGAAGTAACAGTAAAATAACTCAGTAACACACAGTTAAGGGGAACAAATTAATGAATTAAGTCACGCTCAATTACGCCTGATACACCACCAAAGAAAGTAAGAAGGATAAAACAAACTAGTAAGTTGGGCGTTTCGAAGTAACTGTCGAAGTATCTGAAAAACGAGTAACACAAAGTAAGAAGAATGAAGTAAGAAGTAATACATCGGTAACAAACAACACTAACAATGTATCAAACTAAAACAAAAAATTAAAAGGCCCAAAAACTTGACACATCGGACATCGTTGTTTGAATCGCCTTGTTCTGGGATCTCGTGGTCACGCAGCTGGACGAATCCGATGGCTTTTGAATAGTCTTGTTCTTCTGGGATCTCGTGGTCACGCAGCTGGAAGAATCTGATAATTGAATTTCAATTGTTGTGTTCTTATGAGCTCTTATCATATGTCTTTTCATGCTATAGGTGTAGATGCTACTGAATTCACAAACTGCGCACTTCTGTCCTTCTAAGCTGTCATCGTGTATTCTCCTTACGTGCCGGTCCATCGTATACTTTTCCTTTGAGGCATACTCACATTGATCGCATATGAAAACTTTTTGGGCATTCAAACGTTTAGTACTCGCCGCCCTCCTTTTCCTTTTGCTGTTCACCTTTTCCAATGGCTTCACATTTATTACATCAATCGTGCCATGGCACTCTTCCGTTTTGGGATCAATTATCCCGAGCAGCAAATTCACTCCACAAGTTATAATAGTTTCGTGGAAACAAAAGTCAAATCGAGGATCAGTCGCCATTGGTGAACAATAACTTAAGGTGAACAAATTAACAAAAACAAAGCAACAATCAAATCTGGAATACAACATATGAGTCTACCATTGAGTCTACTAGTCAGACACTGGAAAAAGGTAAATGGAAACAGACTGATAAACACTGGGATTGACACCCCACGGGCGAAGCCCGATGCTTGCACTACTACTTCTACTACTACACCACAACTTATTTTGATATTATTAATTCTGACTCGAACATCGACATCCGCCTCCGGCCTCCGCCTCCGAGCTCCGCCTCCGACCTCCGCCTCCGACCTCCGCTTCCGACCTCCGACCTCCGACTATTTTTTTGGGCTATTTTTTTCATGAACAATGAAATTGGAATTTATTGGTCTCCGACCTCCGCCTCCGACCTCCGACCTCCGCCTCCGACCTCCGCCTCCGACCTCCGCCTCCGGCCTCCAACCTCCGCCTCCGGCCTCCGCCTCCGACCTCCGCCTCCGCCTCCGCCTCCGACTCCACTGCAACGATGCAAAAGCACCAATATATGGTATAGTTGGAGCTAGAATAGCTTTTGAGGGTATCGCCATATTAATAAGTTTAAGCATGATATCAGCTATTCGAAATTTTCAAAACTTGCTATGTTCTTTGTATTTACAGTCTGATGATGAGAGAAATGTGAAACATTCTGTGCAGTGTTGACCAAGAATGTAAATGAGGATGTGAAGAAGAAGGGCAGACTGGGATGTTGCTTAATCGACTCTGGGCAGACTGGCAAAAGTATTTATACTGCTATTTATCTGGTACAGTACTGGTTACCATTGAAAGTCAATGCTACAGCGCTGAAACTCACTGTGAGCAAGGTCCGGGTAGGTTTAAGAAAAGATTTGAATTTTTAATTGCTCGTATATTTTGATGAGGAATTGACTTGAAACCTAAAACCTAGAACCTCAACCAGAGATTGATGAATTCAAAATCTTGCAAGAATCTTGCAAGATAATACATAGTTTTTCCGCAAGATTCTTACCTAGCAACATTCTTCCACGAGTTGAATTCTTCTAGCAAGAATCTTGCAAGATTTTGAATTCTTTTTCATTACCTAACTGGATGATTAGGGAGCATCGCCAACTACTTACAATAGGGGAAAGGGTCTTGAGGTTCCTAGTCCTGTTATTCTGATAGACGTGGTGTAACCCAAAAATGATTCTTATACGAAAAAAAGTGTCTCGATTGATAACCAAGCCGGGTAATGAAGAGATTTAAAATTCAGGCCACAGATTGGTCTGCCCTTTAATCAAACCAAAGTCTTATCAGACCCACCAGGTCAGAAATACCTGTGATCGAACACTTTGCATTTTGTTCTCTGTTCAAAATAAAAAACACTGCGGTTGAAGATTTTGATCCCCTCGGGCTTTTTTTAAATTAATTAGAGGCACGGAACCGGTCTATTAATCTCCGAAACAATCTAAACACAGTTTTTATTGTAGAGCCAAAGAAGGAAAAAAACGCACGACCTTCTTGCTTCTAAGAATTATATCTTGCAGGCATCTTGTAAATTTAAATCATCTATCCCTATCCCTGTGAAAAGAATCTTGTCAAGACTTTCCGCCGAGACATGCAAGATATTGATTTTTTTCTACACCTTAGATTTAAAATCCTGGCCTACCGTCAAAGATCTTGACAAAAATTGAGAAACATAACTTGATCTTGTTTGGCAAAGTTTTCCTGGTAATTCTTGGAAATCATAGACATGATCGTTGTAATTTACCCATTTTCCTGAAACACGTGCCAGGATATGCAAGTTCGGACCTATCTTGGTGTTATCTTAACACAAACCTTGGCAATTTGAACCACGATTTTTCAAATTTTGTTTCACTGTACTCACGATGTCTAAATAGCACTTATGAAACTAGTTCTTTCAGCGTTGAAATGATCCAGACATATTTTAAGTTTACATGTTCGTAGAGGGTATGATCACATTTCCACAAAAATTCATATCGTGCAAAGATCTTATAACTTTTGAACCATATTACAAGATTGTTCCAAGGTTTTGATCCTATCATCACTGAGGAAATTCAATCCAGATAAAAAATGGCAAGCTCACTAAATTCCTGTCTTTGTTGTACATGAGATAAGGACTGAATGTTTCGGCTCCTCGGTAGTCAATGCTGATCTGAGGGTAGCTACAAGTGACTGGCTCCTTCCGAGAGAAAGCGTACTTTGCTTCCACCTGAAAACAAAAACCTAAAATATAAGACTGAAGTTTTATGAAAGTATGATTGGACAGCTGAGGCGATTGGGTCAATAATGTACATCTGAGAGAAAAAATGAAACATTTACAATTTTTTCATCTCAGATTAGAATGGTCACTTGTTAGTGTTCGCTAATAAACAACAAAAAAATGTGTTCATCAATTGTTTTCAGTTAAAAAAGGGAAGAAGTTTGCAGGCGAACGAATTTCAGAAATCTGCAAGACCTGAAATATTAAGGGGTAATAAAAAATTAAGGAATTCAAGTTCTGCAGAAAATATGCTCAGCGAAGACTCCGAAAAAAATACTGAAAATGGAAAATAAAACTTTTACAAAATCAAACATCGCATAATAGTTCAAATTATGAAATTGACTGAAATTCGTCATCAAATAATAATGATTATTGGTATGCACAAGGAGGCTCGTTATTGTGCGTCAGCACATGACTTTCCGACCCGCACCCATCTACATTTTTGACTTAATTGTCAACCACAAGAAAAGATAATCGAAAATAGCTGTCACAGCTCAAAAAATCGCTACACACCAGAACTACTAATTGAATTACATAATGCCATACCTCATTACAGAGCTCATGAGATCTGTCATTAAAAAGACTACGAGAAAAAAACAAATAACAAAATAATCGAAAACAAATTTTACGGCAAAAACTCAATATCTAAATTTAAAAGCACCTAGTCAAAATGCAATAAGATAAAACCTTTCTTACACAATTTACTTTTTCCCAATTTGAAAAAAAAACAAGCCGCAGCCTACTGCCAAGAAAAAACTTAACCGACTAACGTCGGCGTCAGCTGGCTCCGCCAGTAGCTAGGCACGGTTTAGTGAGGCTAGCTTTAGCTTAATTGGAGGGGCGTACGTGAACGCAGCGGGGGGGGGGGGGGTTCACCTGGGGGCTGATGGGGCGGCAACAGTGGGAGGGGGGCGGCAAAAGTGGGGGAGTCAATCTCTAAGAACCACCCTTCGCACCATAAGTATAAGTCTCCAATACAGATTCTGTGTCTCACATACTTGAAGACTAGTGAGCTGAAAGGCTCTAAGAGCACTTAACACCCGCTGGGCGCTACCTATTTATCCTGTTTTTGAGGACGAAATGTCAAATGCGTCAGATAAAAAATTGGTCAAGCGAATAATTGCATAAAAAAGACCGAAAGGACTGGTACAATTGCTACAAACATCGTTTGAGAGCAATTATAAATAATTTATCATATTGTTCACATCGACAGAACATCTTAAAAACCTTTTAGAAGAAGCTCCCCTTCGGTTTTAGGATGTGCAATGATTGAAGAATATTTGCTTGTGAAGATTTAAAAAAGTGACTCTTGACAATGACATTTAATTTTACTCCATTGGCTTGTAGGTTGACCAAAGGTGTTTTCCGGGTTTAATGGATCTTCTGTTTGAAAAAATTTTTCAAAAGCTTTGGATAAACAAGGATAAAAAATTTATCTTTTAATTTTAATCTCTAATTTTTAGCTTGCTTCTCTATTTTTCAGTTTGTTTCTCACTATTTAGTCTGTTTCTCCAATCAATTCGTTACTTGAATGAAGAATTTTTGACTTTGAAGAACTTTTGACTGTGTTCTCGATTTCTTTACACGATGTCAGAGTTCACCATTTTTTTCGCAAGATTTGTATGTTAGGAGAAAATGTACCCAGAAAACTTCTTGGCTGAGGTTTGTCAGAAAGAGTTTTCAATCTTTCGCAACTGTTGTTTCTTTGCCACTGCCCGATGGCATGAGAACAAAAAAAATGTCTCACTTTAAAAACATTTGACTATATAGCAAATGCATCACAACAAAAATCTAAAATAAATCAAGGATTTTATGCAACACAAAGACGGTGGTACAATAGTTATTCGCTTTAAAACTCTAGACAAGCCGTTGGTTGGTGTCTGGGATTCAAATTGACAAAAAGTTTCTATCAGATGCTCAACTGAATAAAACTCTTAAGAAAAGGGCTACTGATATTCGTTCAACTAATTTGAACAGACTAATTTTTTTTATTAAAAGACAAATGCTTTTCAAATTCGATCCCACTTGTTTCTTATTGCAATCTATTTAATGATCATCAACAATACGAGAAAAAAACTCATAGAGAAGTTTAAATCGATGTATTATAAATTTTTTTTGGTTTCAATTATCTTTAGCCTCCTGAATAAAACCTTATTTATTTGTTTCAAAAAAATGATATTTACAAGAATCAATTATCAGTATAATTACTTTTCCAAAAAACCCCTCTCATTTGTTTAAATATGTTGTCAGTTAACATTGTTCTAATGTCAAAGCATTACACTATTTATATAAAACTCAGAAAACCAATAAAGGTTAAATTTCCTCAGAAAAGCTGTGCTCAGTATCGCATCCTGTAGAATTTTTTCTCATGAAGGTAGGTAGTACTTAAATGTTGTAAGATATTTTTAAATTGCTAGAGTTTGATAAAATGAAATTTTTCTCGAAAAAATTTCCATCACAGGTACTCGCATTTTGAAATCATCTGAAAGGTATATTGACTAACGGTTTTCTTGGATAGAGTCCATTGAAAGAGAAAAACAACTTGATGCTTTCATAAGAGCAGCACTGATTGTTTTCTTACCTTTACTGATAACCGCAGTATTGATCGAAGTATGAAATTTGGTTAAAAAAATTAATACCGTTCCAATAGGGTTCCAGCAGAAGTAGTTGATGGTGTAGCCCTCTTGTTTGGTTCCGAAGAACGGCTTGATCTGGATCTTGTTTTCCAGTACCACCCTGGATTCAAGTTTGGACTGGCCATCGTCAGAGTCCCCTCCCCACCCGTCCCAGTTGATTCCGTATCGTGCGTCTTGTCTAGTGTACTCCTCCATAAACTGCGCTCTTCAAAAGATCAAAGATCTTCTAAGCTTTCAACTAAGAAAGTGCTGAATGAAGTTAAGAAAAAAATGGATACTGAGACTCAAACACGTCATATCATCTTCACTACCTTCACTTTTATAAATTAAGTTTGTGATTTCATGAAAAAATATTGTCGAACTTTGATATGTAAAACCAATTACTTCAATCTTATTTTTAATTCTGTGTTGATCAAAAATTAACAGGTCGCATTTACCCATAAACCGAACCAGATTTAGACTTGCCAAAACGATTTAGATTTGCCAAGTCTTTGCGAAGAGTTGGATTTAGACTTGCAGTCTTGCGGAGAGCTGGATTTAGACTGCCAAGTGTATAAAGTAGCTTGATCATAGCTATGAATCAATGATGAAATAAACTTGTAATAAGACTTGCCCAGTTCTGAAAATGACCTGGCTCCTATTTTCTTTAAAAAAGAAACCAGAACATTTTAACTCAGGAAAATGAGTTAACTCCTTAAATTCAAAAAACATAGCAGGACAAGTCCTGACGTACAATTCAAAGAATTTTCATTGACAAAACAGAAAACTAAAACTAGAACGGACTATGGATTGGGAAAACCATTTCAAAAAACATCCGATCCATGAAATTGAAAAAACAGTAAAAATCAATGTGAAATTGCCGCATGTGAACAAAAAACCACTAGCGAGAAAGCGAAATTTTGTTCAAACACCGTATTCTCACTCTAGTTTAAAATTAGAGCACAAAAAATTCACGCCGCAAAACCACTCGCTTTTTCGCTCCACTCCCTGTTTCGACGTGATCAAAATCAGCACTCCAATTTGACTTCAAAAATTATGAAAATGTGTGAACAGACCTTAAAAAAAAGACAGCGCCCCAATACAATTCAGATTCTTTGAATTGTAAAAAATCATAAGTCATAGCTAAAAAAACTTTATCTCAATTTATTGAGACATTATGGGCTAGTTTGAAAAAATTTGCTCTGTCGTATGCCAACACCAATAACAGTCCTGCAAGATTGGTTACAAAACATATCAACACGAGCCATTGTAACGCTTATAAAACACACCAGTTTTGATTTGTGAGACATTGACCATCGTTAAATCGATCGGTTGTATACGGAAAAGTATTTAAAAGCCAGAAAAAATTTCAGGCGAATTTTCAAGAAATAATAGAAAGGCATGGAATGGGACAAATATAGGATATTTTGAGCAAAAATTTAAAACATATCGTGTATTATATCATTCAGAAACATGATCAATATGTATCAAAATGATTCCAGTTGAATTTTGGTCATTTTTATTTATGTGGTGCAAAACTGGTCAGCAGTTTGTACATAAAAAAATGCAAAATGAGTGCATTCTTTGCACTTTTATTAAAAAAATATTGGAAAAAAATTCTTCCAAAAAGATGCGTTTGAAAAATATATAAAAGATACAGAAAAAATATCAAGCGAAATTTCAAATTCTTGTAGCCACTGCTTGTTTTAATGATGTTTAAGGTTTTCAAAAATTTTTGAGATTATGAAAAGTTAAAGCATTTATTGAGATAATATAAACCGAAACAAAAAATTTGATAAAAATTTCTTGGTATTGCTTAATGATTTCTTTTGAACGGCTGGTAAGATGCTAATTTTCTCAAATTTATTGTATGCAGGCCGGAGGCGCAATTTTAGTTTCATCAAGTTTTTCGTTTTTATGCATACAACATTCTTAAAATGTACGTAAGCAAATGTCTCTTGAAATAGAAAAAATAGGCGGAGCAGTAGTGGATAAAACAGGGAAACCAACCACCAGTAAAATTGGACCCTTTCTCCTAACGCTAATCGCGCATGTCGAACAGGGCCAAATTTTACCCTGTTTTATCCATGTTAGTATCCCTGTTTTATCCACTACTACATATTCACTCTAAGTCTAACATTAAATTATGAAATGGCTTAATTCTAGA
Source organism: Convolutriloba macropyga (assembly GCF_964194025.1). Taxonomy (NCBI): domain Eukaryota; kingdom Metazoa; phylum Xenacoelomorpha; order Acoela; family Convolutidae; genus Convolutriloba; species Convolutriloba macropyga. The sequence goes on along the minus strand of NC_134473.1, from coordinate 10,914,153 downwards.
AAATAATAATAAGCTCGTTTGCAAATTCGCCGATACATATTCACTCAAAATCTATCATTTTCTGTCTCACTTACTATCGAGTAAACTATGCTTGTAACAGCCAGTAGCTTGTAACAACCAGTAGCTTGTAACAACCAGTAACATGGTAACATTTAGTAGCTTGTAACAACCAGTAGCTCGTAACAAAAATAAAGCACTGAAACAACCACTAGCTTGTAACTCCAGTAACTAATCTTCATTCTGATTGGATAGTCAGTAACACGTAACAGGTTACTTCACAAAGAATGTTCTAGAACATTTTGGCCATTCACCATGGCTTTCGCCTGGCTACACAAAAAATAGCTCTTTTGAACAAAAACATTTATTAAACAAGCATAATTAAGGCATACGAACTAAATAGCAAAACTTGGACAGAGGATATACGGATTTTTAGCTATATCTCGAGAACTAAAAAAGGTATAAAATTCAAACTTTGTGAATGGATAACTATTAGTTGGATACACGCTCTGTATGAGAATGAGCTCTGTACGCCAAGGAGGTGGAGTGGGGCTACCTTTTTAATTCTATAACCAATCATAATATTTGGGGGAATTTTTCAAATGTAAACAGCTCCAAAACTGTCAGTTCAAAATTGGGCAAACTTGGCAGTGACTACCACAGGCCTATATTATAAGACATGGAAGAGGATGGAACTAAATCGGACGGATACTTTTCAAGATAATGAGATTTAAATTTCAGATTGCAACAAAATTTAGTAATGAATGTTATCTTCTCTTCCAAATGAATCTTCAAATATAAGTTCTACGACTCCAGTGTTATGGTCAGTGACATAAATGCTGGAATGGTAAACTCGAATATCCCCCTTTGAATATTCACCAGATTCGTGGAGAAAAACAAAAGCTATTTTAAGCATTTCTCACAAATTTCTTTCAGTTAATTTTTTGTGCATAATTTGCAACATATTTGAGTTATAGTCTAACTAATTCACATTTGAGTTATAGTCTGACTTCATGTACTATTAGTGGTTGGTAAATATGAAAGAAGGCTAATTTTACATATTTTTTTCATTTTAAAAAAAAAATTAATTTTTTTCCAAAAAACAAAAAATTTATAAAACTTTAAAATAAGAGTGAAATCCCTCTTTTAAGATCAAATCACTCTTTAAGTGCAAAATCGCCCCTATCGGAGTGATGCCCCAGTACAAAATCACTATTTATCGCGCTTAAAGAGTGATTTCCCTCATTTTAAATAACTTTTAAAATTGTCTAAATTTTTTTAATAAATTTTTTGTTTTTTTTTTACTTTTCTATATTTTTTTATTTTAAATTATCTATACTCTTCCATAAAATTATATTCCCTTTTACTTTTTCTATATTTATTCCATTATTAATAAGAAATGATACAAAATTATAATATTTTACACGAACAACTTTCCCCAGTTTGGCCGATAACAGATCTAGGAACCAGTTCTACTAATCCACGTAGTGGCAACTTTATTGATCTGGGATCCGCTGATCTCTCAGTTAAGTTTCTACTAAACCCTCTAGTTAATTCTACATCTGGATGTTGTTTCTTTACATGAGCCCTTATCCCATCATATCTCACAACAGAAGGACAATATAGACAATTAACTTTAGCTGAAGTACAATTTCTACAAGTATACTTATTCTCATCAAAATCAGTTAGTGGTTTTACAGAATTACATTTATTACAACTTCTAGTTAAGACTTTGTTGTTAAAGTTAGAGTTAGAGTTAGAGTTAGAGTTAGAGCTAATGCTAGAGTTAGAGTTAGGTTTAGAGTTAATACTAAAGCTAGAGTTATATCCAGATTCATCTTTAAAAGAACAATCAATTTTCATACAAATACCACTTAATGTTTTATCACCACATGCACATTCACTAATTTTATCTTCATGATATATTGAATAATGAAAAGCTAAATTAAAAGGGAGTCCACATTTATGTTTACACTCTAAACATTTTATAATCGTTTATAATTGGCCAAATTTTAATTACACCCATTATATTTAGCCAATATCTCAATTAAATCTTTAGTATTATCTGTAGATAGGATACAAGAAGCTAAATATTCCCTCCCTGTCGTATTGAATATATTATTTTTATATCTTCTATCTAGAATCTCTTTAAGGTCTAATTCTTTTTTATCTCTAACAAAATTTATAATTTCTTCTCTAAATTCTTCATTATTTCCATATAGACTGTTTAAATAACTTCGTCCCTCTCTATTTAAAATTCCAGTCTCTTTATTTATATATTCTCCTTGTAGCTTTTCGATAAACTGTTTTGTTTGCTCTTTTTCTCCGCATCCAAAGTTAACCAAAGTACTTGTTCTATTTAATACATTACTTGCACTCGTTGCCACATGTCCAGCAGTTTTTACTGTTGTATCAGGACTCATATAATTATATATCAGAAAACATGTACCTATAATTCCTAAAATAGTTGATGCTAACCTAAAACCATCAGCTTTAACCATTTCTTGTGTTAAAACATCATTATGTATTTTAATACCTTTTAATGTAAGAAGTTTATTAAAATAGAACTGATAATTATCATGATTAATAGTATTTCTATCTGTAGCATTTATCATGAGTGGTTTCATATATGCTATGAGTTTGTTTTTGTCTTCACTTTCTAATTTATCTTTTAAACTAAGAGCTTTTAAATCAAGGAAACCAACTCTCGAGTCAAATATCATAGTTCTATTCTTATCAATAATAATAATAAAAGTATTCTCTTTCCTATTATATTTAATTATACCATAATGAAGTTCATCTGACATCCCATATGTACAATTATAATAGTTACTTTTTAACTCACTAATTATTTCATTGAAGTTATTTTCGCATTTATATATTTCATTAAAATTTTTAAATAGATCAGCTCCATTATAAGTTGTTAAATAAATAGTATCACAACTCATTCTTGCTGTATTAATTATTTGAGCTGGTTTATGACACCTTACAATCATTGGAATATAATAATTTCTGCCTTCTGTGAAATAATCAGCTATATCCTCATTTAACTTATCACACATATCATCAAGTACTATTACACCATCTTTGAATTTAGACTTATTTTTTGATGTGATCATGTTTATATCGCATGTATTAAATCCAATATAAAACTAACCAGTATCAGGATCTATCCAATCTTTATCATCTTTACATACTATGGTTATATTTTTAGCTTGCTCTTGGTTTTGGTCCTGGTTTTGGTCTTGGTTTTGGTTTTGATCGGTGTAACCGCTTCCCGGATCCAAGTATAACTTTAAGTATTGTCTAATAAAATATGTTTTGCCTGTACCAGTTCCGCCATAAACAATAGTAAAATGGTGACTTTTCATATTCAAATCTAACTAGACTCCCATTCATAAATCCACCAAAGCTTTCTTCTAGTTTCGTATATTTACTTGGTATTGAATCATATATTAAATAACAAATTCCAATTAAGAAAATAAAAATTATAACTGCGCTACCTGTCTCCATTTCTATACCTATTAAAAATGCTTATCCTAACTTTTGAGGAATTCAATAATAAATTTATTATTGATAATAATGCTATGAGTGATATCAGAATAAAAGATATAGGAAAAGATATAAGTCTAACACCAATTGAAATAGTGATGAGAGATCAAACTCCAGATAACACAAGTGAACTTAACTTCAACATTATTGTCAATCTACATCCAACTGATGGTACACATTGGGTTTTAGTTATAAGAAGAGAAGGTGGCCCTGTGTATTACTTTGATAGTTTTGGTGTTGAGACCCCACCATTATTTTTAGAAGAATATGTTGATCTAGGCTCTTATGAAAGAATACAACAATATGATGAATCTTAATGTGGGGCTTATTGTTTATATATGATCTATCTTATTGATAGAGGATTTAGAATTCTTTGAATAATCTAGTAAATCTATGCAAATATCCAGGAATATATAATGATTGTTTTTGTTTAGGTTGTAATGTTAATGATAAATATAATGTTAATGATAATTATAATGATAATGATAATGATAATGAAAGTGATTTAGTATTTAGTTTATTAAACTTGTCAATAAACTGTTTACTTAAAACATACATCTGTGAATACTTTATAATTTCATTTCTTATTTTAGTATTAATTGTTTTTGATAATGAACCACAAACAGTTGCTGTAGCAAAAGCTGTGGTTATAGAATAAGGCAGACCTATACCTGTTATTGCAACTGATGTTGTTGTTGCTGCCGTTGTTGCTATTGATGATAATAGTATTTCTGTTATCTCAGCCACGTTAATATAATTTTTATATCTACTTAACTTCTTATTATAGTTATTTTTTTCAGTTACATAATAATTTCTAATATCTTTTATAATGTTAATATGGTTGCTAAACTTATTATTAGCTTGGATTTTTTCATTTATCAATCTTTCTGATGCAGATGATAGATCTGGGTAAAGTAATCTCTCACTCGGTGCTTCTGGTTGACTCATTTTCAGTAGTAAAATAACCCTCAATATCTTTCATTATATCTTCTTGTTAAAAATCATAATGCATCTCTAGTCTTGTTCTTTGTTGTCTACTAGCTTACTTTCTAATAATATAGCTATTATATATTTTATAACTATCTTCATCATTAATATATGGTTTTCTTTTAAACCTCTCCATCTATCAACGCATGCATCACCTAATTGAATATTAGTGATTGACTGATTAAACTTATTGGTATCAAGCTCTACTTTTAAACCGTTATTTTGAGAAATGGTATCAGCTGAAACTTTGTTGCAAAAATGAACAAAATTAGTTTCAATTTCATTCAAGTTATTGTTTGCACTTAGTTGGTCAGTTGTAACTTCTTCAAATTTACCTTTTCTTAGTTCAGTTATGTTTTTACTTAAAATATCTATTTCGTTATTAGAAGATAATAAATTATTGTCACAATATTCTTTATTAACAACATCTTTTTCATCTATTGGAGGGTGTACATTTATAGTTTTATAAGTATCTTTCATGTCGATATTATCATTATCTTCTAGGAATAAACCGTGAGCTTTACTTAGTGTTAAGTTGTTTGTTGGTGTTGATGTTGATTGATGTTTAGCCTGATTTAATTCATTTCTTGTCATCTTTGTTTTTGTTTACAAGAAGAAACTATCTGTGAAGCAGTTTCTTATAGTTATAACTATATAGTAAAATAACTATCAATATCTCTCATTATATCTTCGTGATAAAAATCATGGTGCATCTCTAGTCTTGCTTGTTCTTTGTTATTAATAAGTTTACTTTCAAGTAATATAGCTACTATATTTTGTACTATTGTCTTTTTATTCTTTAAAAGGGCTTCATCTATAAAAGAATTAGTCTTTTTATTAACTTCTTTAAACCCCCTTAGACCGTTAGTAAACATATCATCTAAATGTATGTTAGTAACATTTTGATTAAATTTATTATTATCAAATTCTTGTTTTAATTGCTTTTATTTAGAGATAGTATCAGCGGCAACTTTATTACAAAAGTTATTAGATTTAATCTGCTGATTCAATAAACTCATTAACTAGTTGATCATTAACTTGTGTTTCATTTAGTTGTAATGTTTTAGTTGTGACTTTATCAAGTTAACCTTTTCTTAGCTCAGTGATTTTTTTAATTAAAACATCTAATTTATTATTAGAAGATAATAAGTTATTGCCACAATAATCTTCATTAACAACATCTTTTTCATCTATTGGAGGGTGTACAATTATAATTTTATAGGTATCCTTCATATCAATATTATCATTATCTTCTAGGAATAACCCACGAGCCTTACTTAGTGTTAAGTTGATGTTGATGTTGATCCAAGAAGCGGTTTCCCCGATGGACCTCCGGTCATGCTTCGCCATTGATGTTTCGCTTGGTCAAATCTATTTCTTGTCATTATATATATTAAGAAATATATTTAATGATTCTAAAACTTTATTATTAGATTCAAAGTCAAACTTGGATTTTAATAAATCCTGTTCGTAATATTTACCTTCTATTATCTCTCCATTCATGTCTTCTATCTTATATGTTAGTGGTTGTGTGTTCAAAACTTCATTAACTTTAAATAGTTCTCTATTCCAATTAGAAGTTTAACCTTTAGAAAAGATATTCCGTTTATCTGCGTTCCTAACATAATCACCAACTTCAAATTTTGGTGTTGCTTTGGTAGATTTAACATAGTATTTAACATTATCATGATTATTAGAAGCATCAACTGGTGTCATATTAATTGTTGAATGAATATTATTGTTATATGTTATGACTGCATCATTTAGTATATTTACCCAATTACCATCACCATTGATGAACATTGGTTTATTAATTATATGTAATAATGTTCTATTAAATCTCTCTATAAACACAGCCTTTAAATCACTATAAGTAGAATAAAATTTTGTTTCATATTCTCCAAGTAAAGATTTAAATGTTTTATTGTAAAACTCACTACCTCTATCTAACCATAACTTTTCTGGTTTTCGACCTTCAGAGCCACCCTGCGGATTTTCACTTAAAACTATTTTAAAAAACCAAAAGTTATAGATCAACCAGATTTACTCTTTAATGGAACAGCCCATGCATAATTTGTGAATATATCTATAACTGTTAATATAAACTTATAATTATTATTGTATTTGATTAGAGATGACTTATCAATAAAATCATCTGACCATGTTTCATCTTTATATAATGGTATTATTCTTTCTCTTCTAAACTTTTTTATTTGAGGACTGAATAATTCTTTAGCTAATAGTTGTTGTTGTTGTTGTTGTTGTTGTTGTTGTTGTTTTTCCATCATTATTTATTTACCATAGTTAAAAACAAAATTATCTAGTTGCTCTTGATTAATAATATTCATAGATAATAGTTTCTTAGATATATCCAGCATTTCATCATATAATCCATCATGACCAACTTTTGTTTCTAGTATTAATAATTCTAGTCTTTCTACTAAACCATTTCAATGGCAACTTCGTTGAATATTTGGGTTGGGGTTGCTATTTAAACCCCTGCCAAATACATCATCTTCTACCCCCATTATACGATTCATTGTTCTATATCTAGCGCTTTTCTTATCCCCTTTTCCTACATCATATCTAATATCCTTTAAAAACCGTTTAATTTTGTTTTTATGTTCCTCAATATTATCATCATATGTTACATTTGTCTTAGTAAGAAAATCAGTAAATCCTTCTGAAAACTCATATACATTATCCCTAACTAAAAATGCACCCTGCTCCAGAGTTATATTCACACCATTCATTTCAGATCTCCTAGTAGGTAAATCTACGAGTTCTAATTTTAATTGAGGATTAGTTTGGGCCCCCATGTCATGAAGAAGTTTGGCTGTCTTTGTATCAACAAAAACTGGTGCTATATCTTGAGTTTCCTTAATAGTCCCATAGTCCCCTATAGCGTTTCATCAATCTTGGAAGTGTTTTCACCGATCCTTGAAGCGGTTTCAACTATCTGGAAACCAGCTTGCTGGATCATCTTAGTTTGTTTATCTAACTCTTGATTTTGCCAATCTATTGCTCTTAATGTTTGTTCACTTAATAATTGATTGTGTTCATTGTTTGCATTTAGTGTTTTAGTTAAAGGATCAAATAACTCTTCTGTTTCACCATAATATTCTTTTTGTTTTATTTTATCTTCTAATCTATTTCTTCTCTTTTGTTTTTCTAGATTGTTTAATTTTATAAGTGTTTCTAGTTTAGTCTTTTTTATGGTTATAAAAATCATTATATAGGTAATAGCAGCTTCAATTAACCTTCTATCATCATTAATGGTTAGTTCGAGAATATTATTAACCAATAGGTCTTCGTCTCCATCTAAAGATCTGCGAAGCACTTTCACTGATGCATTCTTAATCAGGGAAGGGGCTTTGGTCTTGGTTGGTGTAACAAGGCTTGCCCTTCCCCAACCTGCTTTGCAGATTTTATTTATTAAATCTCTTTTGAATAGATATAGATTCTCATCATGAGGATAGGTTTTAATATTTTTACATAAAATCTTTTATCATCAAATGTGTTTAGACTAATCTTACTTGTTTTTGTTGTTGTCCTGTTATCACCATCTTTTTGTTTTCTACATTCATCTACAGTTCTCTCTGTGTTTTACATTAGTGCATAATAATATTCTTCATGTTTAGCATTGTTACAATTCTATATTCCTTTCTCTTTAGTTTGATTGGGGTAATCTTTAAAGCTATATGTCTTTGGTGTTAGTGCCACAAACTCTTCTATTATTCTACTTCCCATTTCATGTTTGAGTTTACCTGGGATTTTTATTATTAGTTTTACTTGGAGGATCGGGGAACCCGCCGCTTCGCGGATCGAGATTGGATAGGTCCATTTGTTCGTTGTCGACATTACCCTCGCTAAAACTTAATACAAAAATATCAGTATCCATATAGTGGAGTTAAAGATCTTTGAGTGATGGTTGAAGAATATTATAGAATGCATCATACATGTGTAATTTACTTAATTCTAAGATAGTAACACCTACATATACTGGAGAATCATATTCTACTTTTTTCTTTAAAGTTTCAATTTGGCTATAATCCTTATATCTAGTTATATTTTTAAATGTTGATTTACTTATACTTTTCATTATCTTTTCTTCATCATAAAAGAACTTACTTTGAAGGAAGTGTAGGGGATTCATGCACATTTTTCCATATAGTGAATTGTTCATTAATTTCCTTACATCCTCTTCTGCTTCAGTTTTAGCTGTTGCTCTTTTATTAGTATTGTTTTGTATATAATCTCTACATATATAATCTTGTTTAAATTTAATTACTCTATGTATTTTAGTTACATTTACACCCATCTTAAAATAGAACTTCAACATCCTATAATGAACCATGTATTCTGTTTTGTTGTTTTGGTATAAGATTAATTTCTCTGCTTTTGTTTTGCCTTTCTCTCTTTCTCGGTATCCTAATTCATTATCATTTATCTTTCTCTTATCGGGCATTAATGCTAATTGCTCTGTTCTATCTTTACATGTATCATTATGATCAATATGGCAAACTATATAATAACCGTGATCACTATCATCTGCAGTATTTAATATTTGGCGAAGCATGGTATCCCCATAATTTAGAGATGTAGTAGTAAACTTGAAATCTTTGTAAGGTAGCTTCTGCATCATTGCATAGCCGTATAGGTTGTTTGCATCAATGTACCAGATATTTATGTTATGGGACTTCAACCCTGTTTCACCATTGCTGACTATCCTATCTCCCATTATACCGCATATGCCTCCTCTCTTTGCTTCAACAAAATCATCTAGCATTTGTTTATCTTGTAATGTACCTAATGTTACACCGCTTGACATTAACCAACAATCAAAACTATAGCCTGGGAGACTTACATAGTGTAGGAGATTAAGCTTGAATTCTTTCATACTTAGTTGAACATATTCATTCATGCCGTAGTCTAATATTTCCACATCGTTTTGTAAATACTCTATAGTTAGATCTTTACCAGTTTTATTATTGTTGTCTTTACTAAAGATATCGAATTCTTCTTGTGTTGGTAATTTATTCGAGAGAGAGGATTTGAAGTCTTCTATTTTTAGATTACCTATAACTTCATCATACGAGTCCAAACCAAAGTATTCATATGGATATAATGTTTTAGTTTTACACCCATATATCTTCGCCATTTGATCTAGAGGCATAGCTAAGAAGTTATAACTATCTAACAATTTCAGACAACCGATGCTAAAGATCTTAGACTTACCAGCAGCTAGTGGTATGTTATCTACTTTTCTTTTATCACTATTCTGTTTAAAGAGTTCGCTGTATAGTAAGTTGAAGTAATAGCCAGAGCCATAGTGGAATATTACAGGACTGAAGTTTTGTTGTTTATACCTCAGATTGCATATCTTACATGCTGTTCCTCTATATTTACCAGTTTCTTGACAATGAGCTCTTACTTTATTATTACATGTTGTACTGCAGATATGACATGTGTTATTAGTTTCATGATACAATTTATCTTCTTCATTAAATATCAATTGTTTGTTGCGCCTGAAGTTATTCTCAGTTTCTATTTCTAATAGTTCACTAGCAAATCTTTTGATACAATCAAGACCGAAATAGTATTTGAAATTACACTGCGAGATGTAACCCAAATTTATTGGTATGTGTTCAGCTATTACATACTTACAATCATTAGTTGCGACTTCAACAATGCAATATTCTATATCAGCAGTTATAACTTTTTTATATTCTGACGCTTATGTTCATTTATAAAAATATTTTTCTTCTTCTTAGGACAAAACAACCTCGGGTTTGAAAGTTTTTTTACATCCATGTTTGTCGTATTTAATTTGTGAATCAAACCAATATGTATATCTATCACAGTGATAGAATTTGTGATTCATTCTATTTGGTCGATCTAACAAGGTTTCTCTGTTTTTAATTAGAGCACAGTGTTCTGTAGTACCATCTCCCCAAACCAATATTCTGACATCTTTTCTATCTTTATCAAAATCATCCACTGGTTTAAACAATTCTACTTTGCCCCAACAACAAGGTGTGTATACCCAATTATTAATATTGTACAATTTCTGTATTCTCATTATATAAGCAAAATCATCTTCATCTCGTTGTGGTGCTTCAATTAGATTATTTACATATTTACTCTCGCGTGTTGCGTGGTCCATAGCAGGATGTAGCGAAGCAGTAATAGTTAGTTGCAAGCAGTTGTATTTATAACTACGTATGTTTAATATCGATTTACAGTTTTTGAGATCAGGGGGTAAATCTATATAACTACCAATAGATGCTTTAGTTGGTTCAATATTTATCTGAATACTTCTCAATCCAAGAAATTCGAAGTCGTTGCCATAACCTTCATTTATTTCTTTTTCGAAATCTACCATTGTTTGAGGTCACAGTAATCATATATAGCCTTATTAATAATATAGTCGGTGTTGAAGAATTTTTTTGTAATTTTAACTTCTTCTTTGGTTCTCTTCTTGTACTTACACTCGGCCGTGACCTTATATTTAAAACTCTTAATTTTTCTAAACTGATAACAGTTTTTAATTTCCTCTAATGAGTAATTAGTTGCTTCATTTATATCTTCAATGTAATTCCCACCTTTATCCGTAATATAAAATTCTCTCATGTTCTGACTTGAGTTTATATCAAACTTTTCTGTGTTTTCTAGATACTTGTGATTATGACTATTTGAGTGAGTAGTTAGCGCGTTTTCATTCCTAAATTCTTCATGACATTCTTTACACACATACTTAATTCTGGTGTAGATATTATCATCAGTATCTGTTTTAGTTTTAGCTTTTGTTTCGGTTTCAGTTTTAGTTTTAATAATATCATTAGTATTATTAGCAAAGCTACTTCGTAGATCTTTAGGTTTGAGATTATAACCATCTTCATCTGGATTATACACCCTTTCCCTAGTTTCACCGGTGAAGCCGCTTTGCAGATCTTCCACTTTATCCTCATACTCCTTTCTCGCCCTGTTTAAGTGTTCATCACTTAAATTATGTTTGACAAATTGTTGCCTTGTTTCAAAGGCCGAATCAAAAAAATAACAAAAGTTTACGTTTTCTACTTTAGACATTTTTATTTTTATAGACAAAAAATTTATTTTTGAAAACATACAAATGAAGATATATTAAAAATTTAGATAGTTTATTTGAATGTTATATCTGTATGGGTTACATTAAGAATAGAGATTATTTTAATCATATGAACATACATTATAATGATCCAAGTCTATATATAACTTGTATTATGTGTAATGAAATTCAACACATCAGCGGATTTAGATTTAAAAGTTTTAAGTGTAGATTATGTATTTATTTACATAGATATAGATATACACATACCAAAGATAGATTCGAGGAGTATGCTGAAAGATTTAACATAAAATTCTGAAAAACCGAAAAAGTGGTGAATTTGCAAACGAGCTTATTATTATTTTCTAGAATTAAGCCATTTCATAATTTAATGTTAGACTTAGAGTGAATATGTAGTAGTGGATAAAGCAGGGAAACCAACCAGCAGTAAAATTTGGCCCTATTCGACATGCGCGATTAGCGTTAGGAGAAAGGGTCAAATTTTACTGGTGGTTGGTTTCCCTGTTTTATCCACTACTCGAAGCTCAGCTGCATAAAGCATACATATATGTATAAATTTCTTGTCAGCAAAAAAATTGGATTTTGGTAATTCAAAAACCGCCAAAATTGTACCCCAGACTTGTATTGGGCTCAAAACTACCTGAATCCTGGATACCAGTCAGAGAATTTAGCTAACCAAAATGATTGATAGACCAGCGTAATCCTTCTCTCATTTGCAATCGAAGTTGAGTTATCATCAGTATTAATTTCTGAATAAGACCAATTTGAATCACGGAACATCAAAAAATGAAAAAATGAACCGTAAAAAAGTCACTGGATAGCGAAAGAAAAGGTCACTGGATGTGCAAAAACATTCGAGCAAAAATTTTCAATAAATAGACAAACAACAGACATGTTGACAATATTTGCTTGAAACTTAGTTCGATAGCAACCAATAGTTTAGCCACCTTCTTTTTAGATATCAAATGAAAGCAAGC
>NC_134473.1:10882949-10901509 GCF_964194025.1 Convolutriloba macropyga | reverse complement strand
GATAAGAGTAGTACAATCTCAGACACAGAAAAATCAGACAAACACACACAAAGCACATTACACAAGCGAACACAAACACTTAAATACAAAGCCCAACACCAAAAAAGAAACATTTTCGAACTTTGATTTTTTTAACTGTTCTCAACTCAAGTTTCGCCTTTAGGTCTTCTCGGCGTGGACTTTTTGAGGCAATTGTATCGATAACAATAATTTTGCCACTGAACGTTGAAGTGACGTGAAAGGAAAATGTAACAAGAAATAATCAACTTGGAAAGCAGACGGAGTAAAAACTGAAATTAAATGAACACTAGTTTGAAATCGTTTTAAACTGAAATTTAAATTTGATTCTCATTATTGAAAACCGACGTATTCAATTCCCTCTCATAGTCTTCATAACTATATGGAGCTGTAGAAAATTCCATTGGTTGGATTTGAGGATCAGGAGGGCTCACACCAACAAATCGAAGTATGTTTCATCGAGGCATTACAATTTGATACTTTCTGCAATACTGAAGCAATTTTCTGGTTATCGTGTGGCGGTCGATCTGCATCATTATTGTTGTCCGATTATTGTTGTCCTTATCAAAATCTTAGCACGGCGTTGATGTTTTCCAGTCAATGGATGTTGATTGATTCGACTGTGTAGACGATGAAGAAGTTGCATTTGTGGTAACATTTTGACAAGGAAATATAGTTTGCAGCTTTGTTGGTTTGCGGGCAGTAATTGATTTGCCGGTATTCGAGATTGCTGACAAAACTGTAGAAGTGTCGTCTGGTTGACGGTGACTTACTTCTGTCTCGCCTCTATTTTTTAGCTCCTTCATATGGGTACTGATTTGTTCTTCTGTTTTTTTCCCATAAGGAAGAAGCCGTCGTTGTGCTTATTGCCACAAAGATGTATTTTGCTCGGATTTTTTCTCAAAATTTGCATTGTCGCTATTGCGCACTCGAATTTCAGAAACACCTGACTTTAATGATAGATGTAGTCGGCGAGATGCAGGATACAGCTAATCCTGCGGTTAAGGTATCGTAAAGTCCTTGAATGTCCTTTTTTGACCTCTTCTTGACCTTTTTTGTAAGCTTCAGCTCCAAAGAACGTTTAGGTCTAAAAGAGCTTCAGCTTCAAAAAACGTTGCAGTCTAAAACGAGAATCAGATTTGTTCTTTTGGTCGTTCTATCTACGACCTGTATCGATTTCTGCCCGCTTCCTTTTTTCCTCGATCAAGATAATCCGTTGCCGTCCAGATAATCCGCGACCGGAACAATATAATTTCGATATAGTGGTTTAATTTTTTTCATAATACAAATTTGCGAAATTAGGTTCTTTACACTTATTACTAAGAGGTGTATTTGGATGTCTTCAGAATGGTGTATGTGGTTGTTTGTATGGACAGGCGATACTTTTGTAGTCTTTAGTTTACAGATGCGTAAATCATATACTAATGCTTTAAATGACGAACTTATCTTGATTGTGTTTATTTTTCTTGCTAGTTTCGTACACCCCAATCTCCATTTCAACTTTTGTTTTTATCTTTCAACTAGTCCATTTGCTCTTTGATTGTTAGCTGGTGCAGTGATTATATTTATTTGGTTGTTCTAACAGAAATTTTTACTTTATCTCCCATGAGACATCTTGTTTGATCAAATCGGATATTTCTGAGTACACCATGCATGCGCATGTATACATCTAAATACCTCACGACATTAGTGCAATTCGTACACCCGTTCGAAAATTTCTATGGTTGGGTACTTTGAAAATCACATTCAAGGAAATGGACATCTTTTCTCTTCATATTTAATATCCCGAAAATCTACCTTTAATTTTTTATTTGTTTTGAACAATTTACTAGCGGTTTCTTTACGCCGGTAATGCAGGTTTCGATTTTTGCCATTATCTGTACAATGCTTGCACTTTGCGAGTTTAATCAAAATTTCTCGTTGCATGTACGGCCAGAATGCTACCGACATAAGAAAATCATCCCACAGCTTCGAATGTGTGTAATATGAAGGAATTCTGGCACGGCATCCTGGATTGAAATGTAAATGGCTGCTCGTTCGTCCCTACAAATTCAGCCCGAATAAACATGAAGATCTGAATTATCCGAAGATCTGCTGTTGGATCTATATTATAAAGTCCCGCATTGCATTCAGGACGGCGTTTTGGTTGTTAGCACCGCCAGAAAACTGTTGTAGAAAAACTGTCTATAACTGCTCTGGAATATATCGTCACCGGACAGTTCAATAGCGGGTGAGAATTGGTCCGTCGACGTCTGTGTCACATTTACGTTGAGTTTGTGGAAGTCAAATGATCTGAGATTGTAGGGGGAGTAGCTGGTGATGTATTATTGTTGCTCATATGTTTAACTGGATGAGCGATCGGAAGCGTGCTACGTTTGCAGAGTTGGAATGCACCAACTGAGTTGTGCGTCGGTTAAAGGCAAAAAACAATTCAGAACTGTTTACTATTGGAGCATTAGTGACACAAGTGGAATATTCGCCATTTACCGCGTTAATCTGCTGTGATTGACAGTTTGCGTATGAAGACTTCATGTAAACTGCTGCAATTGCTCTAAAAAAGCGTCTAATTGTGGCAACCGCAAATACACCGCATATCTGTTCGTAAATTTTGCTTCATGATTGGATTGGCGAGAAATGTAGTCAAAAAGTCCCATTTTTGCAGCCGGAAAGTGTTCAATGACAAATTCAAACAGTAGTAAACAATCGACGCAACGAATCAATCTGCTATTAAAATATCGATGTTTCTTCAATATTGATAAAGAAAAAGACCGACGATCAGTTAATATTTTCCGAAATGATAATAATTAAAGTATTCAACCGTCCAAACAACAAAAGTTCCAATTCGTTGACAATAGATCTCTCCTCACTACTGTTAAGGAAACGTGATGCAAATAAATCTGCATGCCATCTTGTAGGTAAACATAGCTCTAATGCTGCTCCTAATACAGAGCGAGAAATATAGCATTTGATTAGGGTTTCCATGTTAGTATTATAGTTTGTGTTTTCTGTTGCTCCTTCAACCTGGTTTTCAATCTGCTGGAGAGGTGTTTTTCAATTTACCACTACATTCAAAGTTCATAGTACTTTTCTCTAGAAGTGGACGTATTATGTGACACAATTCTAAGAAATTCAGAATATCATTTCCTATATAATGTTCTGAACGAAAAATACTGTCTTTGAAATTAAAAGATCTAAAAAAACTGATTGTTTTGTTTCAAGTGGAGATATACCAGATAGACTATATTCATAGCCAAAAAAGATGGCATTTAGGAACAATAATTCGAAGATTATCTTCATCAAGTTTTCTAATCCATTTATAAAATAATTTTTGCCGATCTTTTTGTGATCCCCGACTAACGGTTATGATGCCATCCAAGAAACAATGTGTATTTTAAAACCAATCAGCATGTAGTCCCTTACTTTTGGAAAGCTGTGGGCTTATCAGTTAGACCATAGAGGCTTGTTATAAAGCGATATGTGCGAGTGTGTTTACTGCTTTTTTTTTAAAGTTGCAATAGTTTAAGGTTTCTGATTCCAAATTTAATTGGATGTAAGCGTATTTCAGGTTCAATGCTGTAAGATATGCTGTCTCATCAGTTGCTTGTGAATAAGTTTTTTGTTGAATTATAATCAATCAAAATGTCAAAATCTGGCATTTTATATTTGTTTCTATGAAAGGATTTATTGAAAATTTTAGAGTCAAGGGCTGTTTTAACAGATTTATCTCTTTTCACGGTGATAACGATTGAAGTGTTAAAATTGTTGTCAGAACAACTAATTATTTTTTCAGGTGCTTTTTATCCATTAAGTTTTGAAGTTAAATGTATACTAGATTTTTGAAATCTCAAACGAACAAGGCGGCCTATTTAATGCGTGGGTTTAAATTTTTGTGAAATGTTGATTTGGCGATGTGCTTACGGGACTAACGAATACGAGTGATCAAGTTAGGATAACAGTTAACTACATGTATTTTGAGTGTACACTGTGTTTAATTGGATTTTAGATGTAACTTGATTGATATAAAGTGAGACCTAATTGCTGATAAAGATCTCCACCAATGATAGGCCGATAACCACCTTCAACTAGAGTTATTTTAAAGTTTTTCAACTTACCAGTCTTTACATTTTACTGTAGTGACAATTAGGTCCAAAATTGTGATAGCTTCATTTGAAATTTTTTCAGGTCTTGCGTTAAAGGAGTTTTCATCCAAAAACGATGTTCGTCTCCATTGATCACTGCTTTAGCTAGGATTTTGTAAATATTTGAACACACGCTGGTTGAATCCATCAATGTTTTCATTTTGATATTTTCAAATTGTTCTAGAACAATTGCAGGTTCCACTTCACGTAAATTTTGATTATTTGATCTAAGAGCCACAAAATTTTCCTCTGTTTCTCCGTAGTCTCATTAATAATTATTCGCAAATACTTTGGGTAATTAACTGGTGTCCGATTGCGTTTACTTGATCATTGATTGAAGTTACAACCGTGGCGGTTTTGGATTTGTCTTGGTCCACATTATATACTCAAGATTTTGATTTCCAATCGTTTATACTTTTCCGACAAATCTTAGCAAATTGATTTTTTCATCATTTTCGCTAACCTTATTATAAAGAAACAAATCTTACGTTGTTTTACCTGCGCCGGACACAACTGTCGGTGGTTCAAGGACCAAGAGCTTCCACAGTTTTTACAGCGAGTTCGTTTGTTGGAATTATGCTGTTGCTGCGATCCGCAATTGTTGCATTGACTATTGTAGCTTTAGTGTACATTGTTTCCCGAGGGATTTGTTCCAGAGGCTACTGTGTACGCAGAAGTACCAGGACTTTTCAATTAACTTTGAATCTTCATTTCTATTTTTATTGTCAATTCTATCTCTATTTTTATTGCCAGGCTTTCTTGGGTTTTATCTTTTCTGTAAGTAAATCACGTTGTATGTCCCTATCCAGCTTTTTGGCTATGAAAACATCACGGATCATAGAATATTCGTAACTTGCAAGGGGACAATTAAGAGAAAGTTCCCGAAAGCAGCGGTAGGTTTTTTCAATGGGTTCTCTTTGAGTTGTTTACGAGTGAGAAACTGTTAGCGGTCGAAAGCGGTGTTTCGTTGCTTTGTAAAAATGTCATCTAATAGTGCCCACAATTTCCAGGTCATCATTTTTTTGATGTCATAGTATGATTTTTGTGAACAAAATTTTTGGCGGACTTCAGCACCCAAGCTTAAATATGACAAAGAAACAGCCTTACTGTCATAAATTGTCCATGAGCGATCTCCACATAGATGTCACGCAGATTCAATCCTTTTGCATTTGGTCAACCACGAGTTCTTCAGTTGTTTGTTTCTTCATCGTTATTTCCGCTCGCTTTAGGCAGTACTCATTTCCATCTTAGTTTTATACAAAGGCTATGGTGGGAGTGTCATCATCTCTGGGTGAGCTTCTATGACAATTTCGATTGAAAAGGAAGAATAGCCAACTTCAGTATCACACGCCATCTTTCCCAGCGTAAGGGGTTCTAAGGTCGATTTATCCCAGTAGTGTTCAATCCCATGAAATAAACGTTCTTTGAAAGCTGACTGCGTCATGTGATGCTCAATTTGGGCAACTGAGTTTTCGTAAGACAATTGCTTCGTATTACAAAGAAATTGGAATCCTGCTGCAACTCCATTACCATCAGTGCGAAGCGTTTTTTATCTTAACTTAGTATAGGGAGGAAAGCTTTTCCGTTTTGAATTGATTGCTGAATTATATTGAAAACCGGTGCACTTCTACGTATTTGTTAAAGTCGGCTCAAAAGAAAGAGATTTAAGAGAACGACTGATTTTCACAATTAATATGACAAGAGTGAATTAAGATTAAAAAGTGGATTGCATGAACAAATAAATTCCTCAATAGACGGGAAATCAAATCAAACTAATTGAACAAAAAATGATCAAGTTGTAATGTCATGGGAGAATAATGTGGTATAGAATTGTCTTCTGTACCACACTCGTGCTTCCAGGTCAACTTTTCTGGACACAATTTATAGTTTACTTTCATTATACTCAATATGGTACACAAATTGAGAGTTTCAATTTTACTAGAAGAGTACTTTTCGCAGAATATTTTGTCAGTTTCCTTCTTCAATTAAATGTGTGTTACCAAAATTTAGAGTCCCGCGTTTTTTTTATTTCTTGTCTCCAACCCCCTATGTTGCTATAGATGGCTACTCTACTTAAGTTATAATTTAGGGAAAAGTTTAGTTTTTTCTTCCACTTTTCTCTGCCACAGATTGATTTAATTTTCCACCAATTTTTTAAATTCTATCAATCACAACATTGAAACCATCTCAAGTGCGTGAAAGTAAAACTAGGACAAGATCTTTGAAGTTATGCACGCTTTCCCATTCCATTTTATATAAAGGCTGATTACCTTTATTAGGAAGTTGGAGATATCATTTTGGCGTACTTTGTGGTTATTTTGGCGTACTAGTCTAAAAAGCAAATGGGGAAAAAATGTTGAAGTCAGCTTTCTCATTCAATCAGTTTTACAGCATTTTAACTAAAATTAACACTATACAAACGAGACGACTAGGATTATTGCAATTTTTAGAAAAATTAGTTAAAATTAATTTTTTGAAACAGTTTTTATTAAAATTTTTAATCTTGGATTCTTTTTGCTTTAAAAATTGCTTATAATTATGCCTTCATTGTCTCCGGTTGGCCTCGTCTTTACATTCCTTCTTTTTAGATTCTTGTTGGGACAATAAAAATGAATCAATTGGTGCTTCGTGATAGCATGAATCTCTGCTAGATTTATTTATATTAGATGAGGCGTGTTTTTATCATTGCTCGCCTTATGCTGATCGCAGAATCAGAAAACCAGAGCCTTCCTGCTTGAATTTGATTTACACGTCTGAAAATTGATATCATTATTATAAAGCGCTAAAGAAAACAATTCAATCCCGGGTCGAGATGTCAGCACCGTTTCAGCGCATCTTTGTGTAAGGAATGCACTGAATGCGCTGAAATTATGTAAGACATGCGCTGAATGCGCTGAAGTGCGCTGAAATTTTGAGATGGCTCAGCGCACCTTCAGCGCATTTCTTATATAATTTTTGGAAATTTTCTCGACCCGGGAGTTCTAAAAATGCACTTGAACATCATGTCAGCCTAGAGGAGGCCACGGCAGCTATGTTTTGTTGTAAGATTCTGCTACAAAGTTACCTATTCATGCTGTTCGCTCAACCGCGGTTTTTTCACCTAGAAAATGTCGGCCTTGGAAAGACATCAACATCATGCAAAATCGAGCCCTATCATTTCAATCCATAATTTTGTACATGAAATTAAATTTAATGTGAAAAACTAACGTCTTTTTTTAAATCTCAAACATTTAAATTCGAATAACCACCAGGTTAAAGTTACATATAGTTTACAAATCAAACATACTACATCTTTCCTTTGAATAATTAAATATAAAAAAACTAAGGTTCAGTATCTAGTTTTCGTGAACTATTTTATAAAAATACTTTTGAAGCCTTCAGTTTTTGTTTCACTCAATTTAATTGGATATTAAAAAAAGTATTTATGGATCTCTACTGACTAATTTAATTACGCCTCTCTTGGATATATTTGTATATAATTTTCCTGATATATCCATAGATTTATCTCATATGTCTCAAGCCACATTTGCGAGAAACAACTTTAGTGTTAGGACTTCAATGCGCTTTTTAAAACAAATAAATTGTACCGTGACACAAGTATGAATTGCAACTTGAGGATCGAGATTTTCTTTTATCCTAGCCCGATTTTGCTAATTGCTGTTAAACATTTTTTAATTGAAATTATCAGACTCTCTCTCGAGTTAAAAAATATCTACTAGCTCGCTTTAGCAATTTGCTACTAGACTGCCGATGATTCCGATTATTTTTCTGCATAATCAGCACTACGGATTAGACAACAACTAAAGCTCGAAATTCTTTTGAGCTTTAGATGTTGTCAAAGTTGAGTACGTCTAGGCTGCTACAGTGGTAGCATGCCAGAAAAAACGACTGCCACCCGAGTGACGACGAAGGCTCTGACACCAGGACAGTTGCGCCTAAGCATTGGTTGAAATACCCGAAGGGATCAGAATCTGTGTTCTGAATTATTTAGAAAATCAAACGGGATTACGTTATAGGTGCTCCGACATGATCTTTAAAATACGAAAACTGAAAAGTAAGTTAGCACCTGCTAGTTTTACGATGAGAAAATTCGATTTTACGCAATTTTACTCAAGTCGTAATCAAAATTTCCAATAGAATCGTGACATCTTTGATCTTGTCTACATCTTTCAGTGATATAATATAGCCTCTTTGCAATTTTTGATGAAACTCAATAGCAACTTATCAGCTACTAAGTGTATGGTTTAAAAAAATATATCCAAGAAAATGATGAAATATAACCTATATGTCCGAGGAATTATACCAAATAGATCCAATATATTCAAAGAACTCATAATTGATGAAATGTGACCGAGGAATTGGTTGTTATCAAATTCGATTGGATCTAAGCTATAGCTGTTCCTATTAACCCAGAACATATATTACCGACGCCTGTGGCGGCTGAGCTCACTAACTCAATTAACAAATTGAATAGCACTTCAAGGCCATTTCAAGCCTCAAAGCTAGAATAGCATGAAAAGCAAAATTTAATGCTACATTCTATCGAAGCCAAACGGATTTGTTCACTTTGTTCAACATTTAAACTTAGCAACTACTATTAGTACACAATTGTCATACATGAAGTGAAACTCAAACTCAAACTACCTCAACAACCAGCAAAACAATACTACGACTCAACAGTATTGCATCAGATTCTTTGTGATTGGATTGCGAATCAACCTGTTATTGATACAGAATATTCGACAAAACTTCTACATGGTTAACAAATTTCCCATGACATCAAATTTACACTGAAAAAGTGACGTTATGGAAAAGTGTTCACATTCTGTCGACAATATTATCAACAACCAATCAATAGTTGAATTTGACATGTAAATCCACGTGACTAGCAGCATAAAAGGAGCTTGAAAAACTACCAAAAATCAGTTGAAATTTGGAATTTTGGTCATATTGAATTGACATATAAAGCGTATTGAAGCACACTTTCTTGAGCGGTAAATTACTTGTTATTGTGTTTTGTTTCTGTAGATCATATTAGTGATTGTACAGTTTTAACTTTACTTTGACTTGTTGAAAAGAGAATTAACATTAATATTCTCAAAACTTTCTTTCTGAGGAACAAAGTTACTAAGTAAGAGAAACTTTGCGCACAGCACATAGTCAGTTGCTCTTACTGGTTTTAACAAAGCCTTGCATAGTTTTGATATTGGTGTTTTTGAGGCCAATTGAGAAACAAAAGTCGTTCATTCAATTAACTCAGATTATTCAAATCTGAAGTGGAAATTTGTTGTGTTATTTCTCGAAGATCATTTAATCAATTCAGTTCATTTATTTTTCGTTTTATTAATTGTATGACATTGTTGTGCACTGCCAAGCTTGCTCAGTTTTGAATCATTACTTACAGAGTTATTCAACATTGAAAATTTTGCCCATGTATTAAGATTGAGTATGAAACATAAAAGGTAGCCCTACCAAAGCAGTTTACCCGGCGTTGTTTATTTTTACATCAGATAGTAGGCTCACTTAGCGTTCATCTTCCTGTCAAATTTTCTCTCACTAGCATTTGTGGTTAAGGAGATATCATCGAAAAACCTCCAATTTGAGACTAATTGGTTATTAGAAATTTTGGACTTTTGCTTAATTGAAGAAAAGTTATTCGCTATTCAGCAAAGCTGAACAATTAGTTATTTGAAATTATTGAGTAACAGGTAATGCAACGGCATTCTACAGTATAGCGGGTAATACAGTTCACAAAAGTTAACTGCAAAAACACAAAACACGAACAGATTTGAAACGAACTGGCGGTGTAAAGTTTTCCTTGACTTTGATAGGAGAGCAGCCGTTACATTTGGTCCGCCGACCCGGAGAGCGGAAGGCAAACTGCTGTCCAATCTGATGAAGAGAGTGCCGAAGGCACCCCCAAAGAAAATCAAACGAATCAACAGCGCAACGCCAGTGAGGCAGAGCGAAAAGTTCGAGTGCAATTCACAAAACACGTTGAAGAGTTGACCTCGCTTAAAAGGAACACGCAAAACAAAAGGCAACCAGGCAATCCAAGCACAAGCCGCTGAGAGGAACTTCAATCAACACCTCAAAGGTACGACAAGAAAATCCAAAATTTATTAGAAGAAGTTAACAATAAAGCAGGGATTGGCTACAAAAAATTGAAGATTCAGATCGACCCAACAAACTAAAGGTCCTCTACAAACAGACTGTTCACCTTCTAGAGGAGGACATACACAAGCAACTGCAACGTCGAAACAAGCTTGTGCCCTATCAAGCTAATTTCGTTGAAGAACATCTGAAAGAAGCAAGAAAGCGCAAAGCAAGTTTGGACTATCATTGTCTTGCATATATGAGCACAGGCACGCAACCAGCAATGAATGCAGAGCAAAGTAATACAACTCAAGCAGTTAACGACAGCGAGAGCAATACAAACTACCCAATGGACAATACAGTTGCTCAAACAATGCAAAATAAAGCAACAGCAAAAGGCCCAGAGAGGAAAGGATGACGAAATTCGATATCGAGTTTAAAACCAAGATGCGACTGCAAAAAGCACTGTTCTAGCGGAGGAAGCTAGAGCTGAAAATTCAAATGAAGGATATGGAAACCAAGCATCAACTACTGGAGGAAGAGCGCGAGCTAGAGCGCAAAGTGAAGAGAACAGCATTAGAGAACGATGATGCTCGTTCCCAACCAACTGGCGCTCGAGACAAATCACCCTTCAACTGGACCCCAAAGAAGAGAGATGTCTCAGACTGGGCCAACGGGATCCACAACCTCCTAACACCAGAACGATCAACAGCTCGCTTCGAAGCAACCCCTGAAGTGAACAAGTCTAGTCACTTCTCACGATACCGCAGTTCACGAGACCGATCCTCAAGTGTTGAAGACCGGGACGTTTCCCCAATAGCTGGTCTTCTACGATACAACAGTGGGTACGCGGGTAGCAGTAGCCTATCAAAGCTCAAATTGAACAACTTCGATGGGATCCCCTTCAAAAGGCCGGAGTGGGCTAGTATGTTCATTGCCACAGTGGATCAACGACCAATACCAGACTCAGAGAAGATGAGTCATCTGGAGACTCTACTGACAGGCAAAGCAAGGTCAGCAATCTCTGGAATGGGCTATTCTTGACAGTTCTATGGTGCTGCATGGAGCATTCTGGAGAGGAAATTTGGAAGGCCTCATGTTATCATTGATGCACAACTGGAGAGTCTTCGCAAAGCAAGTCAGGTGAAACCTCGCGACTCAACAAGTCTGATCAGTTTCTCAGTTATTGTTTTGAACTTTGTGAATGTGCTCAAAGAGTACAAGCAGATTGGTGATCTGCAATCAAGCTCGACACTGTATATGGCAGTAGACAAACTACCTCAAGTTCTCAAAGAGAGGTGGTTGTTCTATGTTGATGATAAAGATGAAGATTGGCTCGATCTGATTATGTTTGAAAAGTGGCTATCTAGGATAGCATTCGTGCACGAAGGATTTTCAGCTTTCAAGGGAGAGCGACGAGAAGAAGACCGAAGAAGCACAAATAGAGACAAACGGTTCTCGAAAACATCGAACTTTAGTGCAAGTTCAAACGTGAAAGAAACGAAGCAAACGCAAAGTGATCACTGTCCGCTGGTTGATGGCACTAATAAAATATGGAACCGTCCACTATTCAGGACCATGAGTGTGAATGATCGGTATGCAGCAGTGAGGAAGCAACGCTTATGTTACAGATGTCTAGGCAATGGAAATGCAATCAAAGATTGTAAAGTCAATGCGTGCGGTATCAATGAATGCATCAAAAAGCACAACCAATTGCTACACTCAGAAAATCAAATAGACAAGGGCAATCACGCAGTCAACATAAGCGCAGCTACAATCAACCAGAGTGATGAAGTTATTAGCTTTCTTCAGATAGTTTCTGTCTCAATACAGAGCGGTGGCAACAGGCTGAACACATATGCTTTTGTCGATATTGAATCAACGGTTTCATTCATCGATCAAATGTTGCAAGAGAATTTACGAGCCCAAGGCACGGATGTGACGCTCAACATAGCTGGCATACACGAAACGAAGGATCTGAAGACAGAAAAGGTTCCTCTCAAAAATAAAGGGACTACATTCAAAGGTGCATTTGATCGAAGCGTTTGCACACCCGTCAATCTCCTCGGGGAACACACACTGCAACTACAATAAGCTGAAGCAAAGCTTCAATCAACTGAGTGTTCTACGCAACAAAAGCTTAAGCTTGATGGAGGTTGGCATCATTCTTGGTCAAGATGCTTATGAGCTACAACGCCTATTGGACTACAAGATAGGAACACGAAGTGAACTTTTCGCCGTTCAAAAAAAGCTAGGATGGGTAGTTAGTGGAACCATGACGGGCAAAAGAAGACAAAATTTTTGTCATTTCGCCTTCACTGAAGATGTGAAAGTGGCTGAGAACATCCAAACCTGGTGGGACATAGAAACCTATGCTTCCAAAATCAATGTCGTCAGTCAGTCAAATAAGTAACTGCAGGTACAGAAGATGCTAGAGAGTACGACGAAGTTTACAGTCGAGCGGTACGAAGTGGGAGTGCTGTGGAGTGAACTAGAGCCAAACCTAACGAACAACTACAAATCAGCCTTGGGTCAGCTTTACTCACTGAAGCGAAGATTCCAAAGGGAACAAACCTGAAGAGTTTGTATCAACAGTCAATAGATACAGACGTAGAAAAAGGATTCGTAAAGATATCGGACGAGTGCGAAGTGAAAAGCACCTTCGAGAAGGAATGGTATTTGCCACACCATCCAGTGCAAAACCCGAACAAACCTGGCGAAGTAAGACGTGTTTGCAATGCTGCCTCAAAGTACAAAGAAGTATGCCTAAATGATAAGCTACTAGCGGGACCTGACCTGCTACACGGGTTGATTGGAACAATATTCAGATTCCGTGAAGGACCAATAGCCCTGACAGCTGACATCGAATCGATGTTTCGACAAGTGCAAGTTCCCGAGCAGGATAGAAGTTGCTTGAGGTTCTTATGGCGTCCAAAAACTAACGAACCTGTTCAGATATACGAATATCAGCATCACTTGTTTGGAGCAAAGACTTCTCCAACTTGTGCAGACTATGTTCTCAAGCAAGTCGGACTGTACAGCGAAGAAGTGTATCCAATAGCAACAAAGGCAATACAAAGCAACTTCTACATAGACGATTTCATCAAGTCAGTAGAAACCCCGGAAGAAGAAATTGAAGTCTTCAATCAATTACAACCTCTTCTCTCGCGACATAGATTTGAACTGAAGAGGTGGATAAGCAACAACGATGCAGTTACCAAAGCAATCCCAGAAGACTTGAAGTCAATCAGCAATACATTGCAAGTCGAAGTGGAAACCAATACGGAGGGATCCTCAGTGCTAGGACTACAATGGACCGTTACTGATGACAGTCTTCAAGTATGCAGAGGTAAAAACAAAGAAGTTGAAGCACCTATAAACTAGAGGAAGATTTTGTCATTGGTATCTTCAGTATTCGACCCGATCGGATTGTTTTCTCCGTTCAGTGTTCACATGAGACGACTTCTGAAAGGCATCTGAACTAAGAATGGGCAACATTGGGACAACGAAGTAGAGCCTGGTGACGAAACAGAATTCCTGAGATGGAAAGAACAACTTCCAATAGTGGCTGAAACAAGCATCGATAGAAGGTACTTCAAAAGAGAGAGAGAGAGGGATAAAACCGAACTTCATGTGTTTGCTGACGCATCTGAAGACACGATGTGTGCAATGGCCTATCTACATTCACAACCGGAACAAACCAAAATCGTTCACAAAAGGAAAACTCAGCTGACTTAGTCTTTGTCATTGGAAAATGCAGAGTGGCACCGATGAGGCATCTTTCAATACTCCGACTGGAACTACAAGCGGCAGTCGTGGCAGTGAGGTTGAAAGAACAGATAGTCAAGAAACGTGAAATGAAGATAAATAATTGCAGTTTTTGGTCAGACTCAACTAGGGTATTGCAGTGGATACACAATTCCATCGTAAGCATAAAGTGTTTGTGGCCAATCGAGTGGCTGAGATAACGGATACAACAGATGTTTAAGAGTGGAAACATGTGAGCGGTATCAACAACCCAGTGGACATTGACACCAGAGCGATCAACATTGCAGAACTCAAGAGAAGTGAGTTGCTCACTGGGCCATTCGCCTGGTCACTGGGCCAGAAAGCGAATGGCCAGAGCAAGTGAACCTAATCTTTTCATCAGATGAAGAGAATATACCCTCATCAGTCTTCATGATACAGGCTGAAGAGAGGAAGGCTGTTATTCAGTGAGAACGGTTCAGTAACTTCAACAGACTAGTGAACACAGTAGCATACGTACAGAGAGCATTGAACAAACACAAACCAGCGACACTCGTAGTCAGCATTGAAGAAAGAGAAAAGGCAAAGGCAACCATCTTCAAACTACTACAGCAAGAACAGTTTGGTGAAGAGATGAAATCTCTCAAAGTTGAAAAAGAAATTCCAAAAGGCAGCAAAATCCTACAATTCTCACCTTTCCCAGATGAAGAAGGACTTATTCGAGCCGAAGGCAGAATAGGCAAAAGTCAGTTTGACTTCAAAGCAAAGCATCCAATTTTGCTACATTGGAAACATTACGCGGTTGAATTATTCTTGCAAAATGAGCATAAGGAACATCAACACGAAGGCACTGAGCATGTAAGAAACATTGTTCAGCAGAAGATGTGGTTCCTATGCATACGGAATGCCTTAAGATCAATCCGGAACAAGTGCGTTACCTGCAGAAAAGGCCGAGCACAAATGATAGTAACAGTAATGGCAGATCTACCCGAGGAGCGGTTAGATGCTTCAACAGGCTTTACAATGCCCGGGTAACTTAGTGGGCCCCGACACGAGGGCGAGTGCGCCTCAGTATTTTTTAAAAGGTATAAGAGAACTAATTATAAGAAAGAGAAAGAAAAAGAAAGCCAGATACGCATAAAATTGATAATATAAAACTTGTCATGTAAAAACTGAACAATATGAAATTAGTTCAATTTGTATCAATGGACAGAAACAAAATTGAGAAGATTTTGATTTTTGGACATTTTTTTCTATAGATTGATTGTATACGAATTTTGTCAAATTGTTGTCAAACATCGCAAATAAACTACAACTGCTGCAAGACCATTACATTACATATTTTCTTCTGTAATGCAATTTTGTGGTGAAAATAATAATAACAATAATAAACAAAATAATAATAATAAAAATACTAATAATAATAGTAATAATAATAATAATAATAATAATAATAGTAATAATAATAATAATAATAATAATAATAATAATAATAATAATAATAATAATAATAATAATAATAATAATAATAATAATAATAATAATAATAATAATAATAATAATAATAATAGTAATAATAATAGTAATAATGATAATAATAATAATAATAATATTAATAATAATAATAATAATGATAATAATAATAATAATGGCTCCTTTGTAATCGCAGCGGAACAGCAGTAGGCCCACAGCAGCCTGTTGCCAACATTTCAGACTTGAAACATTGTAAGATCAGAATCGAAATTGTAAAGTTCTTTTAATGAAGTCCCCGAGATGCAATCCTCCCGTAACGTCATAATAATCTAGTTTTGTTTTTTAATCAAGCTGCTCTTTAGTTCACTGATGGTTGATTCAAACAGCGAATCATTTATTCATACGTAATTTTAAAAAATCGGAACTAAAAATATATTGATCGCGTAAATGGACGAGAAAATACATATAACTACAATTCAGTGTGATTTGAAGAGCAATTCATGTGGTACTGTATCTGAGGATTCACGACGACTCTAATTTCCGCAAATATTCAAACTAATTTTTTGCACATTTTTTCTAATTTTTTTGTTTGATGTTATACTTGTAAACTTCTTTGTAATTTGTCCCAATTTCTTAAAGTATCATGATTAACAAAACTTAACTGTTCCCTGATCTTGTTAATAGATTATTAGCCTATGATAGTTATGCACTATTAAAAAATAACTATCCGAAAAAAATTGAGGTTTTGTTTAACTTAGCAATTAAAATCTAAATTTGTTCTAAATTTGTTAAAAACTAAGAAAATTGTTCTAATGTGAAAGTTTTTTTCAAGGTTTAATTGATCATTTTGCAGCGAAATGTGTTCAAGAATTTGTATCAATATCAGTTTTCACTCTCAAAGGCCTAATAGGCATTTTAAATTCTAATTTAGTTTTTAATCGAGCATCAAGTTTCATTTGATTAATATAAATGCATTATTAACCATACCTAACTTGCAAACATTATTGACAACGTTATTCTCTATTTGAGGTGGCTTCAAATCTTATAAACAAAACACGCTTAGATAATTGACAGTTTTTTTATAATTCGGCTATGTAATCACAGCCGAAGAAAAAAATCATACTTATTAAATCTCACATGTCCCAAGCCATATATGCGAGAAATAGTTTTTGTTGACAGAATTTCAGTGCACATAATGAATTAACTAAATTCTATCGTGATAAGTATTGTAAGAAATGCAACTTGAAGATCGAGATTGGCGTTTAATTGTCCCAGCCAGATTTTTAAACCTTAATCACATGAAATTATTTTACTTGAATTTTTCAAAATACTGTTTTTAAGTCTTCATATCTGTCAAATGATCCCCCATAATCTCCGACGCGCGTTTTGGGTTAATATGATTACTGACAAATATCACTACTGACTTGACTGGAACAGAACTTGCATCTAAAGCTAGTGGGAAAAATTTCAAAAATTGCAAAAATTCTCTCTGTAAGAAAGACTGAAGACATATTTGACTCAATTTTTTGAATGAAAAGTTACTGTGCTAGCCAGCATGGTATGCTAAACCACAGCAAAAAAATTTCTCTCTGTAAGAAAAACTCATGTAAGAAAGACATATTTGATTCAATTTCCTAATGAAAATTTAATAAGTAGTTTTTTCTCTAGCCACGAACACATGAAGTCAGCTGAGGGTCTCTTAAACTCTTTTGAGGAAATAAGTGTTATCAAATTTGAGTGAGTCTGAGCGATAGTGGCTCTAAGTATGTCAGAACAAAAAAGACAGTCGGCCGAGCGACCAGAACACGTGCCCTTCCAAACAAATCATTATTCAAAAACATGGCACGTGCGTCGGGGGATGCAAATAATATGAACCCCTAAGCGGTGGGAGAGGGGGGGGCACAAACGGCAAAGATTCCAAAATTTTGATTCAGTACCTGTTCTTGTCACGTGCATCTGCAGATTAATGGAATAAATCTACATGGTAACGGGATTCAATTAAAAAATTGTAATTGCAGTAACTGTTTTTTCTCACTAATTGAATATCCTGTATTAGGTGTTCATTCAAATTTTTTTAAGCTTTTTTTGTGACAACCTCAGATAGAGAGATAATTACTTGCTCGACTTCACTTTTTCATTTTTGACTAAACTTCAACTCTTACTTAAGATCTTATGAGATGTGTCATATCAAAACGACGCGAGCGCGCAATTTCACAAGTGAAAAAATTTTTGGATTTTTTGGACCATTAATCAAATTTCAAATTTCGGTGAACCGCTGGTTGCTATTTCTGCCACAATTATAGCCAGTTTGGAAATTTAAAAAATCTTTGAAAAGTCAAGCAAAAACTCCAGCTCCTTTTATTGAGACTTACAGTTCATGCTGCCATTTTCGGCCAAATCTAAATTAATGCATTTCATTCATGTGCACTGAAAAATGAGCTGCAATTAAGGATTCGCCTTTGAAAATTAGTTGGTCGTTCAATGCTGTGCTGAAGAAAAGAAAAGATATGAGATTGAACTATAGTAAAAGTTCCGCAAAATTACAAAGAAATGTTAAAAAAGAAATGTTCTGCGTTTCCAAATTTCAGATTGTTTCCACAGAGTTTAGCAATTAAATTAATCAGAGCACAAACATTACCTAGCGAAATTCACGTAGAAAACAGGATTTCGACTTTTTTTGTCAATTGCAACTTTTAAAAACGCAAAATTGCGGTCTAAATAAAATAAAATGAAGTTCTGAAAGTCTTGCGGCAATTTCTACTTCGCCACGTACGCAAAACCTTCGGCTACGAGCTCTAATTGATCTGGTGTTCTCAGGAGAATATTATAACATATGAAAATTAACTTGAGAAGAACTTCAAATTCTTTGCGTAATTGTAATTTCTAGCCCTTTCCCTTACAGCATCCCCAAGCCCAAGAAACCAGCGCCCATAGACGCACACAAGTGCACACAAACACACACACGCACACACACACACACACACACACAAACACAGAGACACATAAGCACACACGCACAATTACACACACATAAGCACACACACACACACACACACTCACAAACACGCTCAATTACACACACATAAG
>NC_134473.1:10780868-10882749 GCF_964194025.1 Convolutriloba macropyga | reverse complement strand
CACGCTGTTGTGATTGGATTTGTCCGATTTTGATGAACAAAAAATACACAACTTAAATGAAAATGAAGTACATAGCATGCTTGCAAACAAACCAAAAAACTAAGAAATTCGTTGAAACTCTAGTCAAAGAATTGTGCTCTAGACTTTTTCACGGAGGAGGAGCAAGATTTCTTGAAAAAAATATGACACATTTGAAATCCGATAACAATCTAATGTGTTTTTGGAGGGAGACAATACAATCAGAGGGACGGAAAATATTTTTTAGATGTTCAAAGAAGCTGGGGGTTCTAGTTTAGAAAGAAGTTACGAAGAAAAATAAAATTTTCACGACTTTAATTTTCAACAAGACAATGCTCCTGTGCATTAATCAAAAGACGTCATCACATTTTAAAAAGAAAAGGAGCGGGATGTACTTGAATATTCATCAGACGGTCCCGATCTGAATCCAATTAAAATTTTGTGATGTACATACGCCAGAGCAAAAATATAGTTGGAAAGCCCAAAAAGGTGTTCTTTTTTTCTGAAGCAACCTATGACTACTAAATATTTTTAATTATTTAAGGAGTTGAAGGTTGGGGTTGGAGTGATGTGGCTCCGTACTTCAAAAGAGTGGAGGGTTGTACATTCAAATGCAACACGGACGTCAGGGGAACCAGTGGACCCATGAAACTGACAAAACCTGAAAAAAGTCACTTTGCGTCTGCTGTACTCAATGCGGCTAAACAGATGGGATATCCTGTTACTGAGTTAGAAACCTACAAGAAAATCTTGATATCGTTTTCTAAAGATGATAAATGACTTACTAAATTAGCTAATTTTAACAATTTAATGGTCAGAGCCCGTAAGATCGATTTATTCATAGTTTGTCTGCTGGTAGCAGATATTTGTTCCTTTAGTGGGATGATAAAATGTGCATTGTTAGCATTGTTAGTTGTATGTCTTCTCTTTAATATCGCTAAAATTTCAGTTAATAAGAGTAGTGACAAAAAAATTGAGTAATAGGAGCGTTAAACGAGCGGAAGTTTGTTGGAGAATCAAATTTTTCGAAGACTTTCTCGCATTGAGTGCAAAAATCCTCTGATAAGGATGACATTGACAAAGACTCTATAACCGCTGCTTCGGTGCGGAAAATGTAACAATTGATATTTTCAGTTGCATACACGACGTTTATTGCGTAAATAAATTACCGTGCCTATTTTTGGCGCTTTAAAGCTTAAAATTTTCATGTTTTTAGCTATCATGACGCTTATTATTTGATTTTTGAAAACACATTTTGCATTAAAACACACTTCGTATTTTTCCAGTGACCTCAACAGCGGCCAGATGGAGGGGTTCTCTCCCATTGAATCCCAAACTCACAAGGGAGTCAGGCACAGTCCCTCACAAGGATACCTGCACCCAGTTCTGTCCAGGGAAAATCTTCATGTGTTGTGTAAAACCCAAGTTGCTAAGGTAACTGTGGAAGGATCACATGCAACTGGTGAGTAATTCTGCATCTCGATTTCTTGACATCTTACTTATTCACTCTAAAAGTTGCTTCCTTCAAAATGTTTAAAATTCGTTCTAAAATCAATACTCGAAAAGTCTAATAAACCCTGTGGAGTGTTTTTTCAATCCCACAATTGTTTCCCTATTTTTCGTTCTTTAGTGTTTTTTAATCAGTGATTGAAGAGTGTAAAGGAGCCATACCACTACAGGGCATTGAAGGTGGTTTTTAATCTCTCGACGAAGCTTCAAATACCCTATGAAAAAGTTGACGCAATCTAAAACTCTTGTGGTCTCTTTTTCTGTTCATATTAAGTTCTTCTCACGATCAATCAATTAGTCTTGGCACGCAATAATTGCATGTCCAACTTGGAAACGACTTACTTTATTTGGAACTATGACAGGAACTCATTGACAAAGATAAAGATTGGAAGTTAAATTGAATTCAGTGAAATCAGTTTTGTAAATATTGACCGCTAAAAATTTTGAATAAAAGAGCACAAGATTTTCACGTTAAAGAACATTGGATTAGAACCGTTTAATTCTGTACACCAAAAGAAAGATAAACACAAAAGTACAGAATTCCGACAAAAGTACACAATTCCGATAAAGTTAAGATTTTTAATCAGAAGACCGATTGAAAAAGACGTATGCAAAGACCACAGTTGAGGCGCCAGACCAAAGCGAACTCTGAGCAGTCAAATCAGACCATTCCATAATTCCCGTTCAAGTTAATTAAAATTTCTATAAAATTTGCGATTAACTTGTAGTACTCAACTTTAACTTTAATGAGATAAAAATCTTTTGAATGGTTGGACCGAATTATTGGACGAACGTATCACCAATGTATGCTTTGAATTTGTTCAAGCTTTGTCTATGAGTTAACAAAAACATTGGTAATAAAATATAGGTCCCTGTGAGTTAAAAAATATATAGGTCCTGCAATTTTATCTTTTTTCAGACGCTGTGATTTGGGTCGTACTATATTCGTATTCAACCCAAATGGTCTGATCAGAGGTTGTTTGTGTTTGCCTGACACCACAATCTGGGTTATTAGCAAATTAATGTCCTTTATAAAAGTAAAATTTATCGAACAAGTCCGGTAAACAAGCATCACAATCATGGGAACTTGGAAAGTTGCAAAACTAGCACTGGCACTTACTAATGAATTAAGTGAACAAAACACGGAAAAATAGAACAGTTAACGACCATTGGACGTAACATTGGTTGCAACTGAGCCATTCACAGAAAAAACACCTCAATAGGTACTATGGAGTCCGGAAACATTCAAAAAACATTTCGAAATTATGAGAAAAATTCTGATATCGTTATCACAAAAATCAACTTGGACCAACAATTTGCATCAAAAATTTGTAATTCCGCATCAAAACTGAAACCATTAAAAGTTCGATACAGCTGACACAATTTGCAGGTGCTCAGAAACAAAATTATTCGAATAAAAAAAACGTACAGCCTGGTGTTAGCATTAAAAAATAAAGCGTGAAATATTAGTTGCTCTATGCATGTGCAACTACTGGGAAAATGGACCAGTAGTGGATTGATTCGAACCAATATCTATTAATTGCAAGCCTGGTGTGCTACCCATTTAAGCCAACTGGTCTTAAGCTCTCAAACTTGAGCATCTCTTATAAACCGTTCTCACATTCTTTATTGTTCGAGGCTTCATTCCTCTAGCCAAGTTTACGTTAAACAAGTAGAGCTTCATGTCAAGCTATGTCAAGCTCATTTTATGCACATTTTACATTAGGTTGTTCTCTCTCAACCTTCTAACACTCCCCCTTAAACTGCGCGTCATCTCTTTCTTAGTTTCTAACTATCTTGTCTGTCTTTTGCGGTTAAGCTCAGAGACTAGAGTTTGTGGTCATTACCTGTTAGGGGGTCTATGCTGGTGCAACTTTTGTTAAAAAGGACCAGTACTGGGTTCGAACCAGTTGCGAACCATATGTTTCATTCCTTCAGTACAATTAGTTTATTCAAGCAAACGCAATGCTAAGTTGGATTGAAACAATTGTAAAATCACGACCGACGGAGCTCAACAAATTGGCGGTACATAATTCTCTTGGGCATGCAGTCACGCAAAAAGAAGTCATTATAGATTAAATCAGAATCAAAATTATAATTCTCTCATAACAAAAATCTTAAACTTGAGAAGCAGCATCTAGACAATGAGATCGTTTAAAAAGATGCAATTGTCAGGCAGTTTTGAGAATTTTTTGGATAAAACTGAATATTTGATCACATAACTTTAGTTATAAAAAACGAGAACAACGGGAATACATCCAGACTATTAGTTAAATAGGTAAAAAGATATATTGAAGAAGTTGACGTAGATTAGGCGCGTGAAACTCAACGGGGTCATCTTCAGAAGAAAAGCGGGAAGTCTCTAGTACCCTATACGACACGATTCTTGCGCCAGTAGTGGAATATTTGGAAAGTGCCTCAAAATTAATCCCGAAAATCTGGAACGTTTCAGAATTTTTTTGCAACTTCAAATTTACTTTTTTTAATTTGGAAATTAAATTGCAATTGCTACAATTCGAGTCGCGAATCCGATTCTACAATTGACAAGTCTCGGCTACGACTTGTAAGACTTGACTTTAGAATTTCCCATTATTGAAAAACAATGATAGATTTCAAATTAGGCGTGCTATTTCCTGATATTAATTTTCTGTTAAATCTATGGGAATGCGTAGAGTGGAAAAACGCAACCGCAAAATCCTATTGTAAGGAGCACTCACAGTAGAAACAACGTTATGGACTTAAGAGCAAGTATGTCAAGTCAAGCTGATAGAGAAGTTTCCGTTATCAATATTTTCTGCAATCACACCAGTCATTTTCATGCGACCAGCCCATGTTTCGGCTTAGAGATCCGACCAAGAACGATAGAAAATTTGTTGGAAAGTTTTATAACGTCAATTCATGTGCAAGAAATTTATTCTT
Source organism: Convolutriloba macropyga (assembly GCF_964194025.1). NCBI lineage: Eukaryota > Metazoa > Xenacoelomorpha > Acoela > Convolutidae > Convolutriloba > Convolutriloba macropyga. The sequence goes on along the minus strand of NC_134473.1, from coordinate 10,878,303 downwards.
TCTATTGTATTTCTTCAGAGTCTTTGATAATAAGCACATGAAAAATTTATTGGAAATAATAACGTACAATTTGGGAGCATGGTAGTTTTCCAAAGAATGGGACGACATTGTAGCTTTTGCAAAATAGCAAAAAAGGACATTACCCAAAAAGCAAGACAAAATATTTGGATTGTGTTGTTGTGATACAGATCATTTCTTGTACTAAAAACGAAGAACTTTCTAAGATCACATCAGACCACATTTGAGTCCGTCCTTATCGAAGCCCTAAGGCAGCCTCAACCTCCGCTAGCGAAAACAAACGAAAATAAACACAAGATTATTTCAGAGACAACAAAATTTGGGATAAACATCAAGCTAAGCCTTTCGTTCACAGATCTACTAAGATAAATTAGTGATAACTCTATGAACTAATTTAAATTTTAGAGATAAAGGACCTAGAGTTTCTTAATTTTATTTTTTTTTGTTTCCAGCAACATTTTAACACACAGCCATTATGTGTCAGCTACATTTAATTGTTCTTCTGACTTGGTAGAAATCCCTTTAATAACTTTATTAAGAGTTCACAAATGAGATCCAAAAATGTTCTAAAAGTTGATAACATTTTTAAGAAGTTTTTATATAAAACATGTTTTTGGTAAACAAATATGTTTTTTTGCTCTTATGTGCTGTTTATCTGCTTTTTAAATATTTTGTCGAATTTTGACATGGTTCATGAGATTTTATGTCTTCGGACAGATAAGATTTCGTCCACAAGATTTTAGGTGCTCAATATTTTAGATCAGATATTGTCGAATGTCTTATCTTGATCTCACGTATGGACAAATGACTTTTTTGTGGGCCAGCACAATTTTTGCAATTATTCCAAATAATGGTGCATGAGCGTTAATAGTGCCCACTTATGGGAGTAACTCAAACTTCCATTTTTTTCACTTTCGCGATAAATTTTGATCTGGGCCAATTTGGCATTTTTTAACAAATGACAAGTGAAATGGAAGATATTTTCATTATTAGTCTGAAAGAGATTGTTTGAATTCGCAACTTAGTTTATACCATTCATGCTAAAAATTTATGAATTGTTTTGGAAACGAAACCACACTTTGTCCATTTTTTATTGGTTGCTTAGTTGTTCCAGTAGTTTGATTTTTTTGTAGATGTAATATCTAAGGTTTTAGATTTTAAAGTAGCAAAAATCAGAAAGATATGATGGCTTAAAAACTTTTTTTTATAATTTTCCTGACACTTTAATTTCAAACAAATTGAAATGTCTCTATCTCATCAAACAAAATAAATTTTTAGAATGAAAATATCCTAATGTTTATAATATTTCAATTGAGAGGGACAACTTTTTTCAGAACTGCAACTATGGTAACAATTTATGGTAAAGGATTTAGTTACCAATTTTTCCATAGGGTTGACGACCCGGGGCGAGGTGTCAACGCCAAAACCCGCTAAAAATGTAATACTTGCGGTGAAGGCGTTACAAAGATGTAAGAATTGCAATTTTTAGCGTTGAAAGCGAGGAACGCGATGAAAAAAATAATTCAACGCGAAGGATTGCAAGTTTTACGAAAATTCACCGCTGAAAATCATTGCAATTTTTTTCCGGAGAATTTTTAGCGGTGAAATTTTTATTTTCACCGCTTCTCGATTGTGACCATGAACTATTTTTTTCACTGCTTAAGCAGTGAAAACAAAAAATTCAGCGCAGAAAAAAAACCGCAAATCTTGCAATATTCAACGCATTTGTTATTAATAACGTTTATTGAATGTGATTTATATTCACAAGAAATATTAATAAAGTACGTGAAAGATTGCGCAGTGGAATAAGAAATTTTTGACATGCAAGAGGTGAGAGGTTCTAACCCCTTTACGGCAGTTTCTTTTTTGTAAGAAATTTGGTGAATGCGGTCAAAATAAAAATTTCACCGCTGAAAATCGCAAATCTTACAAAAATTCACCGCTTTCACCGCATTGATCGCAAAAAGATGCTGGCGCTTCGCGGTGAAAATTATTTTTTTAACCGCTATACACCACAATTCTTACATTATTTTTCAACCAAATCGCTACCTGGAATATGGCACATTGTTTTTAGACAATACAGATAGAACCACTACAAGATAACATCTTGAAGTTGCTTTAACTTTATATTTCTATCTCTATCTCTTCAATCGTTGCTTAAATCTTTTTTGGTTTCGGCACTTTGCCGACAATAGGGATCTGAAAATTATATGCAAACACACATTGTCGACTCTCCTGGTTTCTTTGCAGGTGTTGAATTCTTTAACCGTGAGACAGGAGAAGTGTCGCATGCGAATGCCATAAAAGAGGTCATTCTTTGCTGCGGTGGACTGCTCACTCCTAAAATCCTTCTACTCTCAGGAATTGGACCCAAGGAAGAGATAGAGGCGCTGGGAATAGAGAACATACGCAACCTACCTGGAGTTGGCAAAAAGCTTCAGGTTCTGATATTTTTGTCGTGCTATTCTTCCGGGGAGTAGAACGCATATCTGTAGCTTTTGTTAGACTTCAGTAAAGCCGCGTTTTTTTACAATGCGCGTCTTTAAAGAATCAATGCTGGGATTATTTAATTTGGAAAAATTTGCTATCAAATAAAACATTGAAAATATTGAATGTTTCTAATTAAAAAGCAGCCGATTTTTATCCAGGCGCCAATATTAGTCCCAGTTGCCTGTGTGATCAAATCGGATAAGTACTACTATAGTATGTATCCGAACAACAAAAAGGAAATGGCACAGCGTGATTGGTTCATAGATCATACGGGACCACACACTTCATTCGGGGCCACAGTTGCAGCTATTGTCAAAACTGATGACAAGGTGAGCTAGTGACATTTAATTAATAATAAGTGTCTAATGATTGAAGTAACTTGAACTAAATGAAATAAACCCACTCTTTGTATACTGAATCGGCTTTTTGATACCCTTATCCTTTAGTCAACGAGTGACAACATGAGAAGTGACGCTCGATAGTCATTCTAAGCACATTTCGTTTCTCGGAAAGAATTGGACTATTGTAAAAAGCATTACAACAACTAATTATTGAGGCGCCAAATTCGAGTGCTCGTTTATTACTGTGCCGAACTGCAAGGACTGCAATCTTATTTTGAGCCATAGTCAAGGAAAACTTATAAATCTAACCCAGTTTTTTCATACACGCAATATCTGTCAAGAACGGTCCTCTCGAAGCTAATGATTTTCGAGGACCGTGTTTTTACAAGTCAAGGCCTCTTTAATTCCAGAAATTCAATTTATTTTAATTTGTTGGATTGCTTATCGACATTACGAGCGTCTATCGTATCAAAAAAGCAGGATGTTTATTGTGCCCAAATGGGCACCATTAATCATAACATTTCCTAAATGTTGTGATTATTAGTACCCATGTGGGTGCATTGACCATTTCGCTCATAAAATTTTGTTTTCCTATAATTTCTTACATTTCATTATTGATAGTGAACCTCGACGCCTCACTTATCATAATATTTGAATTTGAGATCTGATCCGGAAGAGAAAACTCACACACTCCAGCAAATATCAATTGCTCGTCTTGCTTAATTGTTACGGGTTTTCATTTTAGCTGAGCCGACCAAATTCCAACTTCCTTTTTGGAGACTTTCTTTTCGGACCATTCCCTGGAGGAAGCGTGTTCCAGCAAGACCATTCGGAAGATCCTGGGTATTTGTGTGTTGTTTCCAACGCCCAGTGCTACAGCAAGGGATCTGTCACTCTCCAGAGCAGTGACCCAAAAGCTGACCCTCTCGTAGACTTTGGCATGCTAAGTGACAACAGGGATGTGCAAAATGCCATTGAGGGTGTGAAGGTTGGTAATTAAACGTCTTGAGAATTTTTATAATATAAAAGTCCATCAAAGTTGAAATATCTTGGAGATTACGTAATAGCCGCAAAATCGACTGATGAAAATTTAATTCGGAGTAGATCAAAGAGTCCGAAAAAATGAGTGGTGCAAATAACTATGATCTAAAACCTCTATAACTATTCTAATTTTATGTAATCTCTTCAAATTATTTGAGGTAAATAGTAAATGATAATAAAAACATAATTACTATCATATGATTGACCTGAAAACTGAATCTGCAAAGTGTATAAAGGACACAGGTTCACTTTTAGACCGATTAATGCCCTATAATTCAAATTATTTGTTATCGCCCACCTTGAAAGTTCTTTTGACCTCGAACATTCCCCGGCCTCCTTGAACTCGTTCAATTGTGACATCTGTGGGCTTCCTTTGTTCTTATCCTGCGAGTACAGTTGAGGGTACAAAGAAGATGATTTTGTTGAAACTGACAACTTGGTTTTTGTGAAAATTGTCAGAAATGTTATCAATTTCATATAAAACTGATTTGGTACATGTTGTCGAAGCTGTGATGAAACCAATTGAGAATTTTTAGGTTTTTCTCAAAGTTTATTGATTTAATCTGCTCCACGATCTTCTGGTTCTTCTCGATGAAGGGGTATGAGGCGACTGACTGGTCTGATGTAAACTCCAGTTTGTGTTTTCACTTGAAGAACACGAACAATGTTGTCATTACCGTCGAATGTCTGTACTATACGAGCAAGCGGCCAACACATTGGGGGAGTGTTGTCTTCTTTGATGATCAAAATATCGTCCACTGCTGGTTGTACGTTTTCTGTCCTCCATTTGTTCCGCTGCTGCAATGAAGATAAGTATTCGACACTCCATTTCTTCCAGAACTGACGAATCATTTTGTCTATGTTTCTCCAATGTCGTGACAAGGTGTTGTTCTTTGGTGAAGATGGCTCGGGTATTGCTGTGATGGGTCTTCCGATGATGAAATGTCCAGGGGTTAAAGCTAGGGGATCGTTGATGTTGGTTGATGGCGCTGTTAAAGGGCGATAATTGAGGATGGCCTCAATTTGGGTCAGGAGAGTTGTGAAAGCACTGGTTGATAACTTAGTCGATCCAACTGTTCTGTAGAGATGGCGCTTCATAGACTTAACAGCTGCTTCCCACAGTCCTCCAAAATGCGGCGTCCTGGGTGGTATTGTAAACCAATCAATGCGATTTTGGCTCGCAAAATTGTTAATGAGATCCTTGAACTCTTCATCACGAAGAAGTCGCCTGAATTCGAGTTCTCCTCGGGCTCCTATGAATGTTGTCGATTTGTCACTGTAGATTGCTTGGGGAGTACCGCGTCTTCCGGTGAATCTCTTGAGGGTATCGAGGCAGTCTTCTCTGGTTAGATTTTCCACTGGCTCTAAGTGTATCGCCTTTGTGGTGAAACAAATGAATATAGCTGCGTATGAATTTTGCAGTTTCTGTGAAGAATCTTTGGTGTAAAACGGTCCACAATAGTCCATCCGAGTGAACTGGAAGACAAAAGATTCAACTATCCGTTCTGCTAGATGTCCCATTAATGGCTGGCGTATGCGGGCGTCAAATCGTATGCAGGGCTTGCAGTTGTGAATAACCTTCTTAACACTGGCGATTCCTCCAGGAATCCAAACTGTTTGTCGGAGGGCAAAAAGGGTCATCTGGGTCCACTGTGAAGGTTTCTCAAATGACTTTCTTGGATGAGTAACTCGGCTAGTGGAGATAATTTTGGAATTATTATGGGGAACTTTTTGTCCACGCTATACGGCGAATTTGCAAGCCTACCACCAACGCGGATGACGTTGTTGTCTTCGTCAAAGAATGGGGAGAGGCTAAGTAAATGACTGTTCTTCTTGATACGCTTACTGGATGATTCAACAGGTAGGTTTGAAGTTGAGTCTTCTGGTATTATTGATCCTTTAATATACTTGAATTCTGGCAGAAAGAGTTGTTGCACGATGCTGTAAAGGGCTATTCTGGCTGAACGGAGATCCGATGGGGAAAGTTGATGACAAACACCAATTTGTCTCTTTGCTGTCATGTGCTACTTCTTCTTCTTAACTGTTGATAGAAGGCTTGTTGGCGGCGATGAAACACTTGTTGATAAATCCGTCTGTAGCTCATAAACAGATTCGTGCTGGGATTGTTGTTCCATTGATTTGTATTGTTTTTGTTGCGTTTCATTTAGACGTTGAATATTGAAGTGCGGATGCTGTTTATTTGGGTTAATAAAGGTGTGCAATTCATGATAATCTTCTGGTGTTGAAAGAAAATTGCAGGATTGTGGAACCAAGTCTGTCGATGTTGACTGGATTTCAGTGGTTGTTTGCTGAAGTCCGTTCATACGTTCCGTAGATTTCTCTTCCTTCGGCTCTGCGTGCTCGAAAGAGAGAGGGGGCTGCGGGCACAAATCTGCTTTTTGACTGCGGTGATGAATGTTTGGCTGTAGGGATTGGTCTTTATGGCTGCTCTGAAGAAAGGGCTGTGGTTGTTGGGAATCGTTTCGATAGCAGATATTCTGCAGATGAGGTGCGTCCGGATTGTTGCTGGATAAACTCAAATCTTCGCAAGGGTTTTCCTGCTGGTTGAATACGAACAATTTTTCTGTGAATTTGTTTAAAGATTGGTCCCGGGGTTTCATCGTGTGTTGTAGATGCTGATGATCTCGGTTGTTGTCGGAAGACTATAGTTGAAGATTCCCGTGCGGCTTTTTGTTGGAAAATGCTTTTGGTTTTGGTTTTTGATATGTATTTGAATGATCAATTGCAGGTAGCGACTGACTGTGATTGTTGCTTGACCTTCTCTTTAATCTTGCTTGTAGTCGTTGAGTGAATAGTTTGACGTAAGCGAACACTTTTACAAGTCGATACATTGAAGACTGTCTGCTGATAAGATCTAATATTCTGTTGTCTTGCTGCTGATGCTGCAATACTAGAGATAGTTGGGCTGATGAGTTTACTTCGGCTAAAGCGTCAGTTGAGGCGTTGTAGAGAGGTGTAGCATCCAATGAAGGCCAAAACTGCTCGTCTCGACGCAGCCAATTGGGTCCCTTCCACCAAAGTTGGTGATTGAGAAGTTTGTCGGCTGAAATTCCTCGTGATGCGCAATTGGCTGGATTGTCTTCGGTTGGTACAAACCTCCAATTTTCTGAAGGAATGATGCTCTGAATCTTGGCAACTCGGCTAGCAACGAAAGTCTTCCATTTTTTGGGGATATCTTTAATCCAGGCAAGGGTCACTTGTGAATTGATCCAAGCAGACTTTGGGATTGAGAAAACGGTTGTCATTGATGGCTTCTTTTACTGCTTGGGACAATTGAGTTCTAAACGTGGAACACATAAAGTTTTGATTGGGGCAACGCGTGTTTTGGCTGTTAGCATTTGTGTGTGCACTCGGTCGTCCATTTGCTCTCGCACGTAGACAACTGCGGCATACGCTGTGGTTGAGGCGTCGCAAAACACATGAAGCTCCAAAGATGATGAAAAAGGTGCTGCAAAAGCTCGTCGTTCAAGTTTGATCTTCTCCAGTTTTTTGAGTTGATGTCGAAATCTTCCGTATTGTTCCAGGATGTTTAACGATAGGGTTTCGTCCCAGGTCTACTTGTCTATCCAAAGAATTTGCAAGAAGGATTTCAACTGAATTGTTGTTGGTGACAACCATCCGAGTGGGTCAAACAACTTTGTGACTTCCGATAATATTTTCCTCTTTGTTTTGGGAAAGTCTTTGTCCAGGCAAACTGTGAAGGTGAAATGATCTGGAACAGGGCTCCACTTCATTCCAAGGGTTTTGACTGTGTAGTCGTTGCTGTTGATGATCATTTCGTCTGAAGTTTCGCGAAAACTGGAAGACAATCGCTCAACAAGTGACGAAACACTTGATGTCCATTTTCGTATATCAAAACAAGCTTTTTCAGTGTTGCGATGATTGCGTCCTGCAATTGAGCGGCGTGCTCAACATCTGAGGCCCCTGTTAGCAAATTGTCCACATACATGTCGTTATTGATTGCAAGGCGGAGGTTGCTGTTGGTGCAACTGTCTGCTAAGGCTTTGAGAGGTCTAATTGAGTGGTACAAAGATGATGCTATTCCATAGGTCACTCTTTTCATTCTGTATGTTTTCAGATCGGTGTCATTTGGATTTTTCCACAGAACCCTGCGAAAATCCTTGTCTTCATCGTCAAGTTGAACATGTCGGTACATCTTGGCAATGTCTGCAGATAGTGCTACCTGATGAAACCGAAAACGAATCAGAATTCCAAACAGATCCTTTTGAAGTTGCGGTCCAACCATTAGACGGTCGTTTAAACATACTCCGCTGGCTGACTTAGCTGAGGCATCGAATACGACTCTTAGTTTAGTTGTGCTGCTGGCGTCTTTGATGACACAATGATGTGGCAAGTAAAAACAGTTTGTGGCAGGCATATGAATTTTGTTCCTGGGAACTTCTTCCATGTGTCCAAGTTGAATGAATTCTTGAATGAACTGACTGTATCTGTTGTATATATCTGGTTGTTTCTCCAGTCGGAAGATGAGGCTCCGTAGTCTTCTTTTTGCTTGATGATACGAGTCACCCAGGGGTTTGGCGTCTTCTTTGAAAGGGAGTTTCACAACAAATCTTCCCTCTGAGTTGCATCGGGTGGTACTTTTGAAGTGATCTTCGCATTTCTGTTCTACTGATGTCCACTGTGTTGCTGTTGGAATTTCTTCAATCTTCCAGAATCGCTGTAAATTGTCTGGTTCTGAACAAATCAAAAAAGACTAAAATTGAGTACTCTTCTTTTCAAGTTGACTCTCACGTCCGATCACGAGCCAACCAAAACAGGATAGGCGGTAGGTAATTGGCTTTTGAGGCTCCTTGATTCTGTTGTCTCCAATCATCAGTTCTTCATAGTGTCCTGCTCCAATTATCAAATCAACGATGGATGGCTGATTGAAGTTTGGGTCCGCAAGACTGAGGTCCTGAAGTTTTGTCCAAACGCTGACATTCACATGATGTGAGGGCAGATTGCTGGTCAATTTGGCTAAGACGGTTGCTCTGATGTTGATGAAGTCTTCGTCCTTCGTTTTCAGAATCAAGTTTACTGATCCTTTGCTGTTGTTGACTTCTTGAACTCCGAGTCCGAAAAACTCGGCCGTCGGCTTTTTCTTTCTTCAATCCAAGGCGTTGTACTGCATCTTCCGTGATGAGGTTGCTTTGTGATCCTGAGTCTAAGGTTGCTCTAATACCAGTTGTTTTTCCGTTGTTGTCAACTGAAACGGTTGCGGTGGGAAGAAATACTTCTTCTTCTTCTTCTTCATTCTGCGACTGTGCTGCGGCTGTAAATTTTTCTTTGCTTTTGTTGACTGTTTTCTATGCTTGATTGCTTGCTTCTTGTAGTGACGTGCTGCTAATTTTCACTGCTGGCGCTGTTGAAGTTGTCCTCGAGTTGTTATTGGCATCCAAATGCAAAAGACTGTTGTGCTTGCGTTTGCATTTCTTACATGTTGAACCGTTGCATTGTTCACTTCGATGTCCAGGGCGTAAGCAGTTGAAGCAAAGTCCCTTTGTCTTAATCAACTGAGCTCGGTCCTTTACTGAAAGTGCTTTGAAACTTTGGCATTGATAAATTTTGTGGTTTTCGTCGCAACATTCACACGTAGTCGCTGATGTGGCTATATGTGAATGGAATTTTTGAAGTTGTGGGCTGCTTGTGGGCTTCTTGTCGATGGTTGATGCTAACTGCTGTGTGGCTGCTTCAAGGGCGCGTGTTCTTTCTTCCATGAAGTCTTTCATATCATGATAGCGTTGGGGATTTCTTCCTGGTGACGAAAGTTCCCAACATTTTCTCGTTTCGGAGGGCAATTTCTCTGCAATGAGGTACACGAAAAAGATGTCCTGATCGTCCACGGGCTGTCCAAGGTTGCTGAGCGCTAATCTGTGTTCTTCTATTGTCTCCATGAGATCTCGAATGGGTTTTAATTTGTTACCGGCTTCTGTGAAACTATTGCATGAACATGGGCTCGTAGAATCAGACGTTTGTTGTCGTATCTGTTCCTCAGGATGTCGCATGCTGTACTGAAGTTTGCGTCTGTGACTTGGAGAGAGGTCAAAAGCTTTGCGGCATCTCCTTTCACTGATGTTTTTAGATACTGCAACTTTTGACTGTCTGTTATCTGGCTGTTGCTTGTCACTGCTCCATTGAACTGGTCGAAGAAAGACGTCTAATCCTTGTAGTCTCCACAAAAAGTTGGCAATTCCAGCTTCGGCAGCTTCACGTTTGTGATGGACGTTGGTCCAGTTGCTAAACGTGGTGTTGAAGATCTGGCTGGGGTTCTTTTGTACATGACAAAGCGGTTGATTAGGTCAACATGTTGTCCTATTTTGTCGTCGTAATCTTCTGATTCTTCGATTTCTTCGTCGAGTCTGTCGGTGTCATCGATCAAGTTTTGAATTTTCTGATTCATGTCTGATAGGTACAACTGTTTTTTGTCAACAATGTCGAGATTTGCTCCAGTCGTATGAGCTCCTCTTCACTGACATTTTGTCCAGGTCTTTCTGTATTTGTTTTGGCTTCGTTGTTTAATCTGGTTGCAACGGTGCGGTGGGCTGTTCTTGACTTTTTCAATCTCTCGAGGTTTTCTGTCATTGTTGAAGACTTTTGTTTGGTGCTTTGTCTTTTGTCTTTGGCTTTGGTGATTAATTAGTTGCTTTTTCTTTGCTGTCTCGTTGCCTTTGCTCTGTTGTTCTTTGCTGTGTCTTTGTCTTTGCTGTATTGGTCTTTGCTGTGTCTTTGTTTTTGCTGTGTCGGTCTTTGGTTTGGGTGTCTTTGATTCGGATGATTCTTCCTAGATGTAAACAAAGAAAAAACCCAAAAAGTCACCAGGTATCTGTCCCCCGACCAAAAAGACAACCGAAAAACACACAAAAAACGTTACACTTAGTCTTAGAACCGCAGAGGGGACGATTAATGCTACCTAGTTTGACGGTTTCACCCGGGTCGGCGGACCAGAAATGAATACAAGTTCATTTCAATATAATCGATTACTAATGAAGCTCTGCTTCAACGCTTTTTTCGCTTATGTATTGCTTTTTGAATCCAAACGGAAAGAAACTTGTCGTTGTGAAAGTTACAATTCTTGTGACTTTGTTAAAGCACGTGGTAATTCTTGGTTACAATTTTGTTGAGACCTTGAAAGTTGTTTTGACCTTGAACACAAGGTATGACACTTTGCCTTAACATCAAACGAACTAAAAACTACAGACGTCATCTTCAAGTAAACTGAAGCACGAAATACCAAAAACCTTTGATCATTGTTTCCAATTCAAAATCATTGGGTGTAACTGTCAATCTGTAATAAAAAAAGTGGAAGAAGAAAAAATCAAAGCATTTTCATTGCCTTCGTTAAAAAATTAAAAATACATATATTTACAAATTTGTTGATATGAACAAAAGTTCTCAATCAGAAATTAGGTCCGAAAATTTGAGTAACATAATTGCGAGCTTACAAAAAATTGAAACAGACTGGAGTCTCTAAAACATTAGATCTATGATATATCTAAAATAAGCTTCAAAAACAAAAACTTGAATTGTGATACATCAAATTGAGACCAGCAAAGTGATGAGCGAATTTGTAAAAACTGATACTCGAATATAATAAGAGATCACAATCCATGTTTTTACTTGTGTTATTAATTGCCCTTGTAAACTGCACATATGTCGGCCACTTTGAGAGGATTAACAATTTTAGTAGCGAGAAAATGTGATTCACACAAGTGAAATGTAAAATCGGATTACATATTTTTGCAGGAATAACTAAGTTTAATGTGAAGAAGGCTGACAACATAACGCATGTCGAGTTCAAAAAAATTGCAAGTGATTATCAAAGCCCGGGTAGAGCACTTATTGAGCTGTGTAGCACAATGTTGTCAAATAGAATCAGTAATCAGCAATAATAATTGCTATTCAACTATCGTTTGCTATGCGGCTATTTCGAAGAAAGGAAGAGAGATGAAGGAACTAAATGACCTAATTAGTTCATTAAAAGCACTTTAAACGAAACTCAATTTCCGAAAGGCCGAATTCCTTCTTTAAATCTCCCTCTCGCTATCATTGAGGTAGCACGATCAAATTGTACTATGCGTTTGCAAATGTTGCTCCAAAATTTCAGATGCTAAAAAGTGTACTAATATTCAAAATTCATCATAATTAACAAAGGAATTCGTCGGATCTCAAAAAGACTGTTGCAATTTTTCCAAAAATTGTCAACGTTTTTCTGGCAACTAACATTTTTTTATTGTGCCCAATATTTTTTGTTTTTTTGTAGCCAACATGTATGAGAAATAAAAATTTTTTGTTGACTTAATGATGAATTTTAACATCTTTTTTTATTTCAAGTCAATTGTATATTTTTCCTATTTAATAAAATGGAGAGTTGAACAAACAAATTATAATCATAGAACGAAAGCTCCCATTTTGTGCACAATACAATATATTTTATATGATAACGGCATCACAATCATGACAACTTTTTAATTTAAGAAATTTTTAATACTTAGGAGCTAAAATTTTTGCAAACATGGGCCACAAAGAACTATTTACAGGCAAAAAGTACAGTAAATTGATTGATACAAATTTCTGTTTTTTTTTCTGTTTTAGAAAAATCTCAAAATCTCTCGACTACAACCACATAATCAGTCAGATGTTAACAATTCTGTTGGTTTGTAGTGTGAAAAAACAACAATGTTGCGAACAACGAAAGATCGAACTGTCTGTAGCAAGCGAAAAAAATAATCAATTTTCCTTTCGAATATTGTTTACAACACATAGAATCTTTGAAAATTTTAAATGCTTTTGGTTGCCGTTGATAGCTCTTAGTTAAAATTATTGCAAATTTTTATGGTATTGGTTTAAAGGCGCTTTACGTAAAATGTTTGCAAACTTAAAAGACCGGTGTAGAGAGTCGAAAAATTATGAAACATATTTGTGTCGGCGTCGGTTTCCATTAACTGTGTCTGATAAGTCCACTGTTTATTCATTAACTTAACTGTCCAGTAATTCAAACAACAATAACGCCGCGCAAAACAAAAAATAAAGAATATACAAGTTATGTAGACATGTGACTCAATTGTCATTTCAAGGCTGTCCGACAACTCTTCCAGCACGAAGCGCTCTCAGACGATGTTCAGATGGTAATTCTTCCTCCTCCTGATGTCCAAACGGAACAACAACTGGAAGGCTACGTTAGAGAAATGGTGGGGTCACACGGATATTACGAGGGCACATGCAAAATGGGAAGTTATTCCGATTCCATGGCGGTCACTGATAACCAGGGTCGAGTGTGGGGTGTTGGTAATTTGAGAGTAGTGGATAGTTCTATTATCCCAGATGCACCCAGTGGACCTTTGGTCTCTGTTTGTACAATGATGGCAGAGAAAATCTGCGATGTGATTCAACAACCTGAGCAGAAGTTTTAACTGGACAATTATGTTAACATTATACATCATGTAGACAGCTGGGACCTGGAATTTCATTCACTTAGTTTTCCATTCAACTTTTTTTTATACAAAAATCATGGATCTATTTTATATTTAACAGCAAACTACTCAATGAAGCAAAACTTGAAACATTTTGCCAAGATGAATAAAATTCTGTATTTTTTTGACAAAACTTCGGATGTCTTAAAAAGTTCTTTTACAGCTGCTTAGATGATAATTCTTGAAACGATTTTACCAGATCGTTTTAATATGCATATTAATTACTTAAGAAATATACGGAGTAATTTTCCTTTTACCAAGCAAATTTCCTTGAACATTTCAACATTTTTCACGACCCAGTTTTTTATAATTAGATTGGTCAATACGTGTGATAAGTATATGCGCTACTGTAGGAGATATTGAATCAAATTTTCCTAAAAGTTTGAAATATCCAACGCTATTGCCTATAATGAGCATATTTCTTAGCAAACAAAAAAATGATGACAAGATTTTAGTCACCGTTGTCCACTTTTGCCGTCACTTTTGTCCACGGTTACAGTCCCGGGTCGAGGTCAAAAGGTAAACTTGTAAGAACTTGCGAGTTTCTGTCAAAAACTTAAAAGGCGATGCATCGCCTTGCAAGTTTTTCTTCCAAATACTTGAAAGCTCGTACAAGTTAACCATTCGACTTAAGACTTCTCACAAGTTAACCACTCGACTTACAAGGCTCTTACAAGTTAACCATTAGACTTACAAGTTACTTACAAGTTAACCACTCCCATACACACCACACACCACACACACAAACACCACGCCCACACACCACGCACACACACACACACACACACACACACACATACACGCAAACACTAAACCGTAAACAAAGCGTTGCAAGACATGAATGTACACGAATGTTTTGAAAAAATAGAATCTGGAAAAATGTGAGTTAAAATTATGAAAAAAAGTATGAAAATGATGGGCCACTAAATTGTTTTGCAAAAATTCTGACATATGAACTTGAAAATTCAATCAAAGCCAATATTTTGGAACCATTATTAAAACATCAATCGCGAAGAAGCTAGTTGAGATCTACTGTTTTTAATGGATTTGCAAAAGGAACTCTTTTGAATTGACAAAATTCGAAAGGTAACCATTTTGTCAACTTAGGTCTTGTATTATGTTATCCAAACAGAGCAACGAACTCCCACGCGCTTTCTACGTTAAATAACTGAATGTTAAATTGAATTAACCAATAAGAGTTGTGCTCGACCGAAACGAACTTGCAAGAAACTTACAATTTAGCCATTCGACTTGCAAGTTCTTACAGGATAACCATTCGACTTACAAGTTCTTACAGATTAACCATTCGACTTGCAAGTTCTTACAAGTTAACCATCTTTTGCAAGAAACTTGCAAAATCTTACAAGTTAACCATCTTTTGCAATAAACTTGTAAGTTCTTACAAGTTAACCATTCGGTCTCGACCTGGGGTGTCTTATCCCGACTATAGATAAAAAGTAAACCACTATCCAAGAAAAGTTAACAGCTGATCAGTTTCAGAAAGCTACATTCCTTACAACTTACGGATTAAGAAACAGCTGTCACAAATCTCGCACCGAACCGGATCATTGTTTCTTTCTTGAAACTCATGGAAAGATTTTGTGAGTTTATACATATTTTGATTTTTTCGTAGCAAAAAAACATTGATCAAGAATTTCAATCAAATTTCATTTAAGATATTTCAGGTGTCCTTACACTAGCTACGTTTTGTTAATTGTACTACATAGTTGAATTTTTACGTTGTTTTGTGCGATAGAACGCTGTTAATGTAAAATAACCTAATTAGATTAGTTCAGTTATTAAAGTACAAATATTTGACACATTTTAAGAACAGATAAGGGAGCATTTCAGCATGTCATTCGTTGTATATTGATCGTGATGTGTTTTTAGTTGCATTCTTTGCTTTTTCCAGCACCCTTTTCATTATGGAAAAACCTTCTATTCAAAGTCCCAACTTGTTATCAATATTGGCGAATTAATTATCTTGAGCTTAATCTTATTTCCAGCCAGTTGGGGACAAAGCAATTTACCAACATCAATTAAGTAGACTAAGAACGATAAATGTGACAAACAGTTAGCTTGGTGACATCCGTCGGGTATCATCGGGGTTACTTGACATGACTTTGCCTTTAGCCTTTCACTGACATGATCAATCTCAAAATAATTTTAAAAATTTCAAGTATTTCCGACTATGCGGAAGAAAAATTAGTTAAATTTGGCATCTCGAAATTAACCTAAGGTGTCATAGCGTGATTAAAAAACCACAAGTTGCAGCAAGGAGATTCAAGTTCCGTCCCTTTAATTCAATGATATCTTCGAAAAAAGCTGAACCATTCGTCATTACTAGGAATTTTTAATCAGCCATTAATATTTGCGATGACTTCTCGCGCCCGACGCTTAATCTACTGCTTCTTTTGCTCCTGTTACCTCTTTGTTCGGGTTAATTTCACAACTTAAAGGTGAACCATAACATTTTTGTCAAACAGAACAGCAAAAAAAAGTTATCTGCAATTTGCAATTTAAAAAAATTTATTTTGTTATAAAAAGTCAAAACATAATAGAAAAGAGGAGGCTAGGGATTCAGAAAAAGCTAACAAAAGGAAATGCCGAATGAACGTTTTTGTAACGTCAATTAAATCACTCGGTCAAAATTGACTGAGAAAGAAACAGTTGAGCTTACGGTTCTTTTAACACTAAAGTGAGTCAGAAGAACAAGTAAAAACAGAATGAGGCGTCAAATCATAATATTCATCTCATTTAATTGATTGACAGAAAACTTATTTTTTCTTGGCCTTGAGATGTCAGTTCGGTTGTAACAAAAATAAAGCAATGATTTGTATTTGAGCTCAAAATCATTTGTTTCTTTTTGAGCCCAATTACGAATTCAGTGAACATAACCATTGGAGGACAGTTGTGCTATCAGACCACATGAACGTGTTTTGAGCAAATACAGTAAGTGCTTTGAATATTTCTTTCTTACTTAATCTGCGACCAGGGCTGCATGAAGTGCGAACTTCGGTACGATGAGTGGGCTTCATTGGGGGCTGTCATACTTTTTTAAAAGTCAATAGTCTATCGCGAGGCGGGTGCGTTTTCTACTTTCCAGATTGTGATTCGCGGGACGAAATTTTAACTTATTTATGCTACGTTTACTTGCGGAGCGAGTTTACAAATAAAGAGATTCAACTGAATTTGAAATGGAATTACGAAAGTCTGAACTCAAGAATTTATAAGCAAGACGAGAAGGTGTGATCAGACATGTCTGATCACGAAGCAGGAAACCAAGAAAGGAAGTAGTAAAAAATCACGAGACAAGAATTGAACAAATCATTAAATGAAATTGAAGGGCAAACAAAACGAACTAAATAAATACATCATACGGAATTTTACTGCATCAATTAAAAAATGGGATATAGTATATCCCCGTGTATCACATACCCTCTATTGCAACAAAAGAAAAATTATTAACAATTTTTCTTGATGATATAATTAATAGCAATTTTTACAAATGAGTACTTGGTCCCCGGTTAAATAAATAGTAAAAATGTATTTGCTGGTTATAATAAAAAATAATAATCTAATATTACTAATAGGAAATGAAATCAGCTGTTTCTACAGTTTTCATGATGATCAGAGTTATTCTTGTAGATCTTGGTTTTCCTGATTTTTCCGCCTCCAGAACTGTCATTGATTGCACCAGAGTCGGCGTCTTTTGATCAATTTTGGGTTGCACTTGTTGTGCAGGTGGCGAAACTTCACCGATTATCGGAGAAATATTGCACGCCTCAGGTTGTTGTATAGCCAAGTGTTGAACAATCTCTACAAGTGATGCGGACGGTGGATGAAAGTTTTCTATGTCCACCGCTCGGCGTGGGCGCTTGGGAGGAGCTGCAATTCCTTAGAATTAAATAGCTTGGCGAATCAATTTGAGGCTCCGCAGTTTGATTTCGTAGGGTGGCAAAATCGGGAACTTGCGGTATGCGCCCTCGCATCGCGCGTGATATATTGAAGCGTGATGAAGACACTCCACTGCCCGAATCTCGTTTACGATGTTTCATTTTCTTGTCGCTTTTAAGTTTTCGCTTGAAGTGTTTTAAATGCGACTGGATTTGTTCCTCCACTAATTTTTCGCACGTGCGGGGTCCTCATCGATCTGTATGTGCCTTTAAGGGAAATTGTCTCTCCTGCGGCGTTCCAAATATTGCAATGTCGCTATTGCGAACAGTTACAATTTGTTTGTCGAGCTCTTTGATGGTCGAGGTTGTTAGGCTGACCTTCAATATATGCGACCCTGGGGCCAAAACCTCGTGTGACTGGTATTGGTCTACACGCGCTTGTTCGGATGAAACGAGACTCGCCGTCCGTGCTCGCTTGTTCCCGATTATTTGCGTTTCGCGCTGCGTCAGACATCCCAAGATCCACCTCAATATCACTGCGGTACCCGTTTACCCATTTGTCATCGGGAAGGATTTCCGCGGGTGTTACTCTAACCTCATCTAAATAATTGTTAACGATATTCTCGTAGGAGAGATTAGACAATTTAGGTTTAGTAGCGATTGCGCTCTGCGGGGTATAAGGCTTACAACCAAAGTGTGCTTCGAATGGCGAGATCTTTGCTGTTTTCAGTTGGCAATTTTGCAATTGATTAATGACTATCTTTAATGCATGTCTTACATGGAATGTGTTTTTTTACTGATTTTTTTACTTTTATACATGCCAATCTTTTCTTATCGTTCGAATTAATCTTTCCACTAAACCAATAGCCTGACGGTGATCTACTGGAGCTCCAATGTTGTTTTTGTTGCAGAAAGTCCTTACTTGATTTCCAACTAAATCTTTCGCTTGATCCAGACCAATGGAGCGTGGATTTCCATAATTTTCATTGTATATGTCCAAAAAATTGAGAACATTTGGCTCATTGGCCTTTTCATATATACATGCAGTTGGACATTTAGAAAATAGGTCTATAGCAGTTAAGAAATATATTTCAGCGCCTTTTTCGTCAAAGATGGGTCCCCCAAAATCAATTTGCAATTCTTGATTTGGTTGGACGCATGATATATGAGGTATAAATTACTTGGCGGGAATTACAGATTTTTAATTCTTACCGATAGCAGTGCAGGGCTTGCACTTTGTCGCTTTGACGATAAGTTCCTGTTTCATATATGGCCACCAGCAGTGCGTGGCAATACAGATCATCCTCCACGTACCCGGGTGGTTCGCATGCATGTCGTCAATCAAAGTCTCTCGCAGTACGTTTGTTATCGCCACTTTTTCATCGATGCAAAAGCAGCCGGATCGTACGTGGAGATCTCTCCAGTATGAGTGTGTATAGGGATTTAGGGCTTTTAAACGACTTTCGTTATTAGTAATAATGCAACCGCGTACTTCTTTTATCACAGCGTGCTTACTAGTTAGCGAGGCGATCAATGATTTGCTGAAATTTTTGCTGATAATGTGGTCAAAGCTAGGAATTTGGGGACTTGGTGTGAGAGGTGTCCTTCGATTGGAAGATAATGCTGGGGATGTCGGAGATAAAATTTATCGCGAATTTGCTGCGCGAGTTGCATTTGGGGGAGTTGACGTTTGGTTCGCAGCGCGAGTTGCATTTGCGGAATTTGTCGTTGAATTTGCGGCGCGAGAGGAGGTCGCTGACGTTGAGGGCGAATTTGAGCTTTGAGTTGCATCATAAAAACGAACTCTATTGATACGTTTCTTTGAAGGCATCTCGCATGTTGTTTCGTTGATATGATTGATATTTACTTTTTGGTTCAATTTTGAGGGATTATATTTGCAGAGTGATTGCCTCCACGCGATTTTCAAAATGACAATTTTCTGCCAGTTCCTTGAGAACCCTGTAAATTTGCTCCACCGTTTCGCCCTTCTTTTGTTTTCTGGAGAAAAAGACATAACGATCGAAAGTGATATTACGAGGCCGAATGAAGGCTTTTTCCAGCGTTTTCCAGGGTTTTGGAGTTAAGAAATCGTAAATATTGTCGTGTGGAAATTTTTGCGTAAAGAGACGACGACCCTAAGTTTCGATACTAAAAGTTGCCTCATTTCGATGCCTCATTTAAAAGCTGATGGTAAGCTGTTTACCACTATTGATATATGTTATTCGAATAAAATGACTCCAACATCGCCTTTGAAGCTATGGTATTCAATGGTATTCACTCTGCGCATACAGCTTTTACTTTTGAACTAGTGATTCAATTTTTCGATGGTGTTTTCAATGGTATTCACTCTGCGAATACAGCTTTTACTTTTGAACTAGCGATTCGCTTATTGAATATCACTTTTTGTTAGATCTTTTATTCTGAGCGTTTTGCGGAGCGAAGTTCGGATAAAAGAGAATCAACTGAAAACTCTATTAGAATTGGAGAGAAGGAAATTCAGAGTTTAACCAAAAGTTTGATCTTAAATTTGATCATGCAACGTTTACAACATCACATTGAAAAAGAAAATAGCGGGCAAACTGAAAAGTAGACA
Source organism: Convolutriloba macropyga (assembly GCF_964194025.1). NCBI lineage: Eukaryota > Metazoa > Xenacoelomorpha > Acoela > Convolutidae > Convolutriloba > Convolutriloba macropyga. Next base: position 10,858,433 of record NC_134473.1, on the reverse strand, counting down.
ACGTGGACAGACAATGTAACGAATTAATCTATCAAATTGAACTAGAAAAGGAACTAAACCCGGGTCAACGATCATACAACTTTCTTTGATTTCGTATTAGGTCATATATGATTCTTGGTAATCATACTAGGTCATATATGATTTGTATGAATTCTTGGTAGTCGTACAAGGACCATATATGATTTCCTGGAAATCATACAGGGATAATACAAAAAATCGTGAAATCTTTGATACGCTAGTTTTTTTTAGCATGTTCGGTAATAAACAGAGTAAATTTCCAGTACGTTTAGTCTAAAGCGTAAGAAAGCCTCGGTACGTTGAGCTTTGCATGATTTTGTATTGTTGATTTTTAAGCGTAAAAAATGTTGGGTATGCTTGTTTTGAAACGTAAAAAAGTGTCAGTTGTCGAAATGCGAGAAATTGGTTTCTGTTAATCAAATATTCACATGTTAAGATTAAGTTCGTTTTGCAAGAATTTTACACATACTTGCCTGAGAAACAAGTCAAATCAATGTGCAAATTTATTGAAAATTCTTTTGTAGCTCTTTAACAAAAACAGTTGAACAAATATAATTTCCTTGGTTGTTTTTGAAAAACGACAATTACTTTGATATTACTTCTGTTGATTATATTATTTTTACGGAGTTTCGAAGTTTTCTTGTAGTCTGAAGCCAATTATGCCGACAGTTTCGTTCATTTTGTACGTTTGAAATCGAACATACTTACGAATTCTCACATCTAAAAACACATATACCAACAATTTTCGGTGTTTTAAAACTGAACATAACAAGAATTTCTGACGTCTAAAACACCGAGCATACAAAATATTTATTTAAGTTTGAAACAAAATTTTCCTGATTATTGGAATTAGGCTGTTGTACACTCGGTAGCCAATCAAAATAGGTTTTTGTGACGTCTCTCTCATTTTTATACAGTTCTCACCACTGATCAATTTCAGGTGAACGTTAGTGCTGCTACTTGGCATCATTTGACTAGGACCGTAAGGACCTTTTGATGACCTAACAAATAGGTTGTGTTTTGCTCTAGCGTGGTTAATTACAGTAACGCCCATAACGTAGTTGAAAACAATTTAATAATATTATCATTTAAAGTGGGCTAAAAACTGATTTTTAGCACCTAATCATGCCTTTAAGAGCGTTTCAGATCACACTCCTTGCGGCTCAAACTTGTTCACGCTCAGAAGTGCTTGTGTTTAAAATTGATTCTGATAATATCAAACGGTGGTTGTTGAGCGGTAATATCTCTTAAATATTGTTGAGAGTGTTATATGTTAGGGTTTGCGCTCATAAGTTGACAGAACTATTACGTATCTCACAACTGTTCCAAATAGCCGGAACTGGAATTTTTAGCATGCTTATTTTGAGTTGAAAAAGTTGCTTTCGATAAAACCCATTGCGAGTGAGTGAAAGGTTGCTTTTTGGTTCAGAACGTGCTTCGGTTTATGTTGTCAGTTGTCAGTGTTTACCTCTGAACAGATTCAGGGGCCATGATTGCCATACTTTCTGGACAAACTATTTGTTGTCTTTACAAGGGACCATTGCAATGACCTATACCTTGATTGAAATTTCGAACCTTTTCCGTTTGTGCCACCCAAGCTTAGTGGGTGCATATACTACTTGCACCCCCAGACGCACGCGGCATTTTTTTACATAATGATTTGCTATCTAATGCAACGTGCTCTGTAACTGGGGTTGAATAACGTATTGGTGCACAAACGGAAAAGATCCGAAACTTCAGCTGGGGGTCAATATTTACTAGCAAGGTCCAATTTCGCTTTCAAAGGCAATGCTATTATAACATCATTTTTACTTGAGATGAAATAAAGAGCAGCAATAACATGCCACAAAACCCAGCATATATTTTTGGCTGCGGACTGGCGAAGAAATCTTGTTAAACTCTTATGACAAAGACAGCATGAAAAATCAAGTGTGTTAAAGTTGTTTGAACATAATTTCTGTTTTGAGCAAATTAGTTTTATACAGAAACGGCGTGTAAATATGTATGGCCTTGAAAAGTTAACGAAAGAAAGAGTTTCACGATATGAATGGGTGTGAGCACTATTTTCAAACTAAAAATAACATACCTGGTAAAGTAACCAAACTGCAAAGTAGTTTTAGTCGAGTCGAAAGAGTACAATATGAGAAATGCTCCGTGTAAGTTAAACAATTTTAATCTGTCGCTCTATGAGAGCTAAAACTGTTCGATGTTCGTAGCGTTAATTTAATAAATTTTGCGCGTCTATTTTCGAAAAAAAACTATTTTTTATAACTGTGGTCGGTATTTTTCTTAAGCAAATAATTAAAAGTTTTTCAGTCTCTGAGTAACGTTACATGCTTGTCTTCATAACAGTTTTAACTAGAAGGTAAGCTTTCTAAAACGAAAATCTATTTTGTCAAACAGTGACGTTTTTCTTCGGAGTTTTCAAACCGGTTAGACAGGTTAGTTCGCTACCTGTACCTTGATTTGGGAGAGTCGTAAAATTTGGGTAGATATATAGTGTTTGCTATTGTCTCCTAACATCAAAACAGATAAACACTTCGTAGATTGGCTGATCGAATGAAGTTAACTTTGGCTATTACAGCTCTGCTTTAATTCTGATTAACATCGCAGCTTTCTAAAATTGATCACAGTCTAGAAGTGTAAGTCCTCTATATATTTTGAAAAGCATTTGAATTCCATGATTTTTTTGCATTGGGAAGGTATAACAACGAAAGCAACATGATAGAAAATGTATGCTAATACAAAAGAAATTGAAAGGTTCGAAAACAAAAAGCAAATCCGGTAAAATAAGATTTGATTATTATCTTGTCTGATCTGATATGAGCTGTAATAGTTGCATCCCTTTATAAGTCAATAGCAACATCTTACACTATACAAAATTCTTAAACATCAGGGGTTGTCAATCTGAAAAAGAAACAAAATTTCCCGGCCGCGGACAATCATTTGGCGGCACGCAAAATGAACCGAACACACAGTTTTTTTTTACATTTTGTCCCTTGAATAATTTAAGTAATCAAATTTTTTCAGTTGGGTGCCTGTAAAATGAACCGAACACACAGTTTTTTTTACATTTTGTCCCTTGAATAATTTAAGTAATCAAATTTTTTCAGTTGGGTGCCTGTAAAATGAACCGAACACACAGTTTTTTTTTACATTTTGTCCCTTGAATAATTTAAGTAATCAAATTTTTTCAGTTGGGTGCCTGTAAAATGAACCGAACACACAGTTTTTTTTTTACATTTTGTCCCTTGAATAATTTAAGTAATCAAATTTTTTCAGTTGGGTGCCTGTTGATAATAGTGTAATTTTCAGACATGCCTTTTGTGGACAGTGCAGAAGAGTGTTATGATTACATAATAGTTGGAGCAGGCGCCTCTGGTTGTGTGGTGGCAAACAGACTCAGCAGGACCAACAAAACACTCCTCATTGGTAGGGAACAATATTAGGCAATTGATAATGATAATGAATCATTGTTGTTAAATTTGATACAAAGGAAAATAAGGATATTTTAAGCTTTTATACGCAAGGCTTTATAAATTAGCAAAAATTCGGATCTTTTCAACATTTGCCCCCCTTAGTATCTAGTAGAGAATCTCCACCCCTTTTCTGCTATACTTTACCACACTATTAGTTAGCCTACAGTTTAGATAGCCGAATATCAGTTTAAGCCCAATTGCGGACTGCTGTTCACGGGCATGCCTCTCATGCGCTGTGGGATGTAATCCAGAAATCGCGGGTCGGTTATCGCGACAAAGCCGCGAAGCGCACCCGCCGACCCGCCAGTCGGAAATTCTTTTCGCTTTGTATTCCAATTCGGCTAATTGCCCTAGCATGGCGCATTTTATTCTATCCAGTTTAACACAGTATTAGCATACACGGAAAGTTATTAGTCGTCTCTGATTAGTTAATAAATCGCCCGCATAAATTCTATTCAAGAATAGCCCTTCTTTTGCAAGGGGGGCAATTGTTGAAAACTTCCAAAAACTCTTTAATTTTTAAATTCTAGTTTAATATTTTTTTTCACTGCACATCATTTCTTCATAGCTGCAAATTTTTTTAGTAGATGCATGCCATAAAAAGAAGGTGTACTTTTACATCTTTTTGAGCTCTGAGGTCAACTCGGGTCGACTCTTTAGCGAACAAAACTATTCTTTTCTTCTTTTTTGATAACTTGATAACTAGCTGTTAATTGTACTACTATTCAAGATACTCAGGGGTGAAAGTTCACATTTTTGGGTTAAATCGCTAAAACCAATCAACGGTGTTAAAAGTTTTTTCGCCACATTAAATTTGTTTCAAGATTTGAACTCTTGAGACTCTAACTGTTGAAAATAACCAAACAAGTGACCGTCAAACTACCCGACATTTTAGTGGAAATTGCAAGGAAACATTTCAAGAAGGAGACATATAGAGGCAAGTTAGAGGTACAAAATGTGAGTACCCCTGAAAATATTGCCTGAACGATTTATCTAAATTTTTCTAGAATGTATTTTACGCGTGAATTTTGCAGTTCTTAATTTTTCTCACAGCCTGAAATTATAGGGAAACATCTATGCGCATCTTAACTATCGAAATTATCTGCTTTTTGAAAAACAAGTTACACATTATATGAAAAACTCTGATAACATGAATTTAAAACCTCTCTTTCTTATCTTTGGAAGTCGTACGTATACAACTTTTCCATTGAAAAATACACCTATTAGTTCCCATAGGCTCAAGTCTCATATGACTAAACATTAAATGATTGATTTTCAAACACCGCCTGTAAAATTTGATCTTCCATTTTCTAGTCGAAACAATTTTTGGTATGAAGTTCTATGACAACAATTTTTTCTTATGTAGTGGATCATTAAGGAACATTTTCGGAACAACGCCGCAATAATTTTTGAAACATATGTGCTTCAGCGTAGTAAGGTTTGACATTAAAAACATTTTTTATATAGAAATGTTATTACTACAAATTGTCATAAAAGCCTCAAAACGAATTTTTCAACTTGTCAACCCGGGTAAAAATTTACTTTATCCTAGATTCAACATGCTGCAAATGGGCCCCATAAAAAGCAATCTGTCTCGCAATTAGTATTTAAAAGTTTTCAAAATTTTGCAAAGAACTTCCTGATATCAATTGTAAAAATGTACTTGAAGGAAGACCTAATTTTTTGAGATAAAACTAACCAAGCAAACAGTATCGGCGAGTTCATTACCACTATTTTTGTCATCTGTAAATGCTTGCAACCTACAATTTTCCTGACAAAAACTGATTGGAAACTAAATTTTCTTATCACTTTTCAGAAGCCGGTGATCTACAAACAGAGAATCAGAATCACGGATTTTTTTCGGCTTCACTCACTAGGATTTCTCATAATTTAAGAGGCGACAGATGCAACATTAAAAAATCAACATTTGTTTTGTAAGTTTTAGACTAAATGGACCATTTCAATTTTTTGTTAGCATATTGAGAAAAAAATCCATACTCAACACCAGTTTTGAATCAACACTCAAAACACTCAAACACTCAAAACTCCAACCAGTTTTCATATATTGGTTTTAGGAAACTACGTAACCATGTGAGTAACCACGTGAGTAAACAATCAGGGTATTCCATTTTCTGAAACATTTTCCATCCATTTTTTATCCATTTTCCGAAATAGGAAACTTTCATAGAGAGCACAAGCAAGCAAACTTATCTCTGGCAAGAACCGGAATGAAGCAATTTGACTGTTATCTCTAAAATATGGTTCAGTGAGACCGAGGGAAACTGTTGATTATTTACTATGAATTTCATTCTCAGCACCTTTTTACATAAAAATATATAACATCACTGTCAAAACTAATGTGAAATTATGTGAACTAATTACATGATTTAAGAAACAATTGGAAAAAAAACTTGGTGCTCATTTGTTCAGTCCATATCGCTTTAACTATTCTAAGAAATCTTATTAAAGAAATGGAAATTCGCATACTTTGCTATTAAAGTTATTGGAATTATTATTATTGCTCCTTTGAATGGATAAAATTTAAACATTGTTTGATATAACATCAACCTCAATTGATTTCAAATTTACAAAATTGAACATTTGTTATCTTGAATTTATGTATTTAAGGTCAGTCTAAAAGTGTATTTAATACGAGAGTTTCTGTTCAATCTGACTTTTGTGGCGGAAATTTGTGTTTGATTTTTGCTTCTTCATTTTCGCTTTCAACATTTTGACAATTATTTTTGCCGATGAATTCAGATAACCAATGGTTGCAAATTGTTTACTTGTCAGTTTTATCACGCCAAAATTGTTAAATTCAAAATTTCGTGGCGTTTTTTTGTTCTCTTTCCATTCTTATCACTTATTTTACAGTAGTCGTTGAGAGCACATAGAGATTCATTTTAGTTGAACATTTTGCGCCAAATATTTCGCTCCTTTGCCAAGATTTCAAAACTTTTAGGCAAAAAATGCTGCTTCGGGATTCATTTCGGCTATTGTTTTTCATTTTTCTATAGTTCCTCTCAATCGATTTCTTTTAATCGTTGGTTAATTTAATCTCTACAATAGTTGCACTGGTTTACAACTTCATCCATTTTGTGAACTAGTACAAAAGTGCACGAGCACTACAAAAAATCTTTAGAAAATTTTTTGAATTTTGTGATTTATTTAATTTAAATGAGGTCTCAATTGGAAAAAACTATTGATTCACATTGATATGGGTTTGACTACTCCAAGAAATTTTTCTGTGAAATTGGACTTTCAAAAAAAATTTAACTGTAGTTTTTGTCTCCTTTGTATTGAAAAAGATTTAAAACCAAAAAGTTAGCGACTTAAACGGATTAAAAGTTTTCAAGAATGAACTGTTTTATGCTTTTTTAAACAAATAATATTCAGTTCAAAATATAACTTCAGAAAGTTTTCCCTTAAAATGGGATAGGAGGTTTCGAATAAATAACCACTCAATTTTAAGCAAAATGTAATTATTATCTATTATTATCGATTTTCTGAGAGACGAGTAGGAGACATTTTTTTAAATAACCTTCTTAGTTTCTTAGGTTCTCAGTTTTCTGTTAGCTGATTGTCAGAATTTTTTTATTCTTCGTCATTTTTTATTTATTGGGCAAACCTTATGACAAGTATAAATTTTTTTAGTCATTTTTTTTCTTTGTCATTTTTTATTTATTGGGCAAACCTTATGACAAGTATAAATGTTTTTTTAGTCTTGAGGCGCAAACTTTAAAGACCCGAGAAATTAAAGAACATGAAATGTGATTCTTGCCAATAAATGCCTGAGATTTAAGTTTTCATAACCATTCTAGGTTTCCTAGTAACAAAGGTAGAGTTTGATACACCAGGGAGCTTTGACATTTTTAAAAGAAACTTGCAGAAAAAACATAATCCGGCTCTATTTCAGAGGCAGGTGGTCTGGACTCTTCTTGGGAGATTCTGATGCCACAGCACTGTGGTCTCAATTGGGGTGATGAGAGATTTAGTTGGCCTATAGTGACAACTCCACAATTAAACCTCAAGGACAGCAAAAGCACTGTTGCATACCTCGGTAGAGTGCTTGGGGGCTCTGCTAGCATAAACACGATGTGCTGGATGCGAGGCCACTATTCCGATTACGACTCGTGGGCTTCACTTGGTGAGGGAAAAACGGTCTTTCCCATTAATTACCCACGATAAAATCATAGCCCCTCATTATGGTATGTTAAGGAGGTGCATACACATCAAATGATCACTGTGCAGGGGGGCTATGGGAAGAAACCGAAAGAACAACCAGTCCCATTATAAAACATAGGAACAAGACTTTGTTTCTTGTATTTACGCTAAATGGTCTTTGTCATCGAGTAATTTGACAGTGCCTTGAAAAGTTTTGCAAACCAAATATTACAACTATGGAAAAAAGTATCTAGTTGTGGGTGTCCTGCAATTTCATTCCTATCCTTTTAACCCCCTATATTCCAACCCAGAGTTTCTAACCCCTATATCATTTAACCACTAAATTAATTCTATATTTTAACTTGTCACAATAAATATTATCTCGACCTTTTAATATCTCAAAAATTTAACCCCAACATTGTTTCGCCCCGATATTAGTATTCCTCTAGTTTTGGATAATTAAGCATGAATCAAGTCTAACTAGATCCATTATTGGAGATAAAATTTGAGGTGAGATGTTCACACGTCAGTAATTTGAGCAAACATTTTAATCTGTAAATTAAATGCCTTTAGCTGTCAGAAATAAGGCAAATACCCAAGTGTTAAAAGTAAAAGTTTAACATTTAGACAATTAGTTATCTCATCCAGAATTTGAGTGTTATCACTAAAACATGGATTAGTGATACGAAAGGGAAAAATTATTGATTCCCATTTATTTTGGTTTGAAAAATCACAGATTTTTTTTCTGCAAAACTGGAAATTCTAAAGAATCCTAACTATTAGAAAAAAGGCCTTTAATATCTCAAGGTTTTAACTCCTACATTGTTTTGCCACGTTGCCAAAATTTTTCTAATTTTTGATAAAGAAATACTAATCAAGTCTAACTAAATCCTTCTGTGGAGACTTAAATTGAGGTGAATTGTTCAAACCTCTGTAATTTCAGCCAAAATTTTAATCTGTAAATTAAATGTCCTCAACTGTCAAAAATTCAAAAATCCAAGTGTTAAAAGCAAAAGTATAAGATCTACAGGATTGGTTATCTCATCCAGAACTTGAGTGTTATCACTGAAAAATGGTTTAGCGATACGAACGGGAAAAAACTATTGGTTCACATTAGTATTGGTTTGACAACTCCCGAAAATTTTTTCTGTTAAAATGTAAGTTCAAAAACTTCGCAATTGTCAGAAAAAGGCAAAAACCCAAGTGTTAAACGAAAAATTTAACATTTAGACGATTAGTTATCTTATACAGTTTTGAGTGTTCTCACTAAAACATGGATTAGTGATACGAAAAGGAAAAATTATTGATTCCCATTAATATTGGTTTGAAAATTCACCGAATTTTTTTCTGCAAAAATGGAAACTCGAAAAAATTGCAATTATTAGAAAAAAGCTTTTAACATCTCAAAATTTTAACTCCTACATTGTTTCGCGCCGTTGCCAAAAATCTTGTAATTTTGGATAAATGAGTACTAATCAAGTCTAACTAAATCCTTTTGCGGAGAATAAAATTGAGGTGAATTGTTCACACCTGAGTAATTTCAGCAAAAATTTTAATATGTAAACTAAATTCCCTCAACTGTCAAAAAAAGTCAAATAGGCAAGTGTTAAAAGCAAAAGTATAGCATTTAGAGGATAAGATATCTCATCCAGAGTTTTTCAGTTATTACTGAAAAATGATTTAGCGATACGAACGGGAAAAATTATTGATTCACGTTAATATTGGTTTGACAACTCCCAAAATTGGTTTTTCTCTAAAAAAGAATGTTCAAAAATTTTGCAATTGTCAGATGAAAAGGCAAATACCCAAGTATCAAATCAAAAGTATTTTATTTAGAGGTTTGGTTATCTGATCCATTCCCTAAAAAAGCTATCAAAGATAAGTGGAAAGTAGATCGAGTTTTGTTTTGAACATTTCTTGCTTTATTGCTTCAATCAGCATGTAAACTGCCGACATAGTTTACCATTTCTCCCTAAAATTGAGGTGAATTGTTCAAACCACAGTAATTTCAGCCAAAATTTTAATCTGTAAATTAACTTCCCTGGACTGTCAAATATTCAAATATCCAAGTGTTTAAAGCAAAAGTATAGCATTTAGAGGATTAGTTATCTCATCCAGAGTTTCAGTGTTATCACGTTATCACTGAAAAATGGTTTAGCGATACGAACGGGAAAAAATATTGATTCACGTTAATATTGGTTTAACAACTCCCAAAATTTGTTTTTCTGTAAAAAAAAGTATGTTCAAAAATTTTGCAATTGTCAGATGAAAAGGCAAATACCTAAGTGTCAAAAGCAAAAGTATATTTTTTAGAGGATTGGTTATCTGATCCATTCCCTAAAAAAGCTATCAAAGATAAGTGGAAAGTAGATCGATTTTTGTTTTGAACCTTTCTTGTTTTATTGTTTTCTATAATCAGCATGTAAACTGCCGACTTTGTTTAACCATTTCTCCCTAAAATTGAGGTGAATTGTTCAAACCACAGTAAATTCAGCCAAAAATTCAAATCTGTAAATTAAATTCCCTCGACTGTCAAATATTCAAATATCCAATTGTTTAAAGCAAAAGTATAGCATTTAGAGGATTACTTATCTCATCCAGAGTTTGAATGTTATCACTGAAAAAAAGTTTAGCGATACGAACGGGAAAAAATTATTGAGTCACATTAATTTTGGTTTGACAACTCACGAAAATTATTTTCTATCAAAATGTAAGTTCAAAAACTTCGCAATTGTAAGAAAAAAGACAAATACTCAAGTGTTAAAAAAAAGTTTAACATTTAGACGATCAGTTATCTCATCCAGTTTTGAGTGTTCTCACTAAAACATTGATCGGTGATACGAAAGGGAAAAACTATTGATTCCCATTTATATTGGTTTTAAAATTCACAGATTCTTTTTCTGCAAAACTGGAAATTCGAAAAAATCCTAACTATTAGAAAAAAGGCTTTTAACATCTCAAATATTTAACTCTTACATTGTTTTCCCCTGTTGCCGAAATTCTTCTTATTTTGGATATATGAATACTAGTCAAGTCTAACTAAATCCTTTGTCGAGACTAAAATTGAGGTGAATTGTTCACATCACAGTAATTTCAGCAAAAACTTTAATCTGTAAATTAAATTCTCCTCAACTGTCAAATATTCAAATATCCAAGTGTCTAAAGCAAAAGAAAGTATAGCATTTAGAGGATTACTTATCTCATCCAGAGTTTGAATGTTATCACTGAAAAAAAGTTTAGCGATACGAACGGGAAAAAATTATTGAGTCACATTAATTTTGGTTTGACAACTCACGAAAATTATTTTCTATCAAAATGTAAGTTCAAAAACTTCGCAATTGTAAGAAAAAAGACAAATACTCAAGTGTTAAAAAAAGTTTAACATTTAGACGATCAGTTATCTCATCCAGTTTTGAGTGTTCTCACTAAAACATTGATCGGTGATACGAAAGGGAAAAACTATTGATTCCCATTTATATTGGTTTTAAAATTCACAGATTTTTTTCTGCAAAACTGGAAATTCGAAAAAATCCTAACTATTAGAAAAAAGGCTTTTAACATCTCAAAAATTTAAATCTTACATTGTTTTCCCCTGTTGCCAAAATTCTTCTTATTTTGGATAAATGAATACTAGTCAAGTCCTTTGTGGAGACTAAAATCCTTTGTGGTCAACTAAAATCCTTTAAAAGTTAACTAAATTCTTTGTGGAGACTAAAATTGAGGTAAATTGTTCACACCACAGTAATTTCAGCAAAAATTTTAATCTGTAAATTAAATTCCCTCAACTGTCAATAAAGTCAAACAGGCAAGTGCTAAAAGCAAAAGTATAGCATATAGAGGATTAGCTATCTCATTCAGAGTTTTTCAGTTATCATTGAAAAATGGTTTAGCGATACGAACGGGAAAAAATATTGATTCACGTTAATATTGGTTTGACAACTCCCAAAATTTGTTTTTCTGTAAAAAAGTTTGTTCAAAAATTTTGCAATTGTCAGATGAAAAGGCAAATATCTAAGTGTCAAAAGCAGTAGTATATTATTTCGAGGATTGGTTATCTCATCCAGTCCCTAAAAAAGCAATCAAAGATAAGTGGAAAGTAGATCGAGTTTTGTTTTGAACATTTCTTGCTTTATTGCTTCAATCAGCATGTAAACTGCCGACATAGTTTACCATTTCTCCCTAAAATTGAGGTGAATTGTTCAAACCAAAGTAATTTTAGCCAAAATTTTAATCTGTAAATTAACTTCCCTGGACTGTCAAATATTCAAATATCCAAGTGTTTAAAGCAAAAGTGTAGCATTTAGAGGATTAGTTATCTCATCCAGATTTTGAATGTTATCACTGAAAAAAGGTTTAGCGATACGAACATGAAAAATTTATTGATTCACATTAATATTGGTTTGACATTTCACGAAAACTTTTTTCTATCAAAATTTAAGTTCAAAAAATTTAGCCATTGTCAGAAAAAAGGCAAATACCCAAGTGTTAAAAGAAAAGTTTAACATTTAGACGATCAGTTATCTCATCCAGTTTTGAGTGTTCTCACTAAAACATGAATAAGTGATACGAAAGGGAAAAATTATTGATTCCCATTTATATTGGTTTGAAAATTCACAATTTTTTTTTCTGCAAAACTGGAAATTCGAAAAAATCCTAACTATTAGAAAAAAGGCTTTTAACATCTCAAAAATTTAAATCTTACATTGTTTTCCCCTGTTGCCAAAATTCTTTTTATTTTGGATAAATGAATACTAGTCAAGTCCTTTGTGGAGACTAAAATCCTTTGTGGTCAACTAAAATCCTTTAAAAGTTAACTAAATTCTTTGTGGAGACTAAAATTGAGGTAAATTGTTCACACCACAGTAATTTCAGCAAAAAATTTAATCTGTAAATTAAATTCCCTCAACTGTCAATAAAGTCAAACAGGCAAGTGCTAAAAGCAAAAGTATAGCACATAGAGGATTAGCTATCTCATTCAGAGTTTCTCAGTTATCATTGAAAAATGGTTTATCGATACGAACGGGAAAAAAATATTGATTCACGTTAATATTGGTTGGACAACTCCCAAAATTTGTTTTTCTGATAAAATCTAATTTCAAAATTTTGCAATTGTCAGATGAAAAGGCAAATACTTTTAGTGTCAAAAGCAAAAGTATATTATTTAGAGGATTGGTTATCTCATCCAGTCCCTAAAATAGCAATCAAAGATAAGTGGAAAGTAGATCGAGTCTTGTTTTGAACATTTGTCGCTTTATTGCTTCCTATAATCAGCATGTAAACTGCCGACTTAGTTTACCATTTCTCCTTAAAAGTGAGGTGAATTGTTCACACCTCAGTAATTTCAGCCAAAATTTTTATCTGTAAATTAAATGCTCTCAACTGTCAAAAATTCAAATATCCAAGTGTTAAAAGCAAAAATATAGCATTTAAAGGATTAGTTATCTCATCCAGAGTTTGAATGTTATCACTGAAAAAAGGTTTAGCGATACCAACGGGAAAAAATTATTGATTCACATTAATATTGGTTTGACAACTCACGAAAATATTTTTCTATCAAAAAGTAAGTTCAAAAACTTCGCAATTGTCAGAAAAAAGGCAAATACCAAAGTGTTAAAAGTAAAAATTCAACATTTAGACAATTAGTTATCTCATACAGAATTTGAGTGTTATCACCAAAACATGGATTAGTGATACGAATGGGAAAAATTATTGATTCCCATTTATATTGCTTTGAAAATTCACAGATTTTTTTTCTGCCAAACTAGAAATTCAAAAAATTCGGAACTATTAGAAAAAAGGCTTTTAATATCTCAAAATTTTAACTCCTACATTGTTTCGCCACGTTTCCAGTATTCTTCTAATTTTTGATAAAGTAAAACTAATCAAGTCTAACTAAATCCTTCTATGGAGATTAAAATTGAGGTGAATTGTTCACACCTCATTAATTTCAGCCAAAATTTTAATCTGTAAATTAAAATCCCTCAACTGTCAAAACTTCAAATATCCAAGTGTTAAAATCAAAAATATAGGATTAGTTATCTTCTCCAGCGTTTCAGTGTTATCACGTTATCACTGAAAACTGGTTTAGCGATACGAACGGGAAAAACTATCGATTCACATTAATATTGTTTTGACAACTCCCCCAATTTTTCTGTTGAAATGTAAGTTCAAGAATTTTGCTATTGTCAGATGAAAAGGCAAATAACCAAGTGTCAAAAGCAAAAGTATATTATTTAGAGGATTGGTTATCTCATACAGTCACTGAAATAGCAATTAAAGTTAATTGGAAAGTAGATCGAGTTTTGTTTTGAACATTTCTTGCTTTATTGCTTCCTATATTCAGCATGAAAACTGCCGACTTAGTTCACCATTTTTCCCCAAACAATGAAATTTCAGTAGCCAAAGGCCACGTGCTTTATATTAAAAAGTAAGTTATTTTATCATCTCTGATATTGCTCAATTTATCAAAGCCACAAGTTACGCTTTTCTGCGTATTCCTACGATTATCGAATAATTCTGATAAACAGTGAACTCAATCATCAAACTTTTATCCCTCGCACAGTCTTGAAAAGATCACTGATCTGTGTAAAAAAATAAATCCAGCAACAGACCAGCCTCCACCATACCACCAAAAAAATCAACTTTTTCTCAACCTGCTCTGTGACGCCGTTGAAACACAATTCAAAACAAACATCTCAGCATTTAAGAACGAATTTTCAAACAGCGTCGATACCAAAACCGCTTGAGCGGCATTTTGATATACCCAAATTTTACAGTCTGACAGCGGAAAAATGACCTGGAGCACCTCTGAAAATTAGTCGTTCCATACATGATACAAGTTCTTAAAAGTTCTAAATTTTGGATTGCGAACAGAACTTCTATTTTATTCTATATCTCTATGCAGAAATGTCTATCAAATTTACACCCTCCGTGTATGCATAAAGAAATTCTCGGTACAGCCACTGCTGGTTCGTTTGTTATTCTCCCAAAAAAACAGAAAAAAAGTATGGCTAATTATTTGATGGTTTAGGCAACATTGCTCCAATATGTAACACAGATGAATTTCCGCTTGCTTTTGATTTTACCCCTGAAAGTGGCTTTCAAGTAACATTATATGAAATCAGAGTTATCAGGCTGCTGTTTTCATCTAACCTAAAATTTTGTATTAAAAACTGGACAATTAAGATAGAAAAACTACGTATCCGAAAATTATGGAGTACCCCAGTCTCATGAAATGATCCAGCCCCTCTAATTCAACAAATCACAGGAAAAAACTCGTTCAAAATTAATGTTGAAGAACCAGTTAATGTAGCAAATCAACAGCAATACCTATTTTTTAATTCAATTATATACATTGTCAGCTGTTGAGGCGTTTCATTAAAAGTCTGGAATCAAAGAAGCAGCCATGGTGAAAATACCAGAACAAAAAAGCAATGGAGGGTTGGCACTTTGGAATAACACTCTTGGTCAGCAGGTTCCTACCCGAAATATGGAAACTCTAGGCTATTTTTGTAAGAAACGCAGCCTTACAAAAATTTGGTGCTTTGGCAGGACAAAATTACTCCAAGAAGAAATCGGAACTTAAAAAGAAGGTTTCAGAAATGGACGAGGTCTAATTTTTTGTCGATTTAGTCGTAGTCTAAAAGAAGTTTTTTTAAAGTCAGTTTATATAGTTTCATTTTGTACGTAAAAATTCCTTTTCCTACAATGAGGTAGTTTTTGAACCTCTTCGACGCATATCAATGTGCAATATAAAAGAAGTCAGACATGTCACGTGCTTTTTCTTGATCAAAGCCAATTGAAGAAGAATTTTGAAAAAGCACTCTCGTCATAATTTTTCCCAACAAACCCAAAGTCTTTAAGGCCACACTCTTGTTGGTAAAAATTTTGTGTTTTTTTTAAATTCTTATGAACTTTATTTTTGCTAATCGTTCATTTGGATGCTAAAATAGATTAAAAAATTTTCGGTGGTAAACCAATTTTGGTGTGAATAAACTGCGGGGTTAAATGACTGAGGGGTGGATATATATGGTGTTAAACTATGGGGCGTTACATAATTACGCGAAGAGTTTAGTGAAGAGTTTTGGAAGAAGTTAGTCCTTACCAACCTTAATATTATCTCTATGTAACCATTTACTCAACTTCGTCCTCAACAAATGTAATGCCTTCGTGGCCATATTTTAAATCTTAATTGACATTGAAGTCTAAACTATGGAATTTTGGAAATTCTAGAACTGGCGGAGAATTTGTCGCACAGCTGTTAGAATGGCTTCAAAAATATTTTGGAATTGCGCCACGTTGATGATGCAGGAAACGACTAAACTATCACTGCATTCCGAGATTTTAGTCGTTTTGAATGCTTTTGTTCTTTTCTATCAATCTATCATGAGATCAGCGAGTTATTGAGAGTTCGGCAAATTGGCTTGAGATGATTATTTTGTCAAAATCAATTGAAACGCTTTTCCATCACTTCTCGTTTTCCACCAGAACAGACAAATGTATAAAATCTAGATAAATAGGAAAGCAAACAGATTACCATAACAGTCGTTTCATAATTTTTAGCTTCCGCGCTCTACTTTTTCCCCTGACTGGCAGCCTGATGTTAATATTGAATCATACAATAAGATAGGTCAGAAAGCAGTATTATTAAAAACAAACCGAGAGTTAAAAGGAGCTACAGTGTGATTACACTGGTAACTAGTTGTTTCTCCTCTGGAGTAGCTTTTGCGTGACTGACGATCAGAATGAACAAATCTTTCCATTTAAGGAGTTGAGTTGATTGACTAGATCGACCAGCAACGGGACTATTATGGAACTAATGCTCTATTTTGTGCATTTTATTATTGACCAGTATGAACAACGTGCAACATTTTATTTGCTTAAGGAGTTGATGGCTGGAGTTGGCGTGAAGTAGCTCCCTACTTCAAAAGAGTGGAGGGATGTACATTCAAGTGCAACACAGACATCAGAGGAACCAGTGGACCCATGAAACTCACAAAGCCCAAAGAGAAGAGTCACTTTGTGTCAGCTGTACTCAAAGCGGCTGAACAGATGGGATACCCTATCACTGAGTTAGACACTGTTTAGAAAAAATTTGTTTATTTATTTTTCGCCTGGTGACAGCGGGTTTAAGCGGATAATTTTGTAAGAAATCTACTGAATGCGAGGAATTTATTTAAGAATTAGTTGAAATTTTGCTCTAGGCGCTGAAAGTGCTTCGTACATCTCTTTGCATTCAATACATCTCTGACATAATTTCAACACTTTCAAAAATTTGTTATTCGATACACCCCTCTTTCAGCACACCCCTCGCGTAATTTTCGCACATTTCCTACAAAATTTAGCAAAATTTCCAGTACACTCTTTACATAAAATAAACAGTTCAAAATGCAGTTCAGCATTATTTTTAAACTTTTGCAAGCCCTCAAGAGCTTTTCATCAAGTAATATGTGGAAATTATGCAAAATATATGATGAAAGTGTGAAATATAAGGTAAATATGAAAGTATTGAAATTATGCCAAGAAAGTTTTAACGCTGTGTGCGAAATTGAGCTGAGAAATCAGAGATGTTAGGAAAGTTTGTAAGAAACGTGCGGAAGACAGGTAAAAGCTTGTCAACAGTGTTGAAATTCTGCTAGAAAAGCGCAAAAAAACAAAAACTGTGAAATCTGTTTGATTTAAGTATTAAGAGGATTTTAGTAAAATTTAGTGAGTGGTGGAGTAGTGGTAGAAGTTGATGACAGGCAGGGGGTCATAGTTACTAGAGCCTTTGATGAAGGGCGTTTACCTGAAAGTGGCGAAGAAATTTCCCCTTCAAAAACAACAATTTGTACAAAATTTGACTTATAGTCCGTCCCATAAAGTTGCAACGCTACCGAACGCCTCAAAGGTCAAAGTTCAAATTTAAAACATGCAGATATCTAGCAAAACATTGCCCATTTGCATGCTTCGAGTTTTTCGAACGTTCGCTTGCGTTGCAACTTTATGGGACTTACTATGTTTCTCAGCAAAAAATCAACACGGGGAATGCGCTAAATTTTGGTTAAACTATATCTCATTATATCATTACATCATGTCATCTTTAATGACTTTGTGCTGGCATTACTTTCCATTGCATGCATCAACTATCATAATAAATATTCATCAAAGTTTTTGATTGTACCTTGATCACGATGCTTATTACTTGCGTTTTTGTTTACTCATTTTTCACATTTATCCAGTGACATCAACTCTGGTCAGATGGAAGGATTCGCCACAATTGAATCCCAGACCCACAAGGGCGTCAGACACAGTCCCTCCCAGGGATACCTGCACCCAGTTCTGTCCAGGGAGAATCTTCATGTGTTGTGTAAAACCCAAGTTGCTAAGGTAACTGTGGAAGGATCACATGCAACTGGTGAGTAATTCTGCATCTCGATTTGTTGACATCTTACTTATGCACTCTAAAAGTTGCTTCCTTCAAAATGTTTAAAATTCGTTCTAAAATCAATACTCGAAAAGCCTAATAAACCCTGTGGAGTGTTTTTTCAATCCCTTAAATGTTTCCCAAATTTTCGTTCTTTATTGCATTTTAAATAATTGATTGAAGAGTGTAAAGAAGCTCGCCACACCACTTCAGGACATTGAAGGTTTTGAATCTCTCGACGAAGCTTCAAATACCCTATGAAAAAGTTGACCCGATCTGAAACTCTTGTGGTTTCTTTTTCTGTTCGTATTAAGTTCTTCTCACGATCAATCAATTAGCATCGGTATATTTCGCTTAGTTCTTGATTTTAACATGAGCGCTCAAAAATGTTTTGAACTAGATTTTATTTAGCTTGGAT
Source organism: Convolutriloba macropyga (assembly GCF_964194025.1). Classification (NCBI taxonomy): domain Eukaryota; kingdom Metazoa; phylum Xenacoelomorpha; order Acoela; family Convolutidae; genus Convolutriloba; species Convolutriloba macropyga. Next base: position 10,839,949 of record NC_134473.1, on the reverse strand, counting down.
TTAATGAAGTTAGAGGTACCAATACTCTTGGCCTAATAAGACTGGAAATGACAAAACACGACTCTTCGAAATTTGAATTACCCCTCAATTTTGTTTGTACACTTCAATTGGATTTTATTTAACAAATGCAAAGGTTTTGAAAGGTTGCACGCATCTTTGTGTTTCCATACCAAGCACTAGGGCAATGTTTTGATATGATTTCCCCAATTTTATTATGTCTCTCATCAAAGCTATCAATCAACGTTTCACTTGTGGAGCTTGCAGATACCAACATTCCAAGTTCGATTAAAAATTATTAATTAAAACAACAGCGAATTGATTTCGAGACTTTTTGAATTTTTTGCCAAATTTTTGCCAATCTCAAATTGGTCGATGAAAAAGCTGTTTCATAATTCTCCTTGCCGAATGAGACACTCACACTTACCTAAAAGTATAGTCTTTTCTATAACAATTAGCAACAAAAGCAGGTTTTTTTTTAAATAACACAAACCACTAGCCTGCTGGAGTTATTTGCTGTACAATTTCATTTCCCGGGTCAAGAAGTTTCTCCAAAATTATATAAGAAATGCACCGAAATCCTCCGTTTTTGCCTGCTCAAAAACCTTATGTAATAATGCGTTGAAAATTTGAGAGAAAATAATGCGCTGAAAACCGCCGACTTTTGTTAAAATTTGTTTTAAGAAAGCCTCAAACTCCTCTCCGTTGTCGTAGCCATCACTTTATCCACTACAATATATATTTCTATAATTTGTCCCACTTAATTTTATTTTATATTAGTAAACATTATTGTAAGAAGTGTCCGAAAATTATGTACAAAAATTCGTTGGAAGTTCAGCGCATTTTTAACATAATTTCAATGTGTTTCAACGACTCCTACATGGTTCTAAAACGTTCATTATTAAGGTAAGATAAAAAAAAATAAATTCCAACTTAAAAATTGTTAAGACTGATTAGTTCGAAGTTGAAATTTCAATTGAAAAATGTAACTCGCTTTTTACAGCAATTTATACACAAGTATTAAAAATGTTTTCTTCTTTTCGTAACATTAAGCATTTCAAGTGCCTCTGCGAGATTTATAACTCTGTTAAGAACAATTAGGGATATTTTATGAAACTCAGCCAGTTTAACTTCAGTACAACTAAATGAAGCGAGTCGAAAATAAAAAAAAATAATTTTTACGTTGGAATAGAAAAATTATCAATGTTTCCCGTGGAAAATTATGGAAAAAGTATGGCTTTTATCTTAACGCAAAAAAATTGACCGCTGTTTCTGCAGCTGAATTATCCTTTGCCGTTATTAAAATCAAGTTTTAGAAACTTGTGTCTCGCCGAATGAGTTGAAAATTGAAAAATGTCTGCAGCAAAAGTTTTTTTTTATTTTTTTTATTTAATCTGAACTTAAGTTTCTTAATATGTTTACTGATTTTAGATTCTACCGCAAATTAAATTTTCCAAAAGAGCCTATTTGTTCGTTGCACATGTACAATGCTTGTCAGGTGTTGATTTTGTGGACGGTCAAACAGGAAAGCTAGCGCATGTGAGAGCAAGTAAAGAGGTCATCCTGTGCGGCAGTGCCATTTTCTCACCCAAAATCCTTCTGCTCTCCGGAATTGGACCAAAACAGGAGTTAGAGGCACTTGGAATCGAAAGTGTACGCAACCTTCCTGGAGTTGGAAAAAATCTTCAGGTATTCTATAAAGCACATTTTTGTTCAGTAGCCTTCTGCGAGCATTTATCTTGTCTCCCTCCTTTTGCATTTTCTAGTGAGCGATAGCTCATTCGCATAATTGTTGCATTACCATTTTATTTGACTTCATCAGAATTACAATATCTTTGATCAGAGTTAAATACAAGACTTACGTTATCACACGCAGTCGATTTTTTCATTCTGTACATCTACCAGGGAATCCTACAGACTTGTCAAAAATGGACGGAGAAAAAGTCATCTCTGAGCTTAGTCCCCTTGTACCAAGTAGGTAATTAACTAACAAAATTGGCGTGAATTACCTCAAACCAAAGCCCATTTAACCTCCCTATAAGGTTCTGATGTAGAACTACCATATTTTTTTTATTTTGACAGTTTTTAGAGATCTAAGCTGCGATTGAAAAAGTATTTAAGAAACTGAAACGTGTTTTTATCCAGGTGCCAATATTAATCCCTGTTGCATCGGTGAACAAATCAGACAATTACTACTATGGCAAGTATCCCAACAACAAGAAGGAAATGGCACAACGTGATTGGTTCGTAAATCACACGGGACCTCATACGTCACTCGGCCTCGACGTTGCAGCAATTGTCAAAACTGATAACAAGGTAAGCCACAACAAACCGCTGTACAGATGTACTTAATGAAAATGGGCCCTCAAGAAGGGGGCAAGGAACTAGAGTCAAAAGAGCGCAGAGCTGATTGATAAAAAAATTAGAATGAGAGCCAGATGCTTAAATTTGATTAGCCAAAAATCTGATTGGTTTAAATTAAAGTGCAATTAATGCAAAAAAATGACAAAATAATTAGTTGTCGTCGCTTGATTAGCCATGATGTGGGGTCGGGTTACGTTCCACTCGGTCTCTCAACCCCCTCACATGTCGGAGATCGCGACCACGGATAGACCATCGTTACGCTATTTTGGAAGTTGTTTTTCACAAAAAATAGCGATATAGTAATCAGTTGAAAATCAACCAATCAGCGCACGGAAAGTAATTGGCATTAAATCTCATTTTATTGCATTCTGCTCTGCAACCGTTTGGCTTTACCAGCGTCCTCCCTCGAGGAGTTTGTTTGCCTGATAGGGAAACAATTTATTGATAACTAAAGATATGTGAAATTCTCGTTTATCCCAAGTATTATTTATTAGGTTTTTAGTCATACACAGAAAACTTTACTGGAAAAATTTAGGTACCGCTGCGCGTTATGTTATTAAATTAAGAAAGAACTCAATTTGTCGAAGTTATGTGGAGCACAATGAGAAAAAAGTCATTATACACTCTTGAGCTGTTATAAAAATTTACTCTATTGTTTAGTGATATAGAACCTCTCTTCGTTCACTGAATTTTAACGCACGCCAAGTTAAGGTATCCTAATAGTTATCGTGTGGTTTTTTCGCATTTTTTTATTTCACATTTTCCTGCAATACTTATGGTTTGAACAGTTCTTTAGCAATAAATTTTGAAACGATACCGTGGACCATTCTTGGCAGAGAACTTAAAAGACGGTTAAATCCACGATCATTACAAAAAGAGGCTGTTTCAATATCTACGATATTAGCTGCAATTAAAAACTTGTATTGAAAGATTTGTTTGCCAGCTTTAATTAAGTTGAAGATTTGTATGTAGTTCGATCAAATCATGCTTTTATTAATGCTTTTCCTAGACTACCATCAAAAGTGCCCTGATTATTAAAGTGATAGCAAAAGAAATCCGACTAAATTTAAAAAGATTAAGTTTGTATAGCGATCTAGTTCTGCGAGCAATTTTCATAGCTCAAGTCTAACATATGAATATTAACTCATTTTTTGTCTAATACGACAACCATATTTTGTGCATCAAATAGGTAAAAAGCACAAAGTTTGTTTCTTCAGAATTATTTTTAAATAACTTGAAAAATTAATTTAAACCATTCGGTCATGTCACAAACAAAATAATTTCCCAGATAGACGTCTGTCTGTACTTTGGTTACTGTTGGGTATGACGATGTAAACCGCATAAAGAACTATGCAGCATTTGGAATAGCAATCAAATTTTCATATTATTAACGTACGAACTGAACAATATAGAGCCCAGCACCGTTCTTTGAGGATTTTTGTCATTGGAAGTTAACCAATGAGACTGCAAATAATTTTCTAAAAAATGTCTTTATTTCTAACGGCTTTTATTAATTTAACCGTTTATTAATTAATATGTGTTCAGCCTCAAACGATGTAAATTGTTTCAGAAGTTATCATTCTTTTGTTATACCACCCGTACCTAACCGTAAATCACAAGTCTTGTGTCTTGACTGCCAAGAGGTCACCAAGTCTTTCAACCTAGTTGCGATCTCCGCAACCTGCACAGGTTGGAAGAAGGAGAGTTGAAGCCTACTAAAAACTCTGCAATCTTCGCGGACCTATTAAAACAATTAGGCACACTCTAAAAATATCAAATATGTGTTGTTTTTTTCAAAACTTTGTTTCAGATATATTTTCTGGCAATTTCCTAAAGTTCCTTTTTTGTTTCATTTCGATTTTTTTAACATTCATGCGCTCTTAGGATGAGATGCTGATAAAAACCAGTAAGGCATAATGCTAAAAACGCAGACAAAAGAACTTATGGAGGTTTTAGAAAACAAGGACACTTCAGGTAAAACGGCAAAGGAGTAGATACTTTTTCAAAACATACGTTCTTTAACAAAAAACCTTGATGGATTCAAAATTTTTATTAGTCAAACAGAGGTTGAGCCAGTGGCAATCTACCTCACTGAAACTTGGTTAAAAATAGCTTTGAAAGCGATTGTTTTTATTTACAGAACTACCTCAAGATAGAAACATCCAACAGAAAAAAAGCGGAGGTGGTGTTGGTATTTTTTACACAGAAAAGTCACAAAGAAAAGAATTGCATCAGCTGATACAAACAGTCTGCAAGCTATTAGTTTGGAGATCAAATTTTGCAATAAAACACACTTAGTGACTTGTGTATACATTCCGCCCAATGCTACAAAAGCAGAAACCTTTGAAAAACTTTCTTCCTATATTGATGAAATAAGTATAACAACCAGTACTCTACATATCGTGTGTGGGGACCAAATTTTTTAATTTTTTGAAGAACATCAAAATCGACACTAATAATTAACCAGATGGAAATGAGTGCTTTGGCTCTCGTAGACCCTCAAACTGCAACGCGCGAAACAATTAGGACAAAAACTTGTATTGATGTTTTTTCACAATTTTTAAATCAAAAAGTTTTGTTGAGAAAACCAAAATCAGCGACCATTACACGGTGGGACTAGAGCTTTTAAAGAGAGAGAAAATTTCTGAAATTGTTCTAACTCTGAGAAAAACTGGAATAAACTAGACGATGATCATCTCCTTGTCGAGCACAACTGTTTTCTCCAGAAAGAATTTGAATCAGTGAGCGGCCAATTATTAACAAGTGATACTAACCGGTGTGCAGAGATCGTACATGAGAAACTGGTTGAGGCACTCAAAACTTTTTTTATCTCTAGAGCCATCAAAACATGGCGCCAAGAAAGATTGGGTTGACAGAGAAGTAAAAAAAATTCTCAGCTAAAAAAGACAACTCTGGAAGCGTTACTTAACAACAAAATCTCAAAATGATAAAGAAGCGTACGAAAAGCAATCCAAACTGTTGGGGGGAAAAAAGAGGAAAGATGTCAGAATTTTACGAAAAGTAAATATTGACAGAAACTGGAAACAGAAACAGGAAATTTTTTCAGTTTGTTAACGAAGTAGTCATTATCAATGGAGATTAAAAAACAGTAGAAAAGTACGTTGTTGATGATCTTGATAAATTCAATAATTTTTTTGCTACAATAGGAGCAAACTTAGCTGAAAAATTTCCTTCACCAAAACTGACACAGAGAGCAAAACAACTAATTTCTATGTTTTTCAGGACAATTGACGAAAAAGAAGTTACTGGCGCTATCGCTAGGACTAAGAAAAAGTACAGCACAGATTGCTATGATTTGAGCTACGTCTATAACAAAGCTGTATCGGCAAGTGTTTCGCCGGCTCTGACAAGGCTTTTCAACAAATGCTTTGAGGAGGGACATTTTGCGAACTCTTTTAAAATAGCATCCATAACACCACTCTATAAAGAAGGAGAAAAGAGCAGACCAGAGAATAACAGACCGATCTCATTGTTACCTATCATTGGCAAAACGCTTGAATTCCTAGTTTTTGATAGAATTAAAAATTATATAGAAAAATTCAAGATATTAAAAGTTAATCAATTTGGGTTTAAATCAAACCACAACACTACCGACGCAATTGTTTCATTGTTAGAGGATATCAGAGTGAATAAACAAAGTAACGCAAATGAAATCAAGGTTACTTTTCTGGACTTGAAAAAAGCATTTGATACTGTCGTCCATCGCATTCTCCTAGTGAAGTGTTCAGATTATGGTTTGAGGGGTAAAACTTTGAGCATAATAGCTTCATTTCTGCACGATAGAACACAGGTGGTAAAAGTGAATGGAAAAAGTTGAAAATCTAGAGAAGTGTTGTTTGGTGTACCGCAAGGTTCCATCCTTGGACCGCTGCTGTTCATTCTTTATATAAATGACATTTCATGTAAACATGAAAACAGTACAGATCATCTTTTTGCTGACGATACGGCTATAAAAACCATTGGAACTCCAAAAACAATAGATGGCAAGCATCAATTGGCTTTGCACAATGTTACACACTGGATAGAGCAAAATAAGCTCACACTAAATATCAAAAAAAAACAAAGACACTGTCTTTTCAGACAAAAGAAAGCCAGTGAAGACGGCTTCTCACTTTACGGGGAAAAATAGAAGATGTGAAAAGTTTTAAGTATTTAGGCATCATTCTAAATCACCGCTTCAATGTTTCCGATTTTAGTATTATTATCCGGAAGAAACTGACCTAGTTCACTGCTATGTTTTATCGTCTGAGAAAATTCTTAAAAAGTATCGCATATGATAAGAGTCTATAAGACATATGTACAGCCAATCATACAGTACGGAGTCCTAGCCTATGGGTCAACGACAAAAGGTATTCTACAACCTATTGATAACAAAATAAACAGACTGCTAAGAATAATCTTTTTTAAGAAAAAATTTGAGTCAACTACAAAAATACGCGAAGAGAGCAACATCTACAGCACACAAGAACTTCATATTTACGAACTGCTAAAGTTGCTGATAAAAATGATACAAAAAGAATGCAATGTCGAACAACCGAAAAAAGCAATCGAAGAAAAAGAGCTGAATAAAATTGATGAGATAAGAAAAACAAAAAACAACTTCAAGTTAGTTAACCTGAACTAAGTAACTGCTCAATCAGAGTAAGGTTGAGAAAACTATGCAACTGCTTGCTAGGTTTAGATCCTACTCCTTTCAAAAGCCTGAGAAAAATGAAAGAAAAACAGGCTACAATTTTCGCCATAAGTTTCCTTAAAAACTATAATATTGGCTCTTTAGACATAAAAAACTATATCTTTGGCTGATTGAAGCCATCGACATTTGTAAGCTGTACACTGACGTTTAACTCTAAGAACTGTGTTTTGGTTTTAGTTGAAACTTTTTTTAGACATGTAAGTCCTTTTCCCTGCATAAACTCAACAAACTCTTTTGTTTATCTTCCTCACAAAGGCGCCTGAAAACGATCCAAAGGGTTCAATGGCGTCCTTTCGGAGCGCATGTGACAATTGATAATAAACAAGTTTGGTAAATGCCCTTTTGTATCATGCGTAATTCGTAAACAATTTATTATTATTAAGTCTTTGCTGTACTGGGACCTTGCCTGATTTTTTCAGGCCTGGGACCTTGCCTGATTTTTTATTTTGAATCAAGCCTGATGGTCTCTGGGGTTTCGGTACGGGCAGAAAACAAAGCTGAAACGAAGTTTGCTGAGTTCTAATATTCCCTAAATCTTTTTGGTAATTATCCAAGTGCTACTATTGTTGAAATGGAGTGGAAATCAATGTTTTACCTGACACCGAATTGGGATTCAATTATTATCTGGTTTCCATAGGAGAATCCAATATATAACTTACTGTTTCGAAATTAATAATGAAATCATTCGCTGATTATGTTGTTAGAGACTTGTTTACCTTTTTACCTGATCGTCAAAGGCACCATTGCGTTCTTGAGGCTGCTGAGGAATTGCTATATGTTTAAAAAACTGTTGAAAGCAGAAAAATTAAATGTTCCAAAAAAGTGTGTCGTTATGAACAGCTCAAGAGAGTTCATTTTACAGCTTTTGCCTGTGTGGTACGGTTATACCGTAATATGAAAAGTGTACTAAATTCTTAGTTGTTCTTGTGTTAATTAAGTTAAAGTTTATTCATATTTGTGTTCAACTAGGTAAAACTTTACCTCCGAATATACAGTCAAGCTTTTAGTGGTGTTCACGCTCTCCCACTTTATTACTTAAATTAACTTTCATTCTTTTAACAAAACTTCTGAAACTCAGTTGTTTTCAATCTCTCCTGTTTTGATACAAGAACAGTTCACTAAGGATTCGAGACAGAATTCCACGCCAATAGAATAGTGTCACACTTGGAACACTATTGCTCGTTAGAATTGAGATCTCTAACCCCATACATCAGCGAATATAGTGGATTCTCACCTCGAATCCAACTTCTCTGAATCAACACACGCATTTGTGGCTCCAATACATACATCTGTAGTAAGAGATGTCACATGGCCCAGTCAGCACCTAAAGAACGAGCTTTGTTGGGAATAGTACCCTTTTGGGAACGGCCCACATTAGAACCCTCGTTGAGATGGTAACGTTGCAGAATAAATTTGAAGCTGGCCATACTTGCTGAAGGTATTTTGATCGATATCCTACGAGAAGCTAAGGTTACTTCTCCCCCCCCCCGAACCTATCTATGAAAAAGATGTGGCCAATAGCACTGCTCAAAGCAAAAGTGACCGCAGAATTCGGAAGGAACAATTCAAAAATGTATGGCTCAACAAATGTCAAAAGATTGAAGCGGCGGGAATATTGAGTTTTGACAGACCATAAAATTTTGCGACAACAAAGTTGTCTCGCTCACCTACCTTAGCCTTGACATGGAAGGCTGTCAGATATTTGGTTCTCAATAACCAACCATTCAAATCGATCAGATCTCGACAAAGGAGCTTTGGGAGAGTTCGGATAACGTCTTCAAAAAGCAGAGAAATATAACTTTCGATCGTTAACTTTCCTAACACGAAAACACCTCAAAGGAGAACCGGTCGAAAAATTCTACGGATGTCTCCGAGAGCTTTCCTTGAACTGTGATCTTGGTAGCCAGGAGGAATCTATCATTCGAAAAGTTTTTATTACAAATATGCATAATGGTGAAAAACAGAGAGAGTTACTGAAAGAAACGAGATCGGCTAAAAAAGCATTAGCAGTGGCAATAAATATTGAGATGGACATTCAAAACCATTTGAAATTATCACGAACAGCTGCTCATTCAATTTCGAATCAAGCAGCGAATGTCTCAGTCAATAGTGTTCAAAACTCAGGGAACAGACCCAGACTGTCGTCAAATACCTTTGTCAAGCCTTCAATTTGCCCTAATTGTGGTTACGAATGGTCAGCTTTAGAACTGCAAAACTGCAAAAATTGCGGAATTGCGAATGATTTTGCAAAAGTTTGCAGAGAGACAAAAGTACAATTGAAGCCAAAACCAAGATTCAACAACGTTGATGATACTATTTCTGAAGCCGCAACTATCGGTACTTCTGCCACGGCAGAAAAACAAGTAAATCAGATTGAGACGACGTTCCAAAGACACAGTTTTTACGATGCTATCTACGACTCTGATTATGATGAATTTGATGCAATTGTGTAGCTGTAATTTCTGATAGTTAAAATATCAGAGAAGTGGAACCAGTTAATATGCACATTCGCATCGGAAAAACAGAGACGAAAGCATTAGAGGATTCGGGGAGCGTTTGCACCATCATTAACAGAAGTCTACCGAACGCAGTGGTATTGAATAGTCAAGAAAGCTTCTGGGTACAATCTCCGGAAAATCACGATCTGAAAACGTTCTCCAATGAATTAATCAAGACTATTGGTGAAAATAATACGTCGGTGAAATGCAACGACTGGGCAGCTGTAAATTTCAATGTTACCGTTGTTGAAGATCTATTCCCTCAGATTGGATTTTTGCTTACCCGACTAAACAAGTCTCAAATGTTGATCAAAACCAATGTTTAATCGAGATACGAATACCATTTGATTTACCTGATTTAATCTGTCGATTTGGTAAATCATTAAAACGCACAATGAAACCTACATTTCAAAATTATTTTACACCAAATAATCAAAAAGAACGCCGAGTCCCTATAAATCATCAACCCGTAGTTAACACAGAACTTAAAAAATTATTATTTGAAAAACACATTATAAAATTAAATAGTTTTTCAGATAAAAACTTCATATCCCCAATTGTTATAAGTGTGAAGAGAGATAAAACAGTTAAATTGACTTTAGACTCTAAGTTCTTAAATAAATCAATACAAAAAATAAATATCAAATGCCTAACATTGATAATCTAATCGACACGATACAACAAAATTTAAACACAAATGCATCACATGAAACAGCTTATTTCTCAACAAGGGATTTGAAATACGCCTGCTGTCAATTAAAGTTAGAACCGGAAACTTCCCGGCATTTTAGTTTTAACATTGTTAGAGGTGAGCGTACAGGTACCAACTGCTTTATTACTGGATTTTACGGGTTAACTGACATGCCAGCGGCATTCCAAACAGTAATGGATTAAACATAAGTTGGGCTGGATAATACTCATTGTTTTCTAGACGATATTATAGTAATTGGTCGTGGATCAAAAGACGATTATCTAAAGTTCGTCTATAAAGGTCTTAAATAATTAGACGATGACAATCTGAGAATAAATCTACCCAAATTCCACTTCGCTAAAACTGAAATAGAATGCCTGGGTTATAATTTTAATTAATCTGGAACCGCACCACTTGGGACTAAAACATCAGCAATTCTAACTTTAACAGCACATAAAAATTTAAGATAATTACTATCTTTTTTATGATCTGTACATTATCTTGGTAAGTTCATTCCTAATCTTTCTCAATTATGTCATTCACTTCAACCTTTACTTACAAAAACACTAAACTCATTTGGATTGATGAACTTGAAACTCACTTCCAACATATTAAAGGTAAAGTAGCAAACGCTACAGAGAACACACACTATAATCCACACCTGGAAACCAGTATCAAATGCGATACATCTAGAGCTGGATTAGGGGCTGAATTATAACAACGATCAATAACAAGTTGGCATAAAGCCGCATTCGCGTCTCGTTTCCTTAATTCAAATGAGGAACGCTATAGCGTCAATGAATTAAAATTATTAGGAGTGGTGTGGTCTGTTGAATATTTTATTTAATACTTTTTTGGAAAATTTTTCACAAATATTGCAGAACTTTGGGCATTACTTTCAATCATGAAAGAACACAGATCTAACAAATCTTACAACAGTCGTTTAACTCGGTGGGTGGATCGATAACTACCTTTTGATTTTAATATTGAGCATATACTAGGCGCGAAAATGGTGCTGGTAGATTACATTTGTCGTCAACCAAATCAAAAAGCAAAAATTAAAAACAAATCTGATGAGGAATTTGCGGTTGCAACAATTACCCGTATTCGTGAAGCAATTGCAGCTATTTATATAAATACCAGACCACAAAACTGTCAATCACAGCACTTTAACAGCGTGAATCAAACACATTCCACATGTGCCTCAATAGCCCACCAAGCAAACCATTCCAAATTGTTTTCTGCCTTAAGTCTCCGCAAAAATCGGCTGCTTCTCTCTCACTCTGCAAACGCAGCACAAATCCAGCTTTTCAATAATTCAGTCATGAGTACATCAAATGCATATCCACAAACCCCACCAACACCTGCGACCAGCCGAGTATTATTTCAATCTAATCCAAATTTGGCGGTCAATTCCAACCGTTCATCAAGCGAGGGCCCAATGTCACCTAACGTGGAACTTTCAAAGGAGGAACTCTTTGAAAACAATTTTACCCAGTTGTTCACGAAGGGATTCCTTGCGGTGCTAACGAGCAAGGATGCAGTTTTGAAAGAAGTGAGGGACTGCATTCTCTAGAGAGACGAAAAGAGGAAGGTCAACACCTATCTGTAGGAAGGTCAACACCTATCTGGACAGACCTGTTCGGGAAGTGTCTGTTGGGACGAACGCGTGGCCATACCAAACTCCATGCAAGACACGGTTCTTGAATCAGTGCGTCTCACACCCAGGCAATTGGGGTATGATTATCCTGGCAATACCCATTCAGGCCCTATATGCACAGTGAAATTCTCAAAAGGGCCGCACAATGCAAACAATGCCCTCAGATTAGTAAGAATCTTAAACGAGTCATTCCAGCGTCGAAATGGCAACCTTTGATAAATTGTTCCGAACCTATCGACGAAATTCAGCTAGACTTTGACGGCCCAATTGCAATTGAAAAAGATCAAGATCTACATTTCCTTGCATATATTGACCGTTTCTCTAAGTATTACACAGTAGAGTTTTTGATAAAGCTAACGGACCCAATGTAATCAAAATTCTTGAAAAATATATACAAACACATGGAGTTCCTCGAAATATTAGATTAGATTAAGCACATTGTTTAACAGGATATAAAGTTAAAAATTTTTGTAAGAAAAATAATATTAACAATAATACCGCTACAGCTAAAAATCACAGGGCTATTGGATTAATAGAGCGTTTGATACAAACAATTAAAGGTCGACTAAGTTGCATGATATTAGCTAATAAAAACAGCAAATTCACAATTAAAGAATCAATAATGTCAATATTGTATCAATTACGTATATGCAAACAAAAGACTACAAATGTAACACCTTTGCAAGCACACTTTGGAAGAAAAACAAACATACCACTCAGTAATTTAAGTACAATACCAAAGTCACCCAATCTTTCATATGAAGTAATTCTCAATCACTATGTAGACGTAGACACAGTCCGAGTGGAAGACTCTCTTGATGACAACAGATAGGTAACGGGAAAACGGAGCGGCATTCTAGTCGAAGATGCAATGTCCAAAGCACGCGTGGATGCGGGCAGACGCTATAATGGGGCCAAAAATAAGTCATTATCCTACACCCGAAATTGACAAATCCCATACCCCGTACGGTAAGGTCACTAGAGTTAAAATTGGCCAGAAAAGTCTCCAAACCATTGCACCGAGATTTGCAAGGCCTTTTAGAGACTTTAGCGCCCGGCAGTACAGTCGTACGAGCATCCCCTACAACGACAGCAATCAAAGGGCCAGCAGTCCCAGAAGTGAAGGTGCGCAATATTGATATTGCAAAGTTTGGAACACGGGCAGAGCGAAACTCGGAACTATGGCAATACGCCCAAAGACGCCCACTTCCGTATGACAAGACGACTGAAGAAAATATTGCACAACAGTCCAAGGAACTTAAGAAAAAATACAGAGGGGATATAAAAATAAGGCACCGACAAGATGATAGTGCATCCGGAATTTCCTCAACAAACAGCAATATTTCAAAGGCCAAGTCATCTCGAAAACCGAAAAAACCTCAAGCCGGAACAAGTCGTTCACGCAAGTCGTCTATACCAAATACATCAGCAGCATCTTCAATGGCAGCCTCTTCAGCAGCCTCTTCGATCGCAAGTCCGACGACCTCAAAGGGAAAGAGGAACCGTAAAGCTCCGGAATACTTGGAATTACTGAATTTGAGAGCTCAGTATGCTCTGTTAGTGATCCTGAGACAATGCCAGCATCTAAACGCCAAAGACCTAAGAACCCTGTATTTAAAACAGTAATACAAGAGGAGGCCTTACAACCACCAGCAGTCGAAACTTCTTTCGAATTATCAATTGTGAGCCCACCAGAACCTCATATTCGCACACTCGTCTTCTCAACTTCAACTCCTGAAGAATAGGTTTATGCTGACTATGAACGTGAAGTCAGTATGAGCGTTTTCGAAGACGAAAACAAAATTTTGAAAACTTTTCTTTTGCTCTGTAGCAATAATCGGTAATTTCAAAACTTCCCAATTTGGATTTTCAATCTCGTCTTTAATTTTAAACTTTAATTTATTTTTTGTTGAATTCATTTTCATTGTTACAATTGTGTTGTGAATGAAAGTATTTCATGTTCATTCAATAGAATTCTCTGTTAATTTGAATGGTGTTACACTTGTGCTACATTTGCCTCTTATTTCACGCCATTGGTTCGATTTTGTTTGTAAACGTTAATTTTTTACATTGTTGTTAACTTGTCATGGAAAGCCATTGCAATTCCAATTGTCCTGTTTTTGTTGCAATTCTAGTCGCCATTGTAAGTAAAAATTATACTAACCAGTACATATGTTATTTATATTTTAAAATTTTATTAAATGCAGTTTAAAATTTTGTCAAAGCCACGGATATGTGGTACGGTTGTACCCTAATTTGAAAAGTGTACTAAATTTGCAGTTGTCCTTGTGTTATTTAAGTTAAAGTTTATTCATGTTTGTGTTCATCTAGGTAAAACATTACCTCCGACTGCAAAGTCAAGTTTTTTATTTGTGTTCACGCTCTCCCATTTTATTACCTAAATTAACTTTCATTCTCTTAACAATTTTTCTGAGATTCAGTTGTTCACAATCTCTTGTGTTTAGATACAAGAATAGTTCACTAAGGATTCAAGACAGAATTCCACGCCAATAGAATAGTGTCACACTCGTAACACTATTGCTTGTTAGAATTGAGATTTGTAATCGTATACTTCACCGAATATAGTGGATTCGCACCTCGAATCCGACCTCTCTGAATCAACACGCATTTGTGGCTCAAATACATACATCTGTTGTAAAAAATATCACAACTTGAATTGAATGCAAAGCAGAACACATTATTTTAAAGCTTCTTTACTTTAGTTTAGCCGCTGTTGTTGTTTCCAGAGCTAAATAAAGTCCTTCATTTACTTTTTGATTGCGTTTTTAGAACAATCAAATTAATCAATTTTTGTGAACTAAATTTGATGAAACACATGCCCACAAATGAGCTTTGATGAGCTCGCTAAAGAAAAATTTTTCCTGTTATTACAACTTGGATCCTGTTTTATTGGGTAACAATGAAAAAATAATTTTTATTGTGACGTTTGCATATGAATTGTTAAAAAACATGAAGCAATTACAACTTCAACAAAAATTGCTCAAAAATTCTAGTTTTCACGTGGCCTCGGAAATAGATATATTGTTCGTCTTGACACCAAAAACTACAAAACCTGCAGCAGCGAATTTTTTCATCACCTACCTTGTTTTACTTAGTTATCTCTCAATAATATTAAAAAGCCCGTGCGATTTTCGGGAAGCCAGATTTCAACTGCTATATGCAAAAAGCTCAATTTTTAAATTTGGAATTGTTGTTCCAACCCCTCTTGAAGGGGGAGGAACTATATACTCAAATGGGTTTTTTTTGTTCAGTAAATTTTGGCCGATCGATATATTCATCATAGAGAGTTGAGACTGGTATCATTGGAAAACTTGTCCAGTGTAGATTAAGGAGTTTAAAAGACTTTTTTGATTTTCGTTTTTGCGAGATATCGAGGTTTAAACTTTCGAGAAAATAGAGTGAATTCGGTTGTTTTCATTCACCTTTTTTCGGAATTTTTTACTAAAAATTTGCCAATTTTGATAAAATTTAGTAAAACTTTTCCAGAAAATGTTGTTGATTTTACGTTTAGAGACAAAATATACTGTCGGCTATTTTCATTGAATTTTTTTTGTCACAAATTCCGGCTAAATGATTCACAAAATCCAGACTTTTTAATCAAAAACAGCACAAAATAAGTTTCTTTAGTCCACTCTGATTAAATTCGCAGGAAGTGCACACCCAAACACCACTAACACAATCTTTGTAGACTGAATAGGGGGCTAATTCCACTTCAACTTCCGTTGAGAGTGCTCTGTAAATAAAAGTTTGCCGTTTTTTGCTAACTTTATTCGTTGATTATCAAAAACGCAGCATTTATTTTTGATGTTTTAACTAACAAAATATCTATATCATTGACTTTCCAAAAATTAAATATTCCTAATGGACAATAAGCAATAGCAGGACTAGTTCTGTACCAATATTGGACCGTTACAATCCAAAAATAATTCGGATTGTCGTCAGTCGGTTTTTTATAAAAAAAAATTCGATCTTTTTCATATTAATTAAATAACAGAACATTTCAAATCAAATCTCACTAGTGATAGGTCCTATTGGCTTCCTAATTAGCTCAAAATCAATTTATCTAGTTCATTGCTTGAAAGCTTACGGTCGTTTTGACTTTAAAATATTTAATTTTTAAATAAAAGATGGCCTATTGAACTTTGCCTCCATTTTTCTCTTAATTTGGTCAACTTGTAGCTTAGTGTCAGCAATCAAAGAGTGCTCCCTCTTTCTGCTGAAATCAATTTTTTTTTGCGGATTTAAGCCTGAAGTTGTGGTGTTCTGTGTCTGATACTACTAGATTTCACAACTTTTTTTAATTTTTAGGTATTTGCCCATTTTTCATGTTTTCTAGTTTTGTCAGATTATCACGTTATTGTCCGTTCATTTATCACATTTTTCGCGTTCAAAATAACGCACAATTGATAATATTTAAATCCTCAAAGATATAGATTGTGGTTCTTTACCGCTTCGACAGTACTTTCTCGAAGAATTTAATTGAATTTTTCAATTTTGTCTTTAACAGTCGTTTTTACTTTGTGTTTTTAGTCGTATTTAATTTCCTTTGCAATGACCCGGTTTGATTGGCTTTTCCTGGAAAAGTAGATGAGCCGATAATCTGATATTAGAAGATAGATAATGGCGTTCATGACTTTGAAAACAATTGTTTTCCAAAATGAAAAATAAAAACATTTCAACTTCGCAATTTTGTTCCTTTTATTGTCTGTTTGTTACCTGGTCTCGTTAATTAAAGGTTAAAAATGACATTATTTGTGCCAAGGGAAGGTGTCAAAAGGGATTGTTGTCACAAAATCTAATGTTTTTAAAGAATTCGTTATGACTTTATTGGCCTCGACACGGGTTTTTCACAAAAAAAAGTAAATTAATTTTTGATTTTTTCATATTTGACGTTGTCTTATGAAATGGCTTACTTTGGAAGAATGGAAGAACCTATTCAAATTTTTTATTTTGTAATTAATGGCTTTTATGTCTTTGGAAATAATTTTTTTCGAAAAAAGACAAGTATTACATTATTTTGCATTTTTTTATTTTGTCTAATTGTTGCTTATTTTCATTAATGAGCGGCCGCATAATACATTATTGGTGTTCGACGAAGGTGCAATCGAACATATTTTTGGGGCCAAAGTATGGCTTTAAGGCTTCCAAAGCATTTTCTGGAAAATTTTAATTGATTTTTAGTTTGTTGTCTATTTGTTGTTCTTTTTGTAACTGCGTAAAAAATTGAATACCAAGAGTTCTCAATTCCCTTCTATGGAAGCATTGGTAATTGTAAATCTATGGGATATTTTAGGTGATTCCTAATGGTTTCATTACTTTGAAATTAATTGTTTTTTTAAAAAAAATTCAGCGAATTTTCTATCTTTAAAGTTTCTGTTCTTTTTTGTCTAATTGTTACCCAGCTTTATTATGAACTGGTGAATAACCATTTTTTCTGGTGAATTACAAGTTATTTTGTTTACTTTCGGTTCTATCTGACGCTATTTTGAATTTGTTATTAAGTTTTGTTTTTTAAAACGGACATAAATTTTTTGATGTAATTAATGTTTGTTGTTGTTGTTTGACTTTGCCGTTCGTCTTCGCTCGCTTTCTTAAAATCGGCATATCTCATCAATCTAATGCATCATTTTTTACTCCACTGAGTTATTTGCTTTGGAGGCTATCTTTTCGTTCATAAACCACGTTTTTTTTTAAAAAAAAATTACTTGAATTTTTTGCGTTTTTCCATCTGTTCCTCATTTGATACACTTATGCCAAAATTGTGGATGAGCGGGGTCGGAACCTTATGTGCGATCGCACATTACCGAGCCGCCTTGTTTATTTCTAGACTAGGTTACGTCAATCAGATGGGAAAACTTGGCATTAATCGAGAATCTCTCAGCAACTCAAGGTATACCAATATTTTGAAGTGACATTCACGTAACTTTGCGTGAAACACGAACTTAGCGGTTTGAAATCTAGCAATTCATATAGGAAGATCTCGTATTTTAGAGTCTGGCAGCATAGAGACCTGGCATTCAAATACTTGCAATTGCATGGTTCAAACAAACTACATGACTCTTATGGTCACTTCGGAGTTCTGGCTTGCACCTCGAACCACAGCGGGGTTCTCAATTAATTCAAAATTTTCTCACTGAATTAACCAGAGTCACGTAACTTTTACCTATAACGCCTTGATTACGTAACCGCTCTTGTAATTCAGCTGATGCGACCAAATGCCAACTTCATGTTTGTGGATTCCCTCTTCGGACCATTCCCTGGAGGAAACATGTTCCAAAAAGACCATTCGGAAGATCCTGGATACTTGTGCGGTGTTTCCAACACCCAGTGTTTCAGTAAAGGATCCGTGACTCTCCAGAACAGCTACCCAAAAACTGACCCTCTGGTAGATTTTGGCATGTTGAGTGACAACCGGGATGTACAAAATGCTATTGACGGTGTAAAGGTTAGTTGTTAATATAACAGAAGGATTTATAGCATCATAGTACACCCTGTTTGAATGAAGAAGCCCAGTCACCTCTGATCGGACTTTTTGGGTTGCACACGTGGGTTTATGGCGTGACCCAAATTACATGGTCTGGAAAAGCATAGGGTTGCATTAAATTCTGGTCAATGATCGCACGAAAAAATAATCATAAACCAAAACCAATATCTGGACATAGTTTGATCACAAATTTCGGGAAACTGTGATAATGGTCGCACAAAAGTCTGATCAGAGACAAACGACTGGACATAGTCTATCGTAAGTTGCATTGAAACTTGACCACAGAATAATAAGTGACGATTTTCATTTGATCTATCCTTTCAGTACCAATGTTCTTATGAACTCAAAAACAAGAATGTACGCATTTAGAAACAAACATTGGTGATAATGTTGTGAATTATTTTTGAACTAATAGTAAAATGATCAATTATCTTTTTCACAATAAAATTCAGTACTCTTTGTTGAAATGGTATATTTTCTACAATTTTTAAGCAATTTGTACTCTAAAGAACGTTCTGATCAGGGGCTTGGTCTGGAGGATGGTCTGATCAGAGGGAGCGTAAGCTGCTCGAAAATTAGACAAAGAGTTTGGTGATAACAAGGTGTAATCAAAGGTTATTTTGGTAGATCAGAGATGATTCTGGTCGCAAAAAGAACGCACTTTCTTATGGGTTGCCGGAAAGTCTGATCATAGGTAATTTTTGTCGGTTACGGTGTTGATCAGAGGTTTATTTACGGTTCTTTTATGTTGGGACTTTTCTTGACCATTTCGGCAAAAACACAAGTTATGATGAAAACAGCGTTTTAAAACCCAATTTCAGGCAAATTTAGCCAGAACTACTAAGTCTTGATAACATTTTGAACAAAAAATTTACATTTGAATGCATAATTATGCTCACAAATTTTGATTAATCGATTTGTGATGGTTTTTTTTGGAGAAGCCTTCTAGATGGAGAAGCCTTTTCATCGAAGCCTTTTAGATGACACCTTTGGAAAAATGGAAGAACTTTTAAAAATCGAATCGAATCGAATCGAATCGAATCGAACAAATCGAATCGGTTTTATTGACAAAAAGCAGACAAATTTTAAAATTTCCCAGCCGGAAAAGATAAGTTTCCCTCAATAAGTTACTTTATGCCAAAAAATTTTTTTGCCAAAAAGTTTAGGGATATTTTTTTCATAGAAACGTTGGATGAAATAGTCAAACTCTTCAAAATTGGAACCAAAGAAGGAGACGCATTAAAAATACATGGCCAAAAAAGTAAAATGGTACAATTTTTGTTTAAATGGTTTGAAACTAAATGGTCTCACCGAAAGAAACCAAAAAAAAAATCAGAATCAATTACTCTTGGTATTATTTTAATGTTACGGTATAGCTACTCGTGAAAGTCCAAGGATTCGACCAAAAATCAGGCTGCTTTTGAGCAAAAAAATCAAAATCTTTCATTCTTCGTTTCTGTGGCTATTCAAATCAACATAAAATTTTACAATTACAAATGAAAAGTAAAATTATCAACTATATTTGGACCATGCTGACAACTCCACCATAAATGATGGAAATGAGAAATGAGAGTATATGAGCTTTGGATATCGTTTACAAAGTTTTACATCAAAAAGGATATAGTCTCAATCAATAAATGGATCTGTTCGGCCCCCTTCGGCATATGACGTTTACACCCCCTGCGACACGTTCTTTGTTACATAGAAATTCGCTATATCATTACACACACAATACATATGCGGGGCGCTGTACTGAAGTGTGCTACACTCAGTAACACTATTTGATAATCTTAGTGCTATTTTGAGAATTTACGTTAGAGTGCGTGAAGCACAAACTGGAATTGGACAAAGTCCATTTTTACGTGTGAACAAATTAATAAGTAGTTTTAAATAAACTACTATTTTAAGATCACTAACTTAAACTGAGAAAACCATTAAGTGATATTGTCACGCCACATAGAGAACACGAACTTAACCTTGGTAACTCTGTTGACACTGCTATCTCTATCTAATAGGATACTAGAGAACCACGTGTCCGCAAGTATAAAAGGAGCTTGAATTTAAATATTCAAGAGGTTTCCCATTTAAATTTTCAACTGAATTTGATTTAAACTAATCTTCTGTTCTAGACAGTTTTCACTAAATAACTTCAATCCTTTAAGCAATGACCAGTCCTGGTGGCAGTACTCCTCCACCTGCTTTTACCCCCCCAAATCTGAAACTCCTATAACACATCCAAACCTTTCACTTGTATCTTTCTCACGTAATGATCCTAATCAGGACGCCACTTCTTTTTGGAACTCTGTAGAAAACAAAAAACTCTTTTCACTAGGAACTAGGCCTACAGCACCCGCTGCACAAACTAGCTATGATAAAAGGCAACAATCCTTATTCGGTTCACTTTTAACTGATACAGCACTAGAATGGTTTGAAAGTGAAGTCACAGATGCTACAAATTGGAATACTTTAAAAAATGAACTTATAAAAAGATTTACAGCGGTACAGACCAATTTATATTTAGATTTGAGGTTGAGAACACATTCAGACAGGAATTAATAAAGAACTATCTACATAGAATAAAGAGTGGAGTTGATAAAGGTTGGCCAGAAAAGATACCAACGAGCATTAACGGTGATGACCATATAAGAAAGGAGAAAGAAGTTCAACAAAGACAACGAAGTCAGAAATACATAGATTTTGCTTTAAGAGGACTAAGACCACAAGGCTTAAAACGCAAAGCCTACGAAAATCTTATTGAGAATCCCTCAATAACTTGGACACAGTTTGTTGATCACTTAGTCGTAAAGGACTTGACATTTTCTGTAACAACCGAACCTAATGGAGCTACAGGACTAGATAAACTTAAAACACTAGAGAGTAAAATTAATAATTTAACCGGTCTTTTCAAAAGCAACGACGTAAATGCTATATATACTTCTAGACCCAAACATAAAAGGCAGGCCTAACACTACTAGATTCTGTGATTATTGCAGAAGTAATGGTCATTCCATCTCTAGATGCACAAATAAACAGATAGACGATAGTTTTAATAAACGGAGAAAAGAACTAGTTGAACCAAGAAAGCAAAATATAACATTCTATAATGATTACAGAAAGAATAACCGAGGCAATACAAGATTCAATGGTCCTAGAAACGAAGGCTATCAACCAAGAGGTGGCTACTCAAACTATAATCCTAGGTTCAACAAGCCTAACTATCAACAACAAAATACATCTTTTAGCAGCTATGGCAATAGATTCACTCAACCATACGAACAAACCCTCCCTCAGCAAAACACATATAGAAAAAATGAACCAAATCTTGAACAACAATCACCATCACCACAACAACAGCAACAGCCACAACAAGGTGCTAGCTTCTATACACCAAGTACAAATAACAATCTACAACACAGACAGTCAAAACCTAACAATACTCAACAACAACCCAATCAAATAAGTTTGGTTGAAGGTGACGATGACTACGTAAAGGCTATAACAGACTTCTTTCCTTTAAACTATTAAAGTCTCCGAATGCTACTAAAGAATGTAGTACTAAGTCAAGGATATACTTCAACTTATATCACTTTGCCACCGGAGACATTAAAACTAATAGTGGTTTAGAAGTAGAATTTATGATTGACTCAGGATCAACTTGCACTATCATCAATCATTCTACATACCTTGCTCTAGTAAACCTTGGACAAAATTTGCATCTACAAACTACAAATTGTGACTCAAAAACATATACTGGTTCCTCAATCAGAATGCTTGGCTACACAACCATCCAATCTAGTTTTGAAACCGACGGTAAATATACAGTCCCCCATAAAGTATTCGTTACTAAAGAACAGAGACAGAACATAATAGGTATTGATTTTTGTCATTTGTTTCTAAAGGCACTTAACTTCGATATCCTCGCAGTAGAATTAAAAACTGAAAGAAACCTAGTTTGCTACGGCTCACTCAACAATGAGAAAGATTATCCCTAAATATATAAAATGACTGCTTTAAACATAGCCCAACCGTTCTTTCTGCAACAGAAAACTACACAATTGCACAAGCAAAAGCACCCCAGTCAAGCCTTATTTCCACCACGAACATATTTTATGCCTCATACTAATGTTGCAAAAACTGACTTTGTTGTTGAATCACTGGAACTATCTTTACAAGTAGTGATTTATCATCAGCTTACAATCAAGTACCATTAACCGAAGATACACAAAAGGTTACAAGTTTTATTGTAGGAGGCAGACAGTACACTTATCAAGTAGGATTTCATGGCCTTAAGCCATTACCCAACTTCTTTAGCAAACTAATGCGTTGTGCATTTGGACCTCTTATAAAACGTAAACAAGCCATAACATACATAGACGACACTCTATTACAAGTTAAAGAAAAACGATAAATTTTCACAATAGTAAAAGAGTATCACTCTTTGCTTCAAAAGGCAAACCTTAAAGCAGCCCCTGATAAAACAATGTTTTTCTTACAAACAGAGAGATTTCTAGGACATGTTATATCTAAAGACGGACTATCCCCTATTGATTCGCGCATAGATGATATTAGAAACCTGAAAACGCCAGAATCGAAAACAGAATCTTTAAGAGTTTTAGGAATGGTGGGTTTCTATCACCTACATTTTGAACTTTCACATATATGCAAAACCTCTATATGATTTAACTAAGGGTACAACACTATTTAAGTGGTTACCAGAACACGAAAAGATATTCACGGGTCTTAAACAAAGGTTGTGTCATGACATTTCCAACGCAATTTCTTCTTATGACTATCCTTTTCATATACATGCCGATTCATCTAACTTAGGAACAGGTTGCGTTCTTATACAAGATTTCCCAGATAGAAAACGTATGACTTCAGCAAACTCGAGAGTATTTGATAAAGCCGAACAAAAGATGTCCCCTCAACATAGAGAACTATGCGGAATAATATCTGCATTACAAACATATGAATTTTACGTTATTGGATCCCCATTTCCAATATATCTATATTGTGAACACAGACCAATTCTACATCTTTGGTCTTGACGAGGACAAATGTCACATCGTTTCTTTAAGTATCAAGTTGTAATAACTAAGTTCCAAAACATGCAAATTATATACACTGAAGACAAAAACTTAGCGTTCCCTGACATTCTTAGCCGAAACGTTTCTTTAGCAGATGCTAAACTTTATCAACTAGAACACAAATTAATACCTAAAGATATAAAATTTCATATTAACGGAAAAGAAGTTAACTATTCTGTGTTGCATCAAGACGATAAGGACGCAACAGCTAACGACTGTTATCCAATTATTGCTCAAGTCAAAGGCGAGAGAAAGAAACAAATCAATATAAACGATGATGGTGACTTTAGTGTATATGATGCACCAGACTACATAGATGAGCATTGTAACGCTAGACACAGTTTTTCTGATTGTTTTCGCTACGGCACACAAATAAATCAAATAAAGAAATTAACTTCAGAACTAAATAGTGAATCTGAGAATCACTACTATTCCGAGACAGAACAAATAGCTGAAATAAGTGAAGAAATAAGTGATTGGTTAGACTTAGTAGAAGGTAATATTGAAAACTTATTAAACAGTTAGAATCTGCTAAAACCGATTATATTAGACGTACAAAATTTAAGAAACTTATCGAACCAGAAGCTTTCCGAAACATCTCAGAAAAGGATGTCCGCACAGATACGTTAGATTTAATAGCTAAATTCAAAGATTTTGCAACAAACGCTAATCTTGACACTGATAATATTCTTAAAGAGCAAGTAAACGACTCCGTGATAGATAAAGTTAGAGATTGGTTAAAAGTAGGCAAAGCTCCAGAAAAGGACTACATAATTAAACAATCTAAAGCATTACAAACTCATAGAAATAATTTCAACTTGTTGTTTCTAGAGAGTCAATATGAGTTACTCTGTTATTCTGAATCTTGTGAATACGGCTCTTTTGACGTTAGGATATGTGCACCAATTTCATTATTTTTAAAAATATTCGAGGTCGCACATACGCATGAACTTAGTGGTCACAGAGTAGAAAGCACAACTTACAATAGAGTTAAACGATATTTCTATTGGCCCGGTATGTTTAAATGGATTGAAATGTTAATGTTAGATTGCTTAAGTTGCCAAACTAATAAGTCAGCACGCAAAGACTTGAACGAAGCACCCTTAGAACCATGGGGACAATTAGAGGCTATACCCCTACACACACTTCATATTGATCATAAAGGTCCACTACGACCACTTAGTAAAGGAAATAGATTTTGTATCGTAATAGTAGATGCTTTCTCTAGATTTATACAAGTATATCCTAGCAAGAATGCCGAAGCTCTCGAAACAGTAAATCAACTAGAGAAATTTATAACTACATTTGGTATACCGCAACAAATATTACATGATAACTGCAATGCATTTATTAGTAATGATTTCATTCACTATACAAACGAAATGGGAATAACACTATGCCCCCGAATGCATTTTCACCGTGGAATAACGGCAAAGTGGAAGTACAAAATAAACATTTGACTAGATATCTAAGACATTTCATTAGTCAAAGTGGATCTAATTGGTCCGAGTACACTAGTAAATTTGCATTTTCACACAAAACTGCAGTAAACTACAGTACAAGATATACCCCTTATGAAATACTATTTGGAACAAAACCCCAAATACCCCTATCACTAAAGTTAGGACTACTACGAGATAATTAAAAGAAATGCACATCAGAGTATTGTAGTAATCTACCACCACACTCGCATATTGAAGAAACTTGTAATAACAAAAAGATAGAGAAATTATTACAAAACAGATTATCTAACGAAATGTAAAGGCGAGATAATATATTTAGAACCATATATTCGAATACCTACACTAAATGTAGACAAACTACGAATAAAGCACACAAGAATAGAAATAGATTAAAACACGGAAAGCCTATACCTGAAGTTAGAAAAGTATGATTAGAAAATCACTCTAAAGGACTACTAAAGTCTAAAAAGCTACAAGAGCTACGCTCAGGCCCTTACACATTGCAACGAATATTAAATAATACTACATATGAAAAACAACATGATAAAACAAATGAGAAGAAAACCGTGCATAGAAATCATATAGTACCTTATTACCCAAAAGCGGAGAAAATACAAGAGTTAGTTGAGAACTATGTAGTTCCAGACGACACTGATGATTATTATACTCACTATAATAAGCATAATATAGCCAGATCTATTGCTCATAGAGGCGCACAACATATTGTTATTTCGCAGTGGCCCTTAGTAGAAACACAACATACTGTTAATCCTAGCACTATACTACAGCCATCATTTAACGTTGAGACTACCCCGACAAAAGATTCAGGCTTAGAATCGCTACAAACACAAGTAGATAACACTACACACATTCAAGGCACAAGCTCTTCTAATTTACTACCCCCACGCATTTCAACCCCCTACCCTTTGCAAAATATGTATTCCCCTAATAGCCCACAGCAAGAAAATTTTTCTACCCCACCAGATAATACTAGTAAATTTCAAGCTACACGGAAATTATTCCCTCAAGAAACGCATAATAGCCCCATATCATCACCTTATAGTTCTACACCTACAGCTTCACCTAATATATCTAATTTACCAGACACCACGCACAAAAAAGTTAATATATACGAAAATGAAACAAAACAGTTTGATTATAACTCAATAATACACACCAAATACTACGACATCAGTTGTTTTCCTCTCCCTTTCTCACCTACAAATGAGGCTCTGAGATACTCTTCACGGTGGCAGCCAGCAACGACTTTTTCTCAAATATCAGGCACTCCTGATAGTTGAGGTCCCTCAACATCTTGTAACACCGTTGCAGTGTTGGCCCGGTCTTGGGACACCACCACGCCTAAGAGAGCCGAAACCCTTTGCTCAAGTATATCAAGCAGTTCCTCTTGTTCTTCTGTTAAGGACACCCCCATTTTCAGGAACCGTTTGAAGAACTAAAATTTTTGCTACCTTAACATTCTATATCACATACCCCTTCTATAAACCCTATCACTACCCCTTTTTCTCCTTATCATCCCGTGACAACCATAAATAAAACAGAATAGTTTTATTAAATGTTTTGTTAAATGTAAACTTACATCCTTCCCTAAGAAGAATTCGATCAGTTCAGTTGTCCATTTCGAAACACATCTAGTCTCCCGCATTGTCCAGGGACTGACTCTATTCCTCACTCGACATATTCCGGCAACTTCTTCGTTCCATAATGCAAGATGCGGGAAGGAATATGCCGTAGACATGAAAAATAAGAAGCTGAGGGCATCCAACCCGAACACTCCTGTCTTAAGAAACGCCTTATAAATATAACGGCGCACCCTTCTCATACGACCAGAGATGGGGGTAAACTCCGACCCATCGACAGTCAATTGGTAGTTCGCCGTTTCTAATTTTTCCTTCATTTCATCATCAGGACACGAATAATCAAGAGGATGACAACTCATGGCTGAAAATTAATATATACAACAAAAAATTAAAAGACTAAATCGGGAATAGAAAAATTAAAATTAAAAGAAAGATAAGAAGGTAAAAGTTAAAGAACGAATAGAAGTCGAAGAAATTTAAGTTAACAAGAACAAAATTGTAATTTAAAGTTTAGAATTTACTATGCAAGAAGAGATTAACTATAGTCAACAAGAGTTTAAGGCAAAAAGCAAATAGCCCACTCAACACAAATCTTACACAAAGTACCCGATTAATCACCATTGCGAGCTGTTACACACACATAACTTCTATACATGTTCAAACCTGATACATTTTCAATATTTACGCATACCTTTTTTTACAAACTAACGCTGAAGGCACATGTTACCCAAAGCACAGCTAAGTAGAAACAATGAGCAAATAACTTATCTAAGTTAAATACCTTAAGTACAGAACTTTGTCCCTTGCAAACTCTTTAACCACACTGAATCGCGATTAGTCTGGAAATGCAGATTTAAGAAATATATGTAGCCAACAGATAAGAGCTAACCTTACTACTTTAAGGTCCCGCGGAATGTTTAAAATAAACATTAAAGCACTTATGAACAAGTAACTAACCGCACTCTTAAATTTCCCAAGTAAGAATTATGTCACCTAAGTGCAAACCTTACAAAAACTCTCAGAAAGATTAATAACTCGACAAAGTTATCCTCTCACCAACTCAGACCACATATTTGCACAAACACATGCTTGCTATAATAATTCTCAAAAGATTACAGCACATAAATCGAATAGATAGCAGAGAAATTCCTAAAACTTCAAAGTTTTAGTTTTGTTTGCGTTCGCGCTTTTTATCTACAAAACCAATATTGCTCTAGTTTTCATATTTGAAAATTAAAATATATTCGCAAGAGCTGTACTTCGAGACAACATCAATTTTTGTTCTCAGAACAAAGATATAGACACATTTATGACGAAAAATTGTATTAAAATATTAAACATATGTATCAATGTTTTAAAAGGCCCCTCTTGATAACGAATTATCACAGATAAACCGAACTTTGTCATACACTACTGTAAAAAGTTGGCAACAAAACATTAGGAGTAGTATTTTCATTTTCATAACACAACTCAAGCGAAATCATTACCCCTAATCATTTCATTACCCCTAATCTCACTAATTCGTCCAGCAAACTAAGACTTCCTCCAATAACGAACCATTACTTTATAAATAAAGCGTTAGGAGCAGAAAATCCAGTTTCACAACAAAAGTTGAGAAATTGCAACTTAAACGCACGAAAAATAAGAAAAATTGCAATTTTAGCTGCTAGAACTTCCAAAGTCACAGCGAAACATCTACAAACACCAGAATCTTGAATAATATATTAATCAACCATAAGCACTATTACTTCAACCTACTTTAAAGGATATCTCAGATTCACTGCACAAGTATCTATTTTTTTAGACAAAAGGTTTGATGATGGAGAATATATAAACCACTAAAATCTGAATGTTGGATTTTGCAATTCTGTCATAATATTCTTGTCCTATGACCAGTTTAACACCATGCCACATGGCACTAGTCAAAGCTAGCGATCAGCCAATTAGAACTGAGCACACATATTTTGGTAATTTAACCCTGAGAACCACTATTTAAGAACCTTACCCAAATTCAAAATCCCTTTTCTCAGTTACCTTCTGAAATCAATTACATGTTTCGCTCTCAAACTAAGCTCTAACTTAACTATCTCTCTCTCTCTCTCTCTCTCTCTCTCTCTCTCTCTCTCTCTCTCTTGCTCTCTGTCCCAATTTCTATCTTTCACATTTTGCCCCTTTCAAATAATGACTTAGAAAACCTAGAAAAGTTTTCAAACATTACAAAGTGTGACCACCAGATAACACTTGTCACAACACATCTCCACAACACATATACCAGGTAACCTAATTCACTAATAATTCTAAATCTTCACATTCTCAGATATCAACTACAGAAAGAGTATATAACTCTTCATGTTGCACAAAAATGACAATTCAGAAAGTTTCTAATTTGTTGAACTCTAAACAACAATTCTCACACTAAACACCTTAACCAGTTGTCATATTTCCAAAGAAGTAAGAACTGTAGTGTTCTTTGCTACTAACTCTAACGACGACCCTATTATTGTCTTCTGGGGAAAGTATAACCCTCAACAACTTAAGTTTATTCATTCGAATTCATTCTTCAAGTTTAGTTGACTACGATATTTTGAATGTCCCTTTTTTGGTTTTAGAACCACCAACTTATCAATGAATATTCCTTTAAACGATTATTGGATTATGGCGTCAAGAACAACTTTCTCAACTTCGTACAGTCCTTATAACATCCCGCATAAAATCCTGAAATATAATAAGTCAGCAACAATTGATCGATCGTATATTTCATATAAAGAAAACATTGTTATTTTTTATGTTAAAGACGAGTTTGTAAACTTAGAAATAACTGTTTGTTAGACCCCCAAAAAATCAGAACATATTGAACGTTTTCATTTTCAATTGAACAATGGAGAGGAAATAAACCTCGATATCATTGGAGCTCCTTTTACTGTACACCCTTAATCTGTTACCACTGTCCCTTGGAACACAAGTTCTTACTGCTCTTGCATACGACCCACTATCTTATATTAGAATGTTCCTCCTACAGAAAGTATTGAAATTCAAAAATAAAACTGTAACACTTGACAAGTGTTTTGTTTCTAATCAACAGAAAATAGTTGCATTCTTTGTAGCATCAGACAATAACGCAAAGTTTTTCATATTTTGGGTACCCTATAAGCCCGCCCACGTTCGCGAACTAAAATATCATTTTACTTTCACGAATAATATTAACTTGAGTTTGTTAGACGTACCTTATACTGTCTTCGTTTATTAAATGGAAGACAGAGAAATCAAAAAAGTCACCAGCAATAGACGAAGTAATAAACGTAAGTTACAAAATGCTTCTTTTCATATTACTTTGCTTAACTCTGTTCCCACCTGTTGCAACTGATATTGAATCTGAAACTGCTGAACGTATTGCAAAAGTAGAAATACTCATTGAATATAATGATTCTCACCCACACTTCATAGAATGTGTTATAGATAGAAATAATTGTTTTCCTGCAGAAATACCGTACCTTAAATTATTAAAGCCTCCTGAAAAGCTATCAGTTTCAGAGATATGGTCAAAAATCATCGAACATTCACTGCCATCACTGAATATAGACAAGTTCTTTAAAGAAAAACTTACTGATAAGAAAGCGTTTGCTTTAAAAATAGACTCCTTTATGACCTACATAGGAACTCCAATTCGTTCTGTTCATTTTCTTAAACTTATTGCTATAATACCTCTTGCTTTTCTCTGCGCTATATCTGCTTGCTCCGCAAACTATCTGGTCTTTATTATATTTCTTGCATTACTACTCTTAACGTCTTTCGCTGACGCCAGACCAATTGAAAAGATGAGTATCTATGAAAATATAGCTCCGAAACTTCATGTTAACCACTTTGATTGCTCAAAAATGATCTCAAATCAGATGTATTCTCTCAACAAAGTAGCACCCTGCGAAATTTGCCCTGATAAAAATAGCACTAATCAACCACGAGTCACTCTCTACCAAAGAAATTATAAAGTTAAGCTAGAAGCAACTATGACTAAAGCAACCCAACAGCAATTACGTTGGTTTTGCGATTCTTTTGACTCTAGCGGCATAGATTCCAGACATAATACCATTACTACTTCAGTTAAGCTTGATGCTCACAAATGCAAACTTGCAAAGGAAAGAAAAAGATAAAGCTCTCCCCTTCTTCCAGTTCAGTAGAATTCGATTTTGACAAATCTTTGTTCTCAAACCTTAACTCAGGCGATGTTGAAACTGGAAACAATGAATTTAACTCCCGAGGTTGGATTACACACTACACTCATGAAACTTATTTGCAAAACGTTAGCCTGAATGTAAACTTAGAGATGGCACAGTTAATAACTGACGACCCACTATCTTTTATTAGAATATTCCTCCTACAGAATGTATTGAAATTCGAAGACAAAACTGTAACACTTGACAAGTGTTTTGTTTCTAATCAACAGAAAATAGTTGCATTCTTTGTAACATCAGACAATAACGCAAAGTTTGTCATATTTTGGGTACCCTATAATCCCGCCCACGTTCACGAGCTAAAATATCAGATTACTTTCGGGGATAATATTAACTTGAATTTGTTAGACGCACCTTATACTGTCTTCGTTTATTAAATGGAAGACGGAGAAATCAAAAAGTCACCAGCAATAGACGAAGTAATAAACGTAAGTTACAAAATGTTTCTTTTCATATTACTTTGCTTAACTCTGTTCCCACCTGTTGCAACTGATATTGAATCTGAAATTGCTGAACGTATTGCAAAACTAGAAATACTCATTGAATATAATGATTCTCACCCTTACTTCATAGAAAGTGTTATAGATAGAAATATTGTTTTCCTGCAGAAATACCGTACCTTAAAGTATCCGGTCTTTATTATATTTCTTGCATTACTACTCTTAACGTCTCTCGCTGACGCCAGAACAATTGAAAAGATGAGTATCTATTAAAATACAGCTCCGAACCTTCATGTTAACCACTTTGATTGCTCAAAAACGATCTCAAATCAGATGTATTCTCTCAACAAAGTAGCACCCTGCGAAATTCGCCCTGATAAAATTAGCACTAATCAAGCACGAGTCACTCTCTACCAAAGAAATTATAAAGTTAAGCTAGAAACAACTATGTGTAAAGCAATCCAACAGCAATTAGGTTGGTTTTGCGATTCTTTTGAATCTAGCGGCATATATTCCAGACATAATACTATTACTACTTCAGTTAAGCTTGATGCTCACAAATGCAAACTTGCAAAGGAAAGAAAAAGATAAAGCTCTCCCCTTCTTCCAGTTCAGTAGAATTCGATTTTGACAAATCTTTGTTCTCAAACCTTAACTCAGGCGATGTTGAAACTGGAAACAATGAATGTAACTCCCGAGGTTGGATTACACACTACACTCATGAAACATATATGCAAAATGTTTGCCTGAATGTAAACCTTAGAGATTGCACAGTTAATAACTGGCAAAATATACCTCTGCCTTGTCCTTTTTCAGTCGGAGGCTGCAATTCTACATCTACTGATCTATTCGCATATACTTGGGACGAACCCAATAATTGTCTTTTCACTATGATTGGCAATTTTGACGCTCAAATGATTAAAGCTAATGACAAATACTATATAGTAAAGGATCCTAAACTTAGCTCAGCTGAGTCAGATTTTGATTTACAAAGCTTTATGTTGCAAGTTTATAATAAACCACAGTCTTTATGTAGTCATCCACAAATAGTATACCTACCCTACGCCATATGATTCCCTATATATTAGTCTTCGTGACGGTTTCGATATGAACACTGGAGAACCCATTCACAAATTTAAATCTGATACCGGTGCTATCACGCTAAAAATTAAATATTATTCCAGTGATAACAAAACAGTTGATACCAAGCGTTTTCAAATTTATGAAAATACTGATTTTGAAGCCCATCTCGGAACAAAGATTGACTATTTGCACTTTAATAATCTTCGGCAACTTCAAACTTCTACTCTAGGGCTATTAAGAAATGACTGTGAATTAGAACGCTCAACTATTCTCAACACTTTAATGATTTCTCATGAAAATTGGCGTTTAGCTGGATATACCTTAACAAGAAACAGATCTATGTTTATCAAAACAAACGGCAATGTTGCCTGGCTGTATAATTGTCCTGAATTGCATTCACCCTTGCAGTTTCTTAGTAAGTGCTATAACCGAATACCAATTCTCTATGAAGATGAAATTCATCTCCTGGATCCAATTTCTAGACAAACCTTCACTGAAACCTAAGAACAATTGTGCTATGATAAAAATTGAAACTTATTTCAACTAGATGTTGATGATGACAATTCATGGGTTGAATTAACCCCGCAGATAACAAAAGTAAGAGGATCTGCACTCTTTAAACCACACATAGTCATTCGGCAAATTGCGAATATAATTAGCGCAAGCATTCAAGCTTCTATCTACACATATAAAGATATGATGGCTTTCTGGAATTCAATAAAATTCAACTTCAATATGAAAGGAGTTTTCAAACACTTTACTAAGTCACTATTAGGTAGCAGAGAATCATTTTCAAAGATTTCAGGCACAAATTATTATAACTCTAGAACTATTTATTTAGATTCATTCATTTCACCCGACTTCTTCAATAATCAATTTGTTGAAACCTTAGGCAAAATACAATATATAATTGAGCGATGCGAAATATTCGTTGCCGCTTTCTTATTCATCAAGCTACTCATCGACATAGTCTTATGCTTAATTCGAGCAATGCAAATTAACAAAATTACAGATGTATCTATTCACTTTGGCAAAGCACTCTTTGCTGCCACATTTGACTTAGTGTCAGATCCAATTCTGACTTCTATCTATCAAGCAACTAATTCAGAGAATAATAACACTGATGAAAGTAGAGAACGAACAATGCAAATTTCAAAATCTGATAATGCTATTGCTAAAGAACGAGCTATTCAAACTCCACCTTATACATAGAATACAGGCTTACAAGCTATAAGATTTGAGAATAAAAGTGTTTATCCAAACCTAAATGATGAGAAGAATAGAGACGAAAACAGGAACGATCACAACGTTCCTACGTCTCCAGTATAAGGTTAATTCCTCTATCACTCTAATATCATCAAACTATATGATGATCATACAATACAGACTGACTTCATATTTACTACTGATTTACTTTGAAAGAGAATACAAAAATAAATAAGAAAAAGAGAACACTTGTAAAATAACTTCAAAAAATATACTCTTAGAATCGAAAAATAGTAGAGAATACTTGATATTTCAGGAACTTTCTTCAATCCCTAACGAACGAACTGATACCAGTCCTTCAGAAGGAACCTTCAAGTGGTTGGCCCGAATACAACACACAATCAACTTCTAAACCTCAGTCTGGAGTTAAACAACTTGACCGAATATTACAACCCACAACTAACGTTACCCCATCTACAACTTTTCTCTCAACTATCAAGGTTTCAGCAGGACAAACTCAAACGACTAGTTCAAATTCATCAGCGACAGTTACATCATTCAAAAGGAGAACTAAAACCGCAGATACAATTGCAAAGAAGCAACCACGTAAACAATTCATTAGAGAGACATTCAGCCCAGCGACAACGCTAGAAGTAAATTTACCCAAGACAAACAGTACGGTACCCAACGTCTTAGCAAACACTACAACTACCCAATCATCACAACCAAGCCTTCTTAATTGTCATCAGTACACAACTACCCCCTGCAAGACCGCCTACAAAAGCAACATCAAGCTGAAATACAAGCTAAAACCCCCGGCTTTAGTGGGCACCCGAACTACGATACGAATTTAATCTATCAGTTTCAATCCAACATCAACAGATTCAATCTCATTGGTTACTTGTCACACAAGAAATCTTATCTACTAACTAATCACACTCTACAAGAACAAACAATACAAGTCCCGTTTGATAATATTACAGCAAACGTCACTCCTCAGCTTGATACCCTCACCTATCAGGTACAGCAAAACCTTCTGACAGAAAGGCAACGCTCTCAACAGCTCGAACAACGGATTACTGATCT
Organism: Convolutriloba macropyga; assembly: GCF_964194025.1. Classification (NCBI taxonomy): domain Eukaryota; kingdom Metazoa; phylum Xenacoelomorpha; order Acoela; family Convolutidae; genus Convolutriloba; species Convolutriloba macropyga. The sequence continues at coordinate 10,805,325 of NC_134473.1, read as the reverse complement.
CCAACTGGAGATTGCAAATCTGAATCATCAACTCCACATGCTCCGCTCAACACGTTGAGCACTCACGGAATGGAATACATAAATTTGTGGTTGTTGATGTTCAGTACTTCCTTCATTACTTCTTCTCTTCTTTCTCCGTTGGCGAGGAAAATTATTCGTTTAATTCAACCGTTTTAACGCTTAATTACTAGAGTCAATTTGATCATTTCTTCGGTCAAGCTCTTACTCGCAATTTATGGTGAACAAGGAGTCCGTTCTTATCTTTAGATTGCGGATTTGATTTGTTCTCCCTTCTCTAATAAAATCTATTCTTTTATCTTTACCAATTTACCTTGCTTATAACTTAGTCAACAGAGAATTTTATTATCATTCAATTGTTCCATCGAATTCCATAATTTGTTTAATGTCTTACAATCTTTCAGTAGACGTTAAGTACTTCAAAACATATTGTGATCTCGCTGAATTTATTCAATCGCAAGTTGTTAAAACTTCGAAAACGTTCTTAGTTGGAAATAAATTCTATACCCCATTGTCAGTTCATTGGACATTGGAGTTACAAGAGATTATCTTATTCTTGCAAGATAACAATTCCAATGAAATTGTAGTTTATTTTCATCAAATTCCTGAGTACGATTTATTTGAAATTCTAAAGCTTATTCATACAGCAGAAATTCTGAACATCAAAAATCTAAACTTTCGACCACTCACTTATTTCAATTAAAATCTTAGTTTTGGTGATGACCGAATTACGGATCTATAAGTTTTCACATACAATGTTACAACATTTCGTTAACAGATTTTTTTGATCGCCATCCGCCATTCATAGTTTAAGTACTATTTGAACCTTCCTGTCAATTCCCTTCAAGGATTAATTTGTCTTCATTGCTATTGACACAAAAGTTGAATTTCTACAATATTCAAAATGATTAAATATTTTGAAGGAGGCGTTGATATCGAATGGTTTAGAGATTATTGCCAGTTTTCTGAACATGTTGAACCAGAATGGATTAAATTTTCTGAACAGATTGTTTTTAACAATAAAGTTCACAAAATCTCTGATTTATATTACTCCAAATTTCACGCCGAAGTAATTCGATTTCTTGAAGACTTAGAACAAAAGGATATTGTTATTTATATCGATTTAATGACAAAAAGCAGAATTAATTACTTCATGAAGATAATTCAAAATGATCAACCAAGTTTAAACATTAATTCCTTAAATTATATCTTCATAGCTTACTTCGACTAATTTATTATTCAACAAAACTCAACTAAAGATGAATTACGAAACTGAATTCTTTATTTGGGGTGTTATTTAAGCCACACTAGCCCTTATGGTGTTGTGCGCAGTTATTTTAATCTCCTCATTCATATACCTTGCTTGTCATTACAAACCATTAAATTAACCAGTATGTTCTTCAACTTATATTATCTTAATATTCAACTTCAGATGTATTAACAGCACAACTTTTGTAGAAAAACAACAAAAGGTCTACAACAACGGCCAACCAAAAAGATTGGACATATTATTTCGTTCGGCTTAGTATCTCAGGACATCGTCAACCCTTCTTCAAGAGAGAAACTCGGAAACAAGAAGCTACGATGAACTTTAGAACTTTAACCAAGTAATCAATCTCATAAACTTTTATTGCTTAATTATTATAAAGTTCAGCTAAATAAATTATTCAATTATGTAAAATTTGATATCTTGATTTAATACCCATGGACCGGGATGGGATGTACTGCAGTGTGCTACACTCAGTAACACTATTTGATAATCTTAGTGCTATTTTGAGAATTTACGTTATAGTGCGTGAAGCACAAACTGGATTGGGACAAGGTCGATTTTAACGTGTGAACAAATTACTAAGTAGTTTTAAATAAACTACTATTTTAAGATCGCTAACTTAAACTGAGAATACCATGAAGTGATATTGTCACGCCACATAGAGAACACCAACTTAACCTTGCTAACTCTTTTGACACTGCTATCTCTATCCAATAGGATACTAGAGAACCACGTGTCCGCAAGTATAAAAGGAGCTTGCATGCTCAACCACCAGCAAAATTTGGTCCCTGATAACTTCTGATTTAAATCATACTCCCGTATTGCTCCTTTGCATAAATCTCAGCTTACTTGAGATAAATCTTAACTTAGAATATTTTGTAACAAGTTCTTAACTAAGAACTTCTAAGTCAGAAAATATTAACTTAGCACAACTTTGGAAATCAGGAAAGTTCAGCTTAACTTCTCTAAGTTGTAAATTAACATCTCTTAAATTCTATCTAAGATACAAATTTACTTAGAATATTTCAACCTGTGCTAACTAGTGCTATCTCAATCTTAATAACTTTAATTATTCTATCCCTTAATGCTCGGTTCATATTTGATGCTGTTTAACATAACTTATTAATTCATATTAGCATTTAACTTTCTTTAATACTTAACTATATACCAAGAGTAGAACTAGGGGTTGAAATCTCAAGTTATACATGTGGTCCCGCGATTAACCCCGTCGTTTAAGTATCTAATGTACGGACCAGCAGTATAGCGCATACAAACATTGCAGGCTCGAAATGGATCACGAGTTATTTCATCCTCTCTCAGCTCCTCCTATAATAGTTTTTACACGATTTTTCTATGAATCTACACCTTTATTGTTTCGGTTTCTATTACACCAGGAGAGAAGAAAAAGTCTCTCAAAACTACATGAAACTTATCGTCACACATGTCGAGGTTTCACAACAAAAAACGTGCAGATAGAATTGCTTAGAAAACAACTATTTTTCGTCGCAACGCGAATAAACTTTATTGCGTCGAATGAAAAAAAAAACGAGTTGTGGTGGATTTACCGATAAAAATTGGTCTTTCAATGAATTGCCAGCAATTCGTACAAAAACCAGCTACTTCGCCATCCTTCGATACTCTGACATTTGCTTATCAGTCGCGTGTGCCTCTAATGTGCCACCTTTCACATATTAAACTTGTGTTTGTTTTTAAACAAATCAGATTCAGGTCACTTTATAGTGAAATATATGGTTAATTTGTTATTGTTCAAGTGGGGCGAACAACTCAGAGACATTTATTAATTGCTCTCGAACGAAGTTTTAAGGAATTATTGTAAACGTGTCAGTCTTTTTATGAAAAATTTTTGCTTGACAGTTTTTGCGCTTTTTTCTTGAACATTCTCTGGATTCACACTTTAATTCGCCAGATTTGAGTGATCTGAGTTGCACTTCTTCTGAAATCAAGTTCGTTGGGCGGGGGTATGAGGGGTACCTTTGCAGGCATAAGTTATTTCGAAGCTGCCCCACCTGTAGTTTGAGAGCAATTCATCCGATGTTAGTCAATTTATGTTTTCATCGTTTATTGCATACAAAATTTACAGCAAAGAAATGATAAAATCAACACCACAGGATAAAAACTGTTAAAAACTTACTGCTATGAGCGGAAAACAAAAAAATTAACGTTTAAAACCGCAATTATTTTTAAAAAATTACCAAATATATTGTTGCAATTTACAAAAATTCTGTCCTTTGTTAAATTTAACGCTAGGAAATGCAATTTTTAAAACCATTCACAGCATTCTTTGCACTTTTTTTGGCTTTTTATACGTTTTTAAAATCAATTTCAAGCGTTCACACTTCGGATCGGACGTTTTTTTTCTCAATCCATATTTTTAAAAATTTTTTTCAACTTTAGAGAGAGTTTGTGAATTCACTGTTTCTTTTAAACTGTTCATTCCATGTTCAAGGTTGTCCGACAAATATTCGAACACAAAGCTCTCTCAGATGATGTTCGAACTATAATTCTCCCACCTCCTGATGTCCAAACGGAACAACAGCTGGAAGGCTTCGTTAGAGAATTTGTGGGGTCACACGGATATTATTCTGGAACATGCAAAATGGGGAGCTACTCCGATTCCATGGCTGTCACTGATAACCAGGGTCGAGTGTGGGGTGTTGGTAATTTGAGAGTAGTGGATAGTTCTATTATCCCAGATGCACCCAGTGGACCTTTGGTCTCTGTTTGCACTATGATGGCTGAGAAAATCTGCGATAAGATTACAGAAGCTCAGCATCAATTCTGAACTGATACTTTGGACTTCCTACTTCAAAGCTTTGTCCATTTTTTCTTCATTTCAATGTTGATTTGATTTTTACAAACTATGAAGATATTCTGCCCCCGATAACAATCTATTCGCCATTGCATAGCACGTTACTTAGTGTTACAAAACTTTCAACAACGGAATATAGAAAATAGAGTCCAAAGAGACTAGATCGAAAATAACAGTGCATCTGATGTTTTCTACGATGTAGCTTATCATTGAATGATTTTGTTCAGTGAAATTAATTTTACAATCAAATATTAATTAAACGTTCATAGAACCTAAATATTTTTTTCAATACAGATGAAGGATCATAAAAATCAGCTTTTTGACTAGCAACAAAATAGAGACAAATTTAATATAAACAGAGAAATATTTAAGTCCATACAAATATAAGGACAATTTTTTTTCAAGACAGCAGAAAAATCGCATTGTTGTTACAGTACCGGGGAATTATTTTTTTAACACAAAAATATGATTTACTCCGCCCCAATTGAAAAGTTTCCTTTTATTTACGTAAGTAATTTGATTTGAATCTGCAGCATGTCAAAGTATACACCCTACTACTAACGTAATCTTAAAAAAACAAAGAAGTTTCTTCAAAAACCTTCAAAAAGTAATATTTGTAGTAGCATCGTCGGAAAATTTTTTTAATGACCGTCTTAAAATCAAGGTGAAATGAAGTCATTCATTGAGTGATACGAATGAGGATCAGTTTATTGTCACTCTTATAGGAGCCTTATTGTTACTCTTGTTTCTAGCTGATTGACAGCCGCATCATTTTCTCAATTGGCTTTTTTGCACTCCTATTACGACTTGAAGTGGTGTTATGGAGATCGATTTTGTACCTCTCTTTTCATAGGATGAAAACTCTATTTGTTCAGGTCAATCTGCTGAAATCAAAAATCAAAGGGAATTTTAACTTATTCAGTCGAAATTAAATTTAGAGCAAAACTTGACAATTCGTTCGTTTTGAGTAATATTTGACCTTTTTGAGCATTTATCAGATTTTAGATTAAAAGTTGAGCGTTTTATCAGTAGGAAAATTTAGGTCATCAATCTGTTCATTTGGCTAAACACTAAAGAAACAAAAATCAAAATAGGAGAAACGATTAGACGCCGTCACTGGGCTACTGCTGTGCATAAAAAATTGGATGTGTTCTGTTTCGCCCTCAGTGTTTTTTATGACCCCTAGTTACAAATTATATGTTATATAGCACGTTACTATGTAAGAAAATAGCGTGCGCCTGGGGGTCATAAAAGATTTATGCTCACTAAGCTGGGGGGGGGGGGGGCGACAGAATAGATCCGAAAAAATGCAATAATGTGATTTAACTCATTAGAAAATGGTACATTGCATTTGCTATTAAAAGTATCAGCAGAGTTGATTGTAAAAAGACTAAGCTTTTTCAATTGCAGGTTTTGCTTTTTTGATTCCTCTGAAAACTCATGTAAGTCTTACCACCTACTCAGCTGGTTTTGACTCCCATTTGCCAAATAAATCAACCGAGGCCGTTTTTCTCTAAGATAACCAACCATGATTTTTAAAAGTCGTAAAAAATATCAAAATTTAAAAGATGTGTTAGCTACTATTACATACGAATGTTGAAATTTTCTGTATGAGGATTATTCTCAACAGAGCCTAAACTTATCTACAATATGTCAATTTGTCAAACAAAGAAGGAAAACGTTTGCTTTCCTTTGTTCAGAAAAAAAATAAAGTTCCCCGAAGTTTAAATGGTGAAAAACGTTGATTAGTGCTTCTTTCCAGTTTTTTTCAAGGTTTTTCAGCATGCATTTTTTGCGGAAGACGTCGGCTGTTGTTCTTCCATCACCAGAAGTTCGGTCCAAACAGCAGCTAGAGAACTTTGTGAGAGAAATCACAGGCTCTCACGGATACTATTCAGGCACGTGTAAGATGGGAAGTTACTCTGACTCAATGGCTGTCACTGATAACCAGGGACGAGTGTGGGGTTCGGGAGATGTAAGGGTGATTCAGAGATCAATCACATCAGATGCACCGAGAATGCCATTCCCGTCAATTCATGCAAGGCTGTATGATAAAATATCTGCAGTGATATCTGCTAAAATTTAAAGATAATAAAAAATGAATGCATTTTTTTTCAGAGTTAGCAGTTGCACAAAAAGTTTACAATTTAATACAAATCTACACATTTCAATTCTGTTGTCTTTAATTTAAATCTTCTACCAAACTCGTTTTTTGAAAAAAAAAACATAGTTAAACAAATTTTCAATGGCAACTTGGTTAGCAACCAAAATTTACTTATATTTAAAAATTGCAGATGAATGAAAGTACGTTGAAGGATGAATTGGCGCAATGGGCGTCAATTTTTTAAATCCTCACTAAGAAATAGACATGAGGAGGAAAGCTCACGAACCGTACACTGGGCGAGGTCATTGAGGTTCGACACGTTTGATCCAGATCCGAAATGATCCATGATTTCAGCAACATTTAGTAGCATGATTCAAAACTTAGCGAATTTTTGGTAAACAGTGAGGAACCGGACAAAATTTTGGGACGGAAAAAAGATTGAATCAACCGAGTAGACACTTCAAAAATGAGACTTTGATTGAAATTCCAGACACAGAAATTTTGGCGTGGAATAGCAACTAAATTATGCACACTATGGTACCACAAAGTTACGACATTCAAAAATTTTTTGAAAACATAATAAAAATGAAACAAAAGAAAAAAAACATTTTGATTTGAGTTATAATTAGTTCTCTAACTACAAGTCATTATGCCTTCCCAGGCCTAGGCCTCGACTTATGAAAAGACTTTAGAAGTCTATTGGGGGGGGGGGGCAAAATTGACTATAATTACACGGTCGAGCTTCCTAGTTAAAGTCGAGCTGATATCTAATCATGGGTTGAGCTAAAGTCTTTTCATAACGACGAAAATCCAGCTAAAGTCTTTTCATGGCTCCATCATTATTTATTTCATAACCAACAAAGTCGAGTTAAGGTCTTTTCATGGGTCCACAATTAGTCTTTTCATAAGTTTGCTTTTTTCAAAATTCCAAGCTTTTTTACATTTTTCTTGCTTCTGTGCATACAGAAGCAGAACCGGAGCAAGTGTAAATAGCACCAGAGCAGTCCAACTTAGGAATCAGTTGGAAAACTGCCCAAAAGTCTGAAGAATTTTGTCAAATCTTAAGATAAAGAGTTATTGCAGCTTGAGTATACTATCACATTACTTAATTCAATGAAACCAGCTAGCTTAAGTGCATTGGTCCTAGTCCCATTAGCCATGACAAAATGTTGGCGTTATCCAGTTTGTTTTCCCTTCCCAAATTATGATCTATCTTTTTTATAAAAATAATGCAGGTTTTTGAGGGATTTGTGGTTCTTGTCAATCGTAAAAGGTGAAGGAGCATACTTGCTAACTATGCTAACTAAATATGCTCCACGTAAAATCCTAATGGCAAAAAAGCAGACTTATGAAAAGACTCATGATGGAACCATGAAAATACTTTACCTCGACTTTGTTTGCAAACATTGTGTCGAGCTTAAGTCCAGCCCAAATTTTGGGTCGAGCCAAATTCTTTTGTAAAATTTTGGGTCCAGCTAGAGTTCTCTGCGGAAAATCTGAGTCGAGCCAAAGTCCAGAATGTCTTAAAATCCAGATAAAAACTTTTCATAGCTCAAATGAGTAGAGTATGGTCTTTTCATAGTATTTTATGTTCAAGCATTGTCTTTTCATAAGTCTGTACCTAGACCTGGGTTTAGCTCTCATAGCAAATATTATACGGTTTGCAGGGTTTTGTACAAGAATGTGACACATCTTGATCAATTTTGGTCCCAATTTTTGATGCTTTTCTTCTGAATTTTACATAAAAATTGTTACCGAAATCGCTGCTGCAAAAACTTTCATAAATTTTTAGTTGCATTCAGATTTGAACTATAAATTATCCATTCAGGTATCTTCTACTATTTATCATGGGTAAACATTATGTTGCGGCTGAGCTTAATAACTCAATTACCGAATTGAATAGCGCTTCAAGGCCATTTCAAGCATTAAAGCAAGAATAGCTTGAAGAGCGAAATTTAATGCTACATTCTATCGAAGCCATACGGAATTGTTCACTGTGTTCAACATTTATATTTAGCAACTATTATAAGTACACAATCGTCCCAGATGAAGTTAAACAGAAACTCAAACTCGAACTACACTTTTATTGCCACGTATTCAAGATTTCACAATCAACAAATTTAGCTCAAATGGGGCAAGAGATACCCAACTTGGTAAGCCAGATTCGATGAATTTTGCAATTTTCATACCAATTCAGAGAATGCGGGGCACCGTATACGGTATCCCGAACCCCAAACTCAGTGTATTCAGATAATCTTACGACATAGTAATCTACAACCAATCAGAGATGCTAATTTGACAAGTACAGCAGTATAAATAGAGCTTGAAAAACTACCAAAAGGTCAGCTGAAACTCGTTAATTTTGTCTTATTAATCTGACATACAGTGCGTATTGAAGCACATTTTCTTGAGCGGTAAATTTTTTGTTGTCGTGTCTGGTTTCTGTAGATCATATTAGTGATTGTACAGTTGTAACTAAACTTTGACTAGTGAAAAGAGAATTAAATTTGATATTGCAAAAACTTTGTTTCTGAGGAACGACTTTACTAAGTAAGAGAAATTTTGTGCAAAACATAAGAACTGTTTCTCATATTGGCTTGAACGAAGCCTAGAATAAATCACAAATTGCGTTATTGAGCAATGGAAAGTACTGAAAAGCACAAAATGCGAAAACTGTTACATTTGTTAACTTTGATGATCTTTCAGAGGTCTCCGAAAATATTGAGACATTGATTATAGAAACGAATTGTCCCAGTCAGTTCCTAAGACAGTTATCTGGAGCTGTACCTCTGGGATTTTGTGATTTCGAATTATAACCTGAGTTATTAACCGAAACTCGAGCAAAATTTGATTGTTACAACTTGATTTATTTTGTTATTCTGAGAGAAACAAGTTTGTTATACAGCAAGGCTGAGCAATTAGTTATCAGGAGTAATTGAGCAACAAGTAATGCAACGGCATTCTACAGTATAGCCTATAATACAGTTCACAAAAGTTAACTGCAAGAACACAATATCCGGACAGACTTGAAACCGCTGAAACGAACTGGGCGGTGTAAAGTTTCCCTTGAATTTGATAGGAGAACAGCCATTACATTTGGTCCACCAACCCGGACAGTGGAAGGCAAACTGCTGTCCAATCTGATGAGGAGAGTGCTAAAAGCACCCCCAAAGAAAATCAAACGAATCAACAGCGCAACGCCAGTGAGGCAGAGCGAAAGGTGCGAGTTCAATTCAGAAAACACGTTGAAGAATTGCTCTCGCTTAAAAAGAATCAGCAAAACCATAGCAAACAGCAACCAAGCAGTTAAAGCACAACCAGCAGAGAGGAGTTTCAATCAACAGTTCACAGATACGACAAGAAGTTCCAAGATTTAGTGGAAGAAGTTAACACTAAAACGGGGATTGGCTGAAAAATAAACGAAGATTCAGATCGACCCAACAAACTAAACGTCCTCTACCAACAGACTGCTGAACTCCTAGAGGAAGAAGTACCCAAGCAACTGCAGCGTCAAAACAAGCTTGTGCCCTATCAAGCTAATTTCGTTGAAGAACATCTGAAAGAAGCAAGGAAGTGCAAAGCAAGTTTGGACCATCATTGGCTTGCATATATAAGCAAAGGCACGCAACCAGCAATGAATGCAGAGCAAAGCAACGCAACTCAAGCAGTGAACGACAACAAGAGCAACAACAACTACCCAACGGACAACCCGGTTGCTCAAACAGTGCAAAATGGAGCAACAGCGAGCGACCAAGAGACAGAGATTGTTTCAGAAACATCTTCAGCAAAGCAAAAGCGCGAGGAAAGGATGAAGAAATTCGATATCGAATTCAAAACCAAGATACGACTAGAACAGGCACGGTTCGAGCGGAGGAGGCTAAAGCTGGAAATGCAAATGAAGGAACTTGAAACCAAGCAACAAATACTGCAGGAAGCGCGTGAGCTGGAGTGCAAAGTGAAGAGAACAGCATTAGAGAACGATGATGCTCGTTCACAATCAGCTGGTGCTCGAGACAAATCACCTTTCAACTGGACCCCAAAGAAGAGAAATGTCTCAGACTGGGCCAGCAGGATCGCCAACCTTCTAACACCACAACCATCAACAGCTCGCTTCGAAGTCACCCCTAAAGTGAACAGGTATAGTCACTTCTCACGATATCGCAGTTCACGAGACCGATCCTCAAGTGTTGAAGACCGAGGCGTTTCCCCCAGCGCTGGTCTACGATACAACACTGGTGACGCAAGTAGCAGTAACCTACCAAAGCTGAAGTTGAGCAACTTCGACGGAAACCCTCTCCGAGGGCCGGAGTGGTCTAGTATGTTCATTGCTACCGTGGATCAACGACCAATACCAGACTCAGAGAAAATGAGCCATCTGAAGACTCTACTGGCAGGCAAGGCAAGACCAACAATCTCTGGAATGAGCTATTCTGGACAGTTCTATGGTGCTGCGTGGAGCATTCTGGAGAGGAAATTTTGAAGGCTTCATGTGATCATTGATGCACAGCTGGAGAGTCTTCGCAAAGCAAGTCAGTTGAAAACTCACAATTCAACAGGTCTGATCAGTTTCTCAGTTATTGTTTTGAACTTTGTGAATGTGCTCAAAGAGTACAAGCAGATCGGAGATCTGCAATCAAGCTCGACACTGTATATGGCAGTAGATAAACTACCCCAAGTTCTCAAAAAGAAAAGGTGGTTCTATGTTGACGATAAGGATGCAGATTGGCCTGATCTGATTTCGTTTGAAGAGTGGCTATCTAGGATAGCATTCGTGCACAAAGGGTTTTCAGCTTTCAAGGGAGATCGAAGAGAAGACCGAAGAAGCGCAAATAGAGACAAACGGTTCTCGAATACATCGAACTTCAGTGCAAGTTCGAACGTGAAAGAAACGAAGCAAACCCAAAGTGATCAATGTCCATTAGCTGATGGCATTCATAAAATTTGGAACTGTCCACTATTCAGGAATATGAGTGTGAATGATCGGTACGCAGCAGTGAGGAAGCAACGCTTATGTTACGGATGTTTAGGCAAAGGACATGCAATCAAAGATTGTAAAGTCAATGCGTGCGGCATCAATCGATGCATCAAGAAGCACAACCGATTGCTACAATCAGAAAACCAAATAGACGGGGGCAATCACGCAGCCAACGTAAGCGCAGCAACAAGCAACCAGAGTATCGACGTTAATAGCTTTCTTCAGATAGTTCCTGTCCAAATACAGAGCGGTGGCAACAGGCCGAAAACATATATTTTTTTCGATAGTGCAAAAGAAGTTTCATTCATCGATCAAAGTGTGCAAAAGAAGTTACGAGCCCAAGGCACCGATGTGACGCTCAATATAGCTGGCATACATGGAACAAAGGACCTGAAGACAGCAAAGGTTCCTCTCAAAATAAAGGGACTACATTCAAAGGTGCATTCAATCGAAGCGTTTGCACACCCGTCAATATCCTTGGGAAACCCAAACTACAACTACAACAAGCTGAAGCAAAGCTTCAATCACTTGAGCGTTCTACCCATCAAAAGCTTCAACTTGATGGAACTGGTAACATCCTGGGTCAAGATGCTTATGAGCTACAACGCCCCTTGGACTACCACATAGGAACACGAAGTGAACCTTCCGCCGTTCTAACAGAGCTAGTGTGGGTAGTCAGTGGAACCATGACCGGCAAAAGAATGTTGGTCATTTCGCCTTCACTGAAAATGTGAAAGTGGCTGAGAATATCCAAACCTGCTGGGACATAGAAAACTTTGGTTCCAAAATTAACGTCGTCAGTCAGACAAAGAAGGAACTGCAGGCCCAGAAGATGCTAGAGAGCACGACGCAGTTCACAGGCGAGCGGTACGAAGTGGGGGAATGCTGTGGAGTGAATCAGAGCCAAACCTACCGAACAACTACAGCTCAGCCTTGGTCAGCTTTACTCACTGGAACGAAGATTCCAAAGGGACCCAAACCTGAATAGTTTGTATCAACAGAAAATAGATACAGTTGTAGAAAAAGGATTCGTAAAGATATTGGACGAGTCCGAAGGGAAAGGTACCTTCGGGAAGAAATGATAGTTGCCACACAATCCAGTGCCAAACCCCAACAAGCCTGGCAAAGTAAGACGCGTTTGCAATGCTGCCTCAAAGTATAAAGAAGTATGCCTAAATGATAAAACTACTTGCAGGAACTGACTCGCTACATCGGTTGATTGGAACATTATTTAGATTCCGTGAAGAACCAATAGCCCTGACAGCTAACACCGAATCCGAATCGATGTTTCTACAAGTGCAAGTTCCCGAACAGGATAGAAGTTGTTTGAGGTTCTTATGGCGTCCAAGAGCAAATGAATCTGTTCAGATATACGAATATCATTGTCACGTGTTTGGAACAAATAGTTCTCCAACTTTTGCAGACTATGCTCTCAAGCGAGTGGGACTGGACAACGAAAAAGGGTATCCGATTGTAGCAAAGGCAATACAAAACAACTTCTACAAAACAACATTCATCAAATCAGTGGAAACACCTGAAGAAGCAATTGAAGTCTTCAATCAACTACAAGCTCTTCTCTTACAACATGGATTTGAATTGAAGAAATGGATAAGCAACAATTATGCAGTTACCGAAGCAATCCCAGAAAACCTGAAATCAATCAGCAACACGAAGCAAGTCGATGTGGAACCCAATACAGAGGGATCCTCAGTGCTAGGTCTACAAAGGACCGTTATTGATGACAGTCTTCAAGTAGGCAGAGGTACAAAAAAGGAAGTTAAAGCACCTATAACCCAGATGAAGATTTTGTCATTGGTATCTTCAGTATTCGACTCGATCGGATTGTTTGCTCCGTACAGTGTTAACATGAGACGACTTCTGTAAAGCATCTGGACTAAGAATGGCCAAGATTGGGACAACGAATTGGAGCCTGTTGACGAAGCAGAATTCCCGAGATGGGAAGAACAACTTCCAATAGTGGCTGAAACAAGCATCAATAGAAAGTACTTCAACAGAGAGAGCGATGAAGCCAAACTTCATGTGTTTGCTGACGCATCTGAAGACACGATGTGTGCAGTGGCCTATCTACGTTCACAACCAAACGAATACACAGCTGACTTAGCATTTGGATTGGAAAATGCAGAGTGGCACCGATGAAGCATCTTTCAATATGCCAACTGGAACTACAAGCGGCAGTCATGGCAGTGAGGTTGAAAGAACAGATAGTCAAGAAACATGAAATGAAGATAAATAGTTGCAGGTTTTGGTCAGACTCAACTACAGTATTGCAGTGGATATAAAGTTCCCATCGTAAACAACAAGTGTTTGTGGCCATTCGAGTAGCTGAGATACTAGATACAACTGATGTTTCACAGTGGATACATGTGAGCGGTATCAACAACCCAGCGGACATTGGTACCAGAGCAATCAACATTGAAGAACTCAAGAGAAGTGAGTGGCTCACTGAGCCGGCCTGGTTGAAACGACCAGAAAGTAAAAGGTCAGAGCAAGTGAACCTAATCTTTTGCGTAGATGAAGAGAATATACCTCATCAGTCTTCATGATACAGGCTGAAGAGAAGGAGGCTGTTCTTCAATGGGAGCGAGTCAGTAACTTCAGCATACTAGTAAATACAGTGGCATATGTACAGCGAGCATTGAACAAACACAAACCAGCATTACTCGTAGTCAGCATTGAAGAAAGAGAAAAAGCAAAAGCAACAATCTTCAAGTTACTACATCAAGAACAGTTTGGTGAAGAGATGAAATCTCTAAAAGCTGAAAAGGAGATTCCAAAACGCAGCAAAATCCTACAGTTCTCACCATTCATAGATGAAGAAGGACTTTTTCGAGCCAAAGGCAGATTAGGCAAAAGTCAACTGGACTTCAATGCAAAGCATCCAATTTTGCTACATTGGAAACATCATGCGATTGAATTATTCTTGCAAAACGAGCACAAGGACAATCAACATGAAGGCACTGAGCATGTAAGAAACATTGTTCAGCAGAAGATGTGGATCCAAGGCATACGAAGCGCCTTAAGATCAAACAAGAACAAGTGTGTTACCTGCAGGAAGGGCAGAGCTCAAACGATAGCACCAGTAATGGCAGATCTACCCGAAGAGTGGTTAGATGCTTCAACAGCCTTTACAAATGTTGGAGCTGACTACTTTGGCCCGTTCATTGTGAAGATTGGGCGAAGGAACGAAAAGCAATTGTGTTGTCTTTTCACTTGTCTAACTATGAGAGCGGTGCATATAGAAGTGGTACCCAACTTGGACACCGATAGTTGTCTCAGTGCAATAATGAAATTTATTGCTCGAAGAGGCAAATCAAGTACAATCATCAGTGATAACGGGAAAAACCGTGTGGAGCTGAAAGAGAGTTTGCAGAGTATGTTGCAGCGTGGAACAAGGAAGGGATCGAAGAACATCAAATTCAGCGAGGAATCAGATGGAAGTTCAACCCACCCGCAGCACCTAGGTTTGGAGGGGTATGGGAACGGTTGGTGAGAAGTTGCAAGAAAGCAAGGTATGCAGTGTTGGGGAACAGATCTTTGACTACAGTCAAAGACCTTTGGGAAACAACTCAAGACCTCTGACTACAGTCAGTTCAGATGTTAATGTTAATGACTTAGAAGCATGGACCCCCAATCACTTCTTGCTTGGCAACAAGAACGTTTGCCTACCTTATCTACCATACACAGAAGAATTTATGGACCATCGAAAGCTCTTCCAACAAACTCAAGCTTATGCAATTCTCATATGGAACAGATTTCGAAAAGAATATCCACCAATGCTGAATAATCAACAAAAATGGCGATCTACGTCGAAAGAAACTCTTAAAGAAGGCGATCTTGTTTGGTTGATCGAAGACAGCGATAAGCGTGGATATTACAATCTAGGTCGAGTTAAGGAGACCATCGATGGGTCTTACGGTGTGATTCGATCAGCGAAAGTTCGAACGAACGACGGAATGTACAAGAGACCAGTAGTGAAGCTCGCCCCAAGTACTACCTGAAAAGATGTTTTAGGCGATAGAAAGCAGAGCCGGCGATGTTGTGGCTGAGCATACTAACTCAATTACCAAATTAAATACCGCTCCAGGGCCATTTCAAGCATTAAAGCTAGAGTAGCATGAAGTGCAAAATTTAATGCTACATTCCATCGAAGCCATACGGATTTGTTCACTTTGTTCAACATTTATGGCTAGCAACTATTATTAGTACACAATCGTCATACATGGAGTTAAACTGAAACTCAAACTCGAACTACGCTATAATTGCCACGTATTCAAGTTTCTCAATGACACAAATTTCGCTCAAATGGAGCAAGAGATAATTAACTTGGTAAGCGAGATTCAATTAAATTTGCAATTTTCATACCAATTCAGAGAATGCGGGGCACCGTATACGGTATCCCGAACCCCAAACTCAGTGTATTCAGATAATCTTACGACATAGTAATCTACAACCAATCAGAGATGCTAATTTGACAAGTACAGCAGTATAAATAGAGCTTGAAAAACTACCAAAAAGTCAGCTGAAACTCGTTAATTTTGTCTTATTAAACTGACATACAGTGCGTATTGAAGCTCACATTCTTGAGCGGTAAATTACTTGTTATCGTGTTTTGTTTCTTTAGATCTTTTTAGTTATTGTACAGTTATAACTTAATTTTGACTTGTGAAAAGAGAATTAACTTTGATATTCTCAAAACTTTCTTTCTGATGAACGAAGTTCCTAAGAAAGAGAAACTTTGTGGAAAGCATAAAGACAGTTTCTCTTACTGGCTTTAAGGAAGCCTAGTATAAATCACAAATTGCGTTATTGAGCAATTGAGTGTACTGAAAAGCACAAAGTGCGAAAACTGTTACATTTGTTAACATTGATTATCGCTCAGGGGTCTCCTAAAAAATGAGATATTGATTTTAGAAACAAATTGTCCCAGTCAGTTCCTAAGACAGTTATCTGGAGCTCTACATCTGGGATCTTGCGATTTCCAATTATAAGCTGAGTTATTAACCAAAACTCGAGCAAAATTTGATTGTCACAATTTGATTTATTTAGTTATTCTGAGAGAAACAAGTTTGTTTTACAGCAAGGCTGAGCAATTAGTTATCATGAGTAATTAAGCAACAAGTAATTCAGCGGCATTCTACAGTATGGCGGATAATACTGTTCACAAAAATTAACTGCAAAACCACAATATCCGGACAGATTTGGAACCGCTGAAACGAACTGGGCGGTGTAAAGTTTTCCTTGACTTTGATAGGAGAGCAGCCGTTACATATTATATTCTTCGATTTATTCTCCATGAAAAATTAAAAAAGCATTGAAACGGCCTTTCATTTCTTCATAATCATTCATACATAATTTTAGATTACCAACAAATTTGAGTTTGTTTCGACATCTAATGAGCAATTTTGTCCGTCTGATTGTGTTGCAGCCCAAAACATAAGTGATAGCCTGCCCGGATCTGTTAGGCAGTTAAAATCAGTGCTTAACATGTACAAATTTTCAATTTGCAGCAAGTTTTGCAAAGAAAATTATTAGTGATTCATCTCCACATTATTTTGTTAATAATACTCAGGTTGATGTGCCAGACCGAAAGTCGATATGTGCAGACCGTCCCAGCTGGAACGTTTCTATGTCCAGACCCTCCCAGACGGAAAGTGACTATGTCAAGACTTTCGTGGGTTCAAAATTTTTCGTGCGTTCATCGTGCTTTCAAAAGTCCTCAAGTCCAGACTTTCGTTTATCAAAATTGCCTATGTCCAGACTTTCGTGCGTTCAAAGGAAAATTCGTGCGCTCCAAAATTGATAATTTGTGCGTTCATGTCCAGACTATCGTCCGTTCAAAAGACCTTATGTCCAGATTTTCGTGTGTTCAAAATTGCCTATGTCCAGACTTTCGTGCGTTCAAAGGAAAATTCGTGCGCTCCAAAATTGATAATTTGTGCGTTCATGTCCAGACTATCGTGCGTTCAAAGGGCCTTATGTCCAGACTTTCGTGCGTTCAAAAATGCCTATGTCCAGACTTTTGTGTGTTCCATACCAAAAACCGTCCGCTGCAAAATTCATATTCTGTGCGTTTTTGTCGAGGCTATCCTGCTTTCAAAAGACTTTATGTCGAAACTTTAGTGCGTTCAAAATGGCCTATGCCCAGACTTTTGAGTGTTCCAAACCAAAATTCGCGCACCGAAACTAACAACTGTCATTAAAAAATTACTATTTTTTTACTCTTTCTTTTTTTCTATCTTTTCCTTGTCCTTATACTGAGCTTTATGAATAGCGGCCCCTCTAATCTTGAAGAGGGATTGCATATGTCCAGACTATCGTGCGTTCATTTTTTTCCAGACCGTGTAATTTTGAACGCACGACGCCACCTTGTGCGTTCATTTCGGTCTGGACATATCGATTTTCAGTCTGGCACCTCAACCTGGGTAGCGTTGTCTGTGAAGCTTCACTAACCGAATGTCTTCAAGCTGAGCATTGCTAATTATCCAAATTCACTCTATCTGAGCAGGCTAGTTACCCTCCATTCCTCTTTCTGCAAATGGCTAATTGCCAGAGCTAACGATCTTTAACATCTACAAATATCGCTGCTGCAATTGAAACAATTAAGCTCTTTTAAAAATCTGAATTCATAGATCAAGCGTCTCTAGCATGCCCTCTACATTAAAAAAAACACAGAACACATAAATTATTTTGAAATAAAATGAAATAAATATAAACAAGAAAAAATTTAAAAATGTAAAACTGATTGAGAACAACATTTTAATGATGGAAATAATTAATTTATTTCTTAAAAATATGTGTTCTGTTTATAGATGCTCTGCTCTTCTGTTAAAATCTCCCGTTTAGTTTGAAATTGTATCCAAATTCAGCCAGGCTCTTCATCATCAGAATGATAAATTGACATGCTCAGTTTAGATGTAGCATGCCAATTATCAAAGCTCAGTTAGAGGTTATTCGGAAGTAAAACTTCACATAATAAATACCCAGGAGAGAAGCTTTCAGCACTGACAATTCTGGATAGACTGATTAGGCACTTTATACTTGTAAGACACTGAATCAGTGCTGCTCTACCTTCAAATTGAATATGTTCAATCATGAATTACTCTGACACTCAGGTCCGGGTGTCCAAGTTAAATTTTCTGTTTTTCTTTAAACACGCTCAATCTTTTTGGAAGACTTGAATAATTCCGTTGTTGGACATGTGCGCTGTGATTTCAACAATAATAACTACCTTGTGCCAGGAAAAAGCTTCTTTAGCATATCAAAGTTCCAATTTGAACAAAAAAAACTTAAAAAAACTTAAAAACTTAAAACTTAAAAAAATTTTAAAAAATTTTTGAAAGCATTTTTGAAAAAAAAACGCGTATTTTTTTCAGAATTTGTCTGCCTATACTTTTGCAAATCGTTTTGTGGGAATTTGTTTTGCTATTTTGCTAAACTAATTTGAAAAACAAGCATAAAAGAGCCAAACAGAAGACATTGTTTTAATTTTGTCTGTTTTTCGCACAAAATTGGCGTGTACCAATGCTTGGCCTTGAAAAGTTAAAGTTATCAGAAGAAAAGTTTCACGAGATGTGTGTGAACACTTTTTACAACTAAAACAGCGCCGATGGTAGATTAATCGAATTTAAAAAAATGAAATATTGATAGATTCAAACGATTACAGTATAAAATGTAGTTATCTCGTTATATATATTCATTTGGTATTCGTAGCGTCATTAATTTTGCGCGTATAATTTTTGACAAAAATGGTTTTTGCCTGTATGTGTTTTTCTTTCTAAACAAGATAGCGGTCTATCAGTCTAAATTAAAATTTTTCAATCTCACTTTAAAAGTCTTTCAATCTCATATTTGCGTGACATTGTTGTCTTGATATCTGCTTTGAGTTGAAACAAGCAAACTTTCTGTAACTAAAAGTTATTAATATCTTTCGTATATAGACGCTGGCGCATATCGATTTAGACTTTCTTGACTTCTGAGAAGGTGTGTTCATTATATGATATACTTTCAGCAGTGATTAGCGCTTAATATGTATATAGAAAAAAATTGCATGAAATGATATACTTTCAGCAAACGTTTTCACAAAAGTTTTAAGTTTTTTCACATTTTTGAAATTATTCCTGCCTAATTAGCACTAAATTTCACTAGAACCTTAGCGAGGATGGAATCAAAGAATTTGCGATATACTTAGGTTTAATTATGACTATCATAGCTCATCAAAATCCAATCCAAGCTTCTTTTTTTATTCACCCCTGCAAAACCGGAAAAAAGTTCAGCTGCAAACTAAATTAGACCAAACACGACAACTTGGCTGTTATCTTAGCTTTCCATTTTTTCCATTCTACTCATTCTCAGTAATCTCTCTGGTTTGATGAGACTCACGTTTGTTCAAACTCTATTCATGATAGCGTTAGCGCATGTTAGCTTTTGTTTACTTTTTAGACATGCCTTTTGTAGACAGTGCAGAGGAGTGTTATGATTACATAATAGTTGGAGCAGGTGCCTCTGGTTGTGTTGTGGCAAACAGACTCAGCAGGACCAACAAGACACTTCTCATTGGTAGGCAACAAAGCCACAAAAAGCTGATTAGGACCTACACCTTATTAGGATCTATAACTTGTTAGGATCTATAACTTAATAGGGTCCAAAGTTTATTTCGCAGTGCTTAAAAATTAATCAGCAAAATATTTGTCCAATAAAAACAAAAAATGCGAAGTCTCATTTGTGAATTAAAATGCAAAGTGAATGAAAATTCATTAGTGTATGATGTCTCTCAGCCAGTAACTGTTTAGTTTTAACGGACTTTCACTGCAAATTTTCCCCACGTTATCGGCAAAAACACTCTCTCTTTCTCTCTATCTAGCAATCTATCTCTCTCTTTTCTTTTTTTCTTTCTTTCTTTCTTTCTTTCTTTCTTTCTCTTCTTTTCTCTCTTTCTCTCTCTCTCTCTCACACACACACACCCTGTCTCTGTCTCCCTTTTTCTCTCTTTCTAACTCTCTCTCGCTCTCTCTCTCTCTCTCTCTCTCTCTCTCTCTCTCTCTCTCTCTCTCTGTCTCTCTCTCCCTCTCTCTCTCTCTCCGTCTCTCTCTCTCTCTCTCTCTCTCTCTCTCTCCGTCTCTCTCTCTCTCTCTCCGTCTCTCTCTCTCTCTCTCTCTCTCTTTCTCTCTCTCTCTCTCTCTTTCTCTCTTTCTCTCTATCTATCTATCTAACTGCATATATCTCTCTCTTCAACTCGTTGTCTCTATCTCTCTCAATCTCTGTCTCTCTCCTTCTCTCATTCTTCAATTATATCCTTTTCAATATACAAAATAGTTGCTTATATTTGTTTTACCTTCTCCTAGTATGGGACAAATTGAAGGAAAGTTGATCAGGCACTACTGTTAACGTGGGATTATGGGGTTAAAAATTTTTGTATGAAGTCTGATAAATACATTCAAATAAACCACTGGGTCCTTCAAAAACACCAGCACGGGCGGTAAAAGACTCTAAAGCAGTGCTAGCTAACTATTGCTCCAACTTTGCTACCGCAATAGTTAGCTTATATCAGAAGGAAAATTTGCAGAACATCTGAAAAAGAATATAAAACTCCTCTTTTCAAAAAAGAAATCCCAAAAACCCACTAACTTATAGACCTTCCGTTTTATCAGAAAATTTTGTAAAGGCGTTTAGTTAGCATATAATAGATTTCTTAGAAAGGGAGCTATTAGGTGCGTCACTCAGTTTGGTCGTAGAAAACATTTGAACAATGGATGCTACCTTAAAATTTACAGAACGAATCGGATAAGAATTCAAACGAAAAAAAACATTGGCAAGTACATTACTGGACCTTTCAAAAAAATTTTGAGTCTACAAAAGAAATTTTACGGAGAAATAAAAAAAAAGCTTTTGGACGAACACGCTACCAGTTTCAAAGAAAACTATTTGAGTAAAGGAACGCATCTAGTTCTTTTAAATGGAATTCAATCCGATTGGATAACTTTGAAAAGAGGGGTGCCACAAGTTAGAAAATTAGCTCCTCTGTTATTTACCATTTACAAGCACGATTTAGCAAAAGTTATAGAAGAAGATTGTAAGCTCGTCCAGTTTGCAGGCGACACATTACATTTTACATACAACAGTGATGAAGCTTGTCAAATATAAAACTTGAACAAAACATATATAAAATTATCATTTTTTCGAAAAATCCCCAGTTTATGGCGAACAAACAAAAGACAGAGTAAATATCATTTAGCAGCAAGAAAAGTTAACGATAAACATTTCCAATATCGATAACAAAAAATAGCAGAGCCAACTAAGGTTAATTTTCTTGGTGTAGATATTCTTAGCAAACTAAAGATTGATGAAGAATTGAAAAACATTATTCACAGAACGGTGTGGGGATCAAAAATTTTGAGTACAATGGGAAAAAGATTACGGGAGAAAACAAAAATTACATCACTTAATGCAATTTAACAAATCACTTACAATTTTCAGACTTAATTTTTGTCGGTTGCAAAAAATGTAAACATCAATTTGGGGAAAACAAGAAGTTTTATTAGAAAATATGATTTTTCCATAGATCTTAAACTTCGTACAAAAACTTTTCCAGTTTCTTTTCTCTCAAAAATGTTGTTGTTCAAATCATTTTTTGGCGTACTCATCAACAATCTTCTCTTTTAAAAAATGAATCTGTACCTACCGTCAGTTAAAAACAAAATCATGACAAGACAGAGAAAGTTACATTTGGTATCAGAAGGCATAATAAATTTTTAGCCGACTTTTTGTTGCACAAGCGGTTCAATTCTGTAATACTCTGCCCTGAATATCAGATTTGAAACAACATCGAGACATTCCTTGAAAAAAGAATAAAAATTTTTGAACAACCCAAGACTAATTGATGTGCCATATGTCATTGAAAGAATTCGATTTTAATTTTAATTTGAGGTCAAGTACTTTAAATAACTATTTTAAAGTTTTTTTTTAAAAAAAATGCATAACGATATACTTTCAACTGCACACTGCCTCTTTACTAATACATTTTGTTTTTATGTGTATTAAAAGGAATTAACAATGTTTTTGGTCTGTTATTTTATTGATAAGTATTCAATCGTAGTTAATCTCACGCATTTACTAATTTTTTCATTTCCACATTTTTTTAATCACAGATCTATACTAATCAGGCTTTCGGATGATTTGCAATAATCAATACCTTTTTCATCAACTACCTTGCAAGTATTCATTCGTGATGATGACTATATAAAAATTGGTTCTTCAATGAAATCGTTGGGTTAGAATATCTTAATGCGCGTTTTTCTGAAATCAAAAACCATAAAATTTTGAATACTGTTTGGATTGAAAACTATATATATTTCTGTTTCTCTTCAACTCTCTTCAACCACTATATAATATTTACATTTCCTTGTTGCATATCGTATTCTTGCTAGAATTGCATGCTATACTAATGTTTGAGGTAATTTTATAAACATTAAAACTGAAGTTTTGTTTTGTTTTTAGCAGCTTTCAAATAAACAACAGAAAAATTTTATTCACTTTCTCTCTTCCAGAAGCGGGAGGTCTGGACTCATCATGGGAGGTTCTGATGCCACAGCACTGTGGTCTCACCTGGGGCGATGAGAGATTTAGTTGGCCTATAATGTCAACTCCACAAGTTCACCTGAAAAACAGTAAAAGTACTACTGCATACCTTGGCAAAGTGATTGGGGGTTCGGCTAGCATTAACACAATGTGCTGGATGCGAGGCAACCAATCAGATTACGACTCATGGGCTTCATTGGGTGAGAGGTCAAATTCAGTATCATTATCAATCATTGCAAAATGATGCTTATGCCCTTTCATGCTAGCAAATATTTTCAGCAGTTTTCTTTCATCATTCAATTTTCTTATTAGAAAAGTAATAGCAATGAAGCGACAAAAGAAACACTAAAAAAAACTACGATTCAAAATTTTTGGACATTAGCTATTTATCTCTATAAACTCGTATGGGATCGTTTTTGATGATCAGTTTTTTTTGGATAAACTCATTTAGCAATTAGCATTTTTTCTTTATCGCTTCTCAAATTTTTGCATTTCTAATATAAACACAAATGTTAAAAATGATATTTCTCTAGCATTGTTACATTTTTAATTGATTGTAAATTTCGACAAATCATTGATATGTGTTCTTGTTAGAGTATTTCAGCGAAATTTTTTTGACAAGTTCAAGATAAATTTAATTTGGAGGAAATTCTAAGAGGACATTTGCTACTTAATTCAATTCTTAATATCATCCTAATAGAAGAACAACTGTTTTTCTTTAAATATTAATAATGGCTTACTAAAATATCAAATGTCTTCTGACCACAATACGTTTGTTGCTCTGTTAGAGGCGCAGGTTTAACCCAAGAAAACAATAAGCACCCGTAAGATCCTTGCGCTTTAACTGCTTTGGGTAAGAACACTAACAAAATTTTTGTAGTGAAAAGTTAGTAATTGTTTGGAACATATTTATGATAGCAATAGATTGGAAGAAGATTTGAGTATCTGAATGATAGTATTGTTGAAAAAAAAATAAATATACTTAAAGGAATAATGAATATAATACAAAACTAAATCAATGATGTCTGACTTTCTTTTCATGGAACGATCTTTTTTTTCAATATTGCTCTGAGCCATTAAATATTTTTCAAAAACAATAAAAATATAAAAAAATTTCAGTTCCTGCTTTCAAGAGAACTTTGTAACAAAAATGAGACATCTCTGTCAACAAAAACAGAATGTTCGTAAGTTTCTAATACCACCTCCAAAAACGTAGCTCTTTTATCCATGCACAAATGCGTAACGTTGCTCTCGATTGACTGAAGTTACATACAATTTTAAAATAATAACGCTTGAGTAAAAAAAATTATAGCTAATCAAGAGAAAATGATTTATAAAATTTATCATATTTAAAATTTGAAAATTTTCTGCAAGTTTCAAAGTAGTAAATCTTTATACATAAATATAGTCAGACCAGCCGAGATTTTTTCTACGTGTATCTGGTTCTCTTTCTCAATTGCAAAAATTTTTTGCCAATAGACGCCCTTATAAGAAGTTCGAGGAAAAAATATTTTGACCAAAGATAACTATTTTATTCTCTGATTTTGTAAAACAATCCTCGAACTTTCCAAATTGTCCACTTAAATTTATTTTTCTAATAAGTAACCTTGTTCAAATGATATCTCTCTTTTTTAATATTAAAACGAAAAACCTTACATCTAAACT